>NC_087458.1:11228874-11531905 GCF_036321535.1 Camelus dromedarius | reverse complement strand
ATAGACCTGGCTCTGAATTCCCACTCCACTCCTCAAGTAGGTATTCTTGGGGGAATCAATCTCTGAGCTACCTCAGTTTCCTCACCAGTAAAATGAAGATAACCATATAAACCTTATAGTACTATTACGAGGGTCAGAAATGTTACTACCAAGCACGGGTCCTGTTCCATAGGAGTCACTCAACAATTGCTAGCCATAGATACTAAAAGTACCATGTCAGTGCCTTGATAAAATTGTAACTAAAACTATAGTACCTCAGACCCCATCATATCCCAAAAGATACACTCAAATGATATTAATATAGCTCTTAATGATATTTTCTAGGGTTTTTTTTTTTTTACTGTTTAGCACAATAAGCCAACATCCAAAAGTTAAAGGAGAGTTAAAGAAATAATGTTTCATTTTTTCTTCAAAAAGAAAACATATGTATTTCTTTCTTATATATTCTTCTTTTATGTCTTCAATCAAACTGTATTAACTTAAGAGGAGGGGAAGATTGACCTAAGAGGAAATCATACGTGAGTCACAAGAATTTCCTTTAAAATAATTTCATGTACTCAATAGGCCATTTCTGACCATAATATTTTGAATAATAAGGCAATTTTTATTATTTATGGTGGCCGATGTTCTACAAAGTCAGTGCGAACAATGAATTAGCAAATCCTAAACCATCCTCCTAAGGGGAAAAAGGGTAGGTTTCTGTGAGCCCCAAGTTACAACATTTTTGTCAACTGATCAACATATAACCTTGTTTTATGTGTTTCTATTTAAAGATACCTTCTTTAATATATACTGTTCATTCATTAACATTGAATTCACAGTCAACAGCACTGTAAATCATGCCTGAATGAAGCTCATCTAATATGCATTTTCTCCACATGGCACAATACAGCTTTCTTGCACTCTTGCGAGCAATTAGGGCAGCACTTTAGTACTATGCATGGGGGCCATTTTAAACAAAGAATTCACAAGCAAAAGCACAAAATGTGAAAGATATGGCACTAAATAGATCTCAAAAAGGACAATTTTTTTTTTACAGTATGAGAGCTGAAACAGAAGGCAGAGTACGGCTTTGTTAAATTTCAGCTGGGAATGCAAATGACCATGAAAGCACTTTTGAGTACTGATTTTGGGGTTACAAATTTTCGCAAGTAGGTGGATTCTTAAATACAGAATACATGAATAAACAAGGTAAACTTAACTTATTTAGAACATTTTTAAAAAGACTTTTTAAATAGCAGTTTCAGGTTTACATCAAGGTTGAGAGAAAGGTACAGAGATTAAGACATTCTTAACTAATGAAGAAATAATATGCCATCACAAGGATGTGTCAAAAATGGTATTTTTTAATACCCATTTTTAAATATATATACAGTAAATGAATGAAATATTCTGGTTCAGAGTTACTATATACATTTGAATTATCTATTTCTACAGGATAATGACGAGAACTAGTTTTAAATGGAGGGAAGTGTGCATTTCAACTTTACTAAAATACTAGATACTTAAAATTCCTTAGTCATGAGTTTCCACACTTTCTTACCTGATACTAGTGGTTTCTGTGTATTGGACGGCCATGAGCTGAGAATTTGAGCCCTGTCCCAGAGCACCCTGGAAGAAAAAAAATGGTTTAATGTCATATTATGAAATTATATGAAGAGTTTCCTAAATTGACTCATCCTACATTTACATTTACAAAACTTTCATTAAAGTATTCATAAAGTTTTTTTTTCATGAATATCCTGACATATTAGGTTTACATAACTAAACAACAACACAGAAACTGGAACTCTTTTGGTCATATTCTGGGCTGAGAGATGTGTCTGACGGACAGTAAGACATTTTAAGGCACTTCCCACAAAGATTAAAGAAACAGCGCAAAAACTTACTCCAAGCATCGTAAGTTCTTTGACCAACTATTGTTGAACACATAACAACTTACGTTTGTCTAAAATAATTAATTTCTCAATGAAAATTTCCTGAAGATTGAAAGGTTCGCAGTGAAACCAGACCCTATTGTTTACTGAGTTAAACACAAAGATCTTTGTGCCTAAATATACCTGTGGACTAATTCATCATTAAAGAGTCCTCATCAATGACTCCTGACCAGATCTGGAACAATCAGCGGTCTATACATACTACACTGGAATCCTGTCGCCCATAAAGCATCTGCTTTCCACTATGCCTTCTTATAGTCCCTAGAAGCTTTGTAAGCTGATCTTCAGAAAACTTTTGTAAGCGTATCAGAGTTTAAGGGCACATTACCAGTTATTACATTAGGAAGTGACCTTATTATTACCTGGTCAAATGGTGACTTAAGTAATTGTTTAATCATAAGATTATTAGCATTTGTTCATTATTGTATCCATCTATCCATCCATCCTCACCAATCAAACTTTCATAGACATGCACTGGGACTATAAAATTTAATATTTAACTTCTGTCCTCAAGAAATTTCAACTTTAACAGGGAAGACAGATATGTGGAAACCATATAGTGTGATGCTAAAACAGAAGAATATACAAAGCGTTAAGGGAAAAATAAGAAGGAACAATTTTGTTTGGTGGTAGATGCAACCAATGAATACAGGGCTTCCAATTTCTGGCTCTGTAACAAGAATCTTATTATATGAAAATCTAACATAGATCTCACATAGTGGGTGTTCAATAAACATATTAAACAAAATAAAAAGAGCACTGATAAAATGAGAAGAAAAAAAGAAATTTAGGTTCTACCAATAATATACACCTACACCAGATTTGGAAGGCAGAAGGGAGACAGAGCCCATTTTACCTCTGGCCATGGTAGCAGCTAACATGTAGGTTTTGGCAGACGTGAGTTTTTGCAGTACTGGGCATTGTATTCCAATGCCAGTAAGCAGCTTTGGGACTCTGAGGTAACTGTGACATTGGTAATGATGCCAGTAGCCTCCAGAAGTACTAACAACCAATAAAGTTGCCATAATAAGTAAACAAATGGTGTCAGAGAGACCCAGAAAAACACATACTGGATAATCGTAGAATTTCAGAATGTCAGAGCTTGAGCTCATTGAGACTAACCCTCATTATTTTATTAGAGTAAATAGTTATAGTAAATCACATCCTCTTCTTTAGAAACTTTCTTTGCTTGGGTTTTTGGACACAACTATTCTACATTTTCTCTCATTCTACTGGCCAGCCACTCCTCTTCCTTCTCAAGTGTTGATCTTCCCTGTCTTGTAGCCTCTAATGCAGGAGTTGTTCCAGGACTCAGTTCCTTAACTCTCTTCCTTCCTTTCTACTTTCTCTCTAGGTGGTATCATTCCAAATGAAATGTCCAATCTCAACCTCTTCCCTAAACTTCAGACCTGGATATCTGACTGCCCACTTGACTTCTCCATTTGAATGTCTAATAGCTGTTTCAAACTTACTGTATCTAAAACTCTTGTTTCCTGCCTCCAACTTATCTTTCCCCAGTCTCAGTCAGTGGCATCACTATTTGCCTGGTAGCTATAGCATAAGATTTATCACTGATTCCTTGTTCTTTTACAAGAGCAATTTTATCAACTATACTTTTAAACTATGTTTGGCATTCAGGTACTTTCCTCCACCTTCACATCTACCACACTAGTCTGGGCCACGATGATCTCTTGCCTAGACTAGTGAAATGGCTTAAATGGTCTCCCTACTTCCACTCAAGTTCCCTGCTATGGCCTACTCTGTGTTGCAGTTAGAGTGATCTCTTAAAAATATAAATCAGATCAAGTCACACACCTCAAACCTCTCAATGCTATCCTCTCACACACGAGATGAAGACCAAAGGTCTCACCATTGCCTAAGAGATTTGAGGTGATTTAGCCTTCTCTGTCTCTCTGACATCATCTCTGGCTCCTCTCCCCTTAGTCACTGCTGTCCAGTTTTATTCAACTTCTTGATGTTCCTCAAATACGCAAACTGTTTCCTCCTGAGGGTATTCCCTTGCTCTGGAAGATCTTTCTCCAAATTTTCTCCTAGATCTTTACATTGTTTACTCCTTCATTTTCTGCCAATGGCAAAAGCAATGTTCTACATTTACCTCACCCACAGCAAGGGAGACTGCAGTAGGGACTAAAGACCAGGCCTGATCCCTAAAACATTCTGCATAATTTTCCAGACTCTTTCCTCCCCAATACTCAAAGCTAGAAGCAAAGGATTTCAAGTTGTTGGGGCCACAATCTGGAAGAACCTGGATTCCTCAGTCACTGTTTAGAGGAAAGGCAATCTAGAGAGCTATTTCAGACTGTGAGTGGGTGAGAAACAAATGTTTAGTCCATTAAGCTACTGAGATTTTGAGGCTAGTTAAGTAGCTAGCATTAAGTACCTGATAATATCTTTCTCAAGTGGAATCTCTATAGAGAAGGCTTCTCTAACTACAATCTAAAACAGCCACTCATCTCTCAATTCAAACCCTAACCTCCAACCCTGATTTTTCTTCAGAGAACTTCTAATTTTTAGTATGTTTAAATACTTATTTACTTGTTTATTTTTTAATTTAATTTTTTCCCTTGTGATGAGAACTTTAAAGATCTACTCTCTTAGCAACTTTCAAATATACACTACAGTATTATTAACTATGGTTACCATGCTATAAATGACATCCCCATGATTTTTCTGTTTTATAACTGGAACTTTATACCCTTCACCTGCCACCTCTGGCAACCACCAATCTGTCCTCTGTACTGGAAGCTTGGGTTTTTTTTAAGATTCCACATGTAAATGAGGTCATACGGTATTCATCTTTTTCTGTCTGACTTATTTCACTTTACTTGTTTATTGTTTATCTCACCTACCAGAATGTAAGTTCCACAAAGGCAGGGACTTTACCATACTCACTACTATATTCCCAGGGTCTAGAACAGTACCTGGCTCATTATTACTACCACAGGTAACATATGTTGGGAGCTTGCAATGTGTGGGTCTAAGTGCTTCAGAAGTAGTAATAAATATTTGAACAACAGAAAGACAGTAAATGGTGCTTTGTGGTAGACAACATTAAAGACAGAAGCTCAACTAAATAGGCTCTAAATAAGAGTTGTCATTAATCTATAGTGCTACATGTCTAAGTACAAAAATGCTCTCCATGAAGACGTGTCTTCACTTCCAAGCTGTCCTATGTTTGAAAAGCTCTAAGAACAAAGGAGATAAACAGTATCATTTATTATATCACTTGTGCCAAAAACATTTGATACAGATGTCCATGCACAGGAACCCCTGGGCTTGAAAGTAAGTGTGAGGGAGACAGTAGGAAACAGCACTATGCCTGAGCAGGAAATACTAGTGCTGTAAAACCTAAATGATGCTGTGAAATATGGGAGGAGGGCTTCAGTGGCAGTGAAGCTAAATCAGAAGCAGCAGGAGGCAGCAGGAAGTGGCCAAAGTTCAAGCTTCCCAAATCTCCCAGGGAAGAGAGCAACCCATCTGGGGGAAGTCTTCTAACAAATATGCTAACTATTGCTCAAAGACAAGCAGAAACAAACCTGAAGAATTCGGGTTTTCTCTTGATTATTCGTCATTCTTCTCGACTTGGTCCTTTCCACTTCATGTCTATGAACCCACCCTCGAAGTTCATGATTTAACCTATAAAACAGCTTAATTAATTAAACGTATTTCATAGAAAAGATATCTCAACCATGGCTGGAAATGAATTTAATCATATTCTTACGTTCCAAAAAGCATTCCAAGTGCCTAATAATTCAAACTGCTTTTTGATTTGAGAAAGCTAAGATAATGTTGTTTTTAACAAGACATGCATTTTTATACAGTACCTCATCAATCATGAGTTCAAAATTCAAAGAAAATCATAGCTAAATACCTGCCAAACATAAATACTGGATGCAAAGGTTTTTCCACAAAAATGTATTTCCTGTTTCTGCTCTTGGACTATGTACACACAAATATTGGAGACACTGGAGAACACGAAACAAGTCATAAGACTCCTAACAACAGATGGAGGCATTAAAGCCTTTGAAAATCATGCTCTTTTGGGAGGAGAAAAAGAGAAAGAGAGAAATTTCAATCCAGATTTTCCAACATTGGAATTAAAAAAAAAAAAAGCCTAGCTCAAATATAACTTCCCTTTATTTTGCTTATTTTTTAGAATAGTTGTAACTATATTTACTTAACTATAGTTGATTACTATGTATCACCAAAAAAACCCCAAAACTGAAGCAGTTTTTGAGGTTCGAGGATAGGATTCAAAATCACAGGAAAAAATTCAAGGGAAAAGTAGATAAAAAAAGGTACACTAATGCAAAAGTGACTCCAGAATCACAAATCTTCAAATTATTATCTTCCCATTTGAAGAACAAGGTACCTTCCACTATGAATATTACTACCTGCATGTCTAACACTTACCCTAAATTTTTATACTAATATCATTCTGTAGTTTTCAAATAGGACATGTTTACATATACAACCCCAGTACCACCACATGAAACAGATCCATCACCATCTCTATCAGGTTGGTGGGGAAAGCAGACAACAATTGATATGCTTATGCTTATCCAATAAATAATTCAGAGATTTTCTCAGCCACTTGGTTAATCTGAACAAATACTTCTCCAGGTTCCAAAGCTAAACACAGGAGCCCACTGAGATATATCTGCAACAATCTATAAAACTCACCTGAGAGATTCTGTTGTGTTAATCAGGGGCTGACAAGGAGGTGGAGGAATATAAAGTAGTGGCTCTTCAGTTAGCACCATCAGGGCTTTGTCATTTGAAACAGAATGATCATATCTGAAACATACATGCAAAAAAATGCATCATCTTGTATCTTAAGTTCCTAAGAAGAAGTCTGCTATAAAGAAAATCACCACCAGTATTCAGTTTACACGGCGATAAAAATACAGTAAATAGAACATACTGTAAGATAGAAGCCAATGTAATGGAAAAGGAGGGAAGTATAGACCATATAGCACAAATGTCATTTTCCAATTTTCCGAGATTATCATGGTAGTTCCCATTTACTGAGCAATTGTTATGTACCAGAAACTAGGGATACAGTGATAACATGTGGTTCATGTCTTCAATGAGCTAAAGGCATACACAGTACTGCTGGAACAGAGGTGACATAGTAACGGGGGGAAAGACTCACTGATTGACAGGCAAGTACTAGATAACCAGGATTAAAGTTTTGTGGTCATCCCCAATTCTGTGATAACAGAACTGAACAGTCTCCTTAAAACAGTATGTGTCGTAAGGGGGAAGGAAAAGCATAAAATACTTGGCAGGAGAAAAGTAAACGCACTGAAAAGCTAAATGTAGGGGGGGAGGATATAGCTCAGTGATAGAGTATGTGCTCAGCATGCATGAGGTCCTGGGTTCAATCCCCAGTACCTCCATTAAAATAAATAAATAAATAAAAACCTAATTACCGACCCACCACAAAATTAAAAAATTTTTAAGTTAAAAAAAAAACCTAAATATAAATTTTAGAATCATGGAGGAATCATTAACAAAACACCAGAGTGACATTAACCAATCATTCCATTTGCTTCAAAAAAATATGCTTTCCTAACCATCACAGTGATCTAGATCATGTGAATTCATATCCAGGGTGTGATATAGGGAGCAAAATCTGAGTTGAAAATTAGAATTTGAGCTGAGGCATTATTGCCATTTATTCTCTTCAGTCTGCTATTTTAGCTTTCTTGCTAAAAAATCTTAGATCTGTCTTGAATTTCTTTATATATGATACTCTGGATTTAGAAAACTAGATATATTAAAATCCAAACAGAAAAACTACAAACATAAAATTGGACATGGCCAGGTTTGCACTTTTCTTAATTCATTCAACAAATATTTACTGAATATCAACCATGTGCCAAGTACTGTGCTAGGTGCTGGTATTCCAACAGAAAACAAAAGAAATGAAGTCTCTATCCTCAAAGACCTTAATGGGGAAAATGGACCAAATACAAGAAAACAAACACATAAAATAAATACAAGTTGTGGTAAGAGCTATGAAAGAAACAAACATATGGTTGAAATATAAAACCAATGGCAATGTCTACTTTAGATAAAATGGTCTGAGAAGGAGATAGTATTTAAGTCAGGATAAGAAGAATCAGTCCTATAGAAATTGGGGGAACAGTGTTGTAGATAGAGGCAGGTGGGAAAAAGAAGCTTTCAAGGAATTTAAGGAAGATTACTCAACAGCTGAAGAGTTGTGAGCAAGTAAGGAAGGCACAAGATGAGGTTAGAAAGACAGAGACAAGATTATGATAAGGAATTACTAAATGTAATAGGGAGCCAAAAAAGGGTGTTAAGTAGAGAAGTGATAGATTTCAATTTATGTTTGCACCGTGCTATTGTACCAAAAACAGTTCTGATGGAGGCAAAAGGGGAAGCTGGAAAACCAGTTAGGAGAGAGCTATAGCAATCCGGGCAAGAGCTGAAGATACCGTGGACTAAGCTGGTGGCACTGATGATGAAGAAGAATGAACCAATTCAAGACAGTATTTGGAAAGAATATCAACAGCACTTGTTTAAAGGAAAGAATCAGGGTTTCCGGCTTGAGCAATAAAAACGAAGAATCCTGTTGTAGAGAAGAGTTCCACCGTGCAGGTGTTAAGTTCGAAATGTTAAAAGACAAGTCAAAGAAACTACTGGATATATGACTCTGGAAACCCAGAAGAGAAGTCTGGATGGGAAACAAATTCAAGAGTCATCAGGATGTCTAGAAACGGATTGTGTGCTACATTATGAATGAGTCACCTAGGCAGAAAGAAAACAAAAAAGTTCACAGTTCCAACCTTAATATTTGGATAGAGAAGGAGCATATGAAGATGAAGCAAAGCCCATGAAAAAGAGGAAACTAAAAATATAGCAATACAAAAGGAGAACGCTTCAAAAAGGAGTGATCTACACAGCCAAATGTTGAAGAAAGATCAAGTAAGATGAATACAGAAGTTTTCCACTGAATCTGGCAACGCTGAAGTCACTGGCCCTCTTGACAAAAATAATTTTGGCAGAGTGGAAAACTAACTTCAAGGTAAAAGTTAGAGACTTCTCTGTATGCCACACACAAGGGAAAAAAAGAAACAGCTTAAGGAATACAGATCTTTCTTCCCTGCAGGTTGCACCAGAATCATTCTTGACATCCCTTCTTCTGCCTGTTAGGATTAAGTTACTTAGAATAAAATGGAGATGGTGGTACACAGGTAATGACTGCACACACAAAAGGAGATCAGCCTAAATTAAGAGTTGAGGGAGAAGAAAAAAAACTCTGCCTTACACTTGGTAAATTCTGAATGCTTATAAGAAAAGGCTGTTTGCCATACTAAAATAAATAAACAAACAAACCAACCCACCAAGAACAAAGATCTGTCATATATGTGTCATTTTAAGAATCAGGGGGAGGGTATAGCTCAAGTGGAGCACATACTTAGCATGCATGAGGTCATGGGTTCAATCCCCAGTACCTCCTCTAAGAATAAATAAGTGCTAAATAAACCTAATTACGCCCCCCACCAAAATAAATAAACTAATTAAGTATATAAACTTAAAAAAAAAATGTAGTCTCGCCTTTAAAGGACCAGATTCAGGACTTCTCTTACAAGATCTTATGGTAGCTCACAGAGAAAAAAATGTGACAATGAATATATATATGTTCATGTGTAACTGAAAAATCATGCTCTACACTGGAATTTGACACAACATTGTAAAATTATTATAAATCAATAAAAAATGTTTAAAAAATAAAAAATAAAAAAATAAAAACAGGTTTGCATACTTACAGAAATACAAATGCTGTAGTCCATCAGAAAAGTTTAAAACCCCTTTTGAAAATGTAATTCTGATTTTATTTCCATGTGATAAACTCAAGTAAATGATTTCTGCATATCTGTGCTGACTGGCTTTGTTCTATCAGCCAAAAATATTCTTTGGAAAAGGAAAAAAAAAATCTGATAGAAGAAATATCAGGGAAGAGACTGGGTGGAGTCAAAGAGGAAAGGGAGAATCTAAGCCAACACACAATCTGGAGACAATTAGGTCCGCACGACTCCTGAGATGGTCAGAGTTCTAGGCTGCTTGCAAACCATTTCATATCAACAGAAAAATTTTTCAACAAATAAATCACTAAAGTGAGGGACAGTGTTAGGTTGCTAGAGTTAATGAGAATTCCTGTAATAACTACAGGTTCTGACTTGATGCCTTATATGTAGAGTGACTATCTTCTTCCTTTTATCCAAGACAGTCCTGATTTATGCCTGGTATCCTGAGGTAATTATTACTAGCACTACTTTTCGTTCTTAAAAGTTTCACTGACAAATTATCTGGTCATCTTATTTATATACCATACATTTCTAAGACTGAATACTATATGCAGTTAATTATTAAATGATAGGCAAATGCAATATTATAAATTACAAGATTAGAATCTACTGCTTTTTTATTTGAACCAGTTCTTATAACTCTTCTCAAAAATGAAACAAAATATAAAATAAGCTGCATTAAAAAATAAGTACAAGTGTCATGGCTGAGTATAAATAAACTAGCTAAAATTCAGTTTAAAATAAATTCATATTTGGTGCTTTCAAATGTTTCACAAACATTTTGGGGGGAATCTTTTATTCAGTATTTACAGTGATAAAAGCAAGAACATCAAGTTAATGGACTGACATGTACCTAAATCTTCCAAGTGGCTCAATGATAATCTTTGATATTTCAAGAGACTTGCATGTAGCCAAGAACCAATAATCATTCCCATTTTTTACTAAGACCAGAAACCCAGATTACACACAGGCAATGGTGACTTTGGGGTGGGGGACAGAGAGATGACTTGCATTTCATGCAGTATGTTGAAAGCTGATAAATTACAGCCTAGAAGTCATTCAGATCTCTAGGCTGAATTACTATGATTAGCGTAGTATGATCTGTGATCTTTCCAGGAGCCACCATGTTACCTTACTCTAACATGGACAAATAAATGAAGACTTCTATTTATTGTAGTTAGTGCAAACTAAAGAACATTCTCACAAAGCTTTTCTGAACTGTAATTTCAGGTGTCTTATCAATAATTTGTTCTATTTTTAGCAGCAAGCTATATATTCCTAAGTGGCACACTCTCAACTCTCATAAATCCAAAGCCTATCTAGTAAAAATGTAACTGTTGATGGATCCCATGTAGACAACAGAATTCAAAATTATAGAACACGTAGGGCAAACTTGGAAAAATTATTTAGTAAAATTAAAAATATTATTAAACTCTAGCAATATTCAGGGATACCGTTATATGATCACTAAGATCAGTATTTCAGAAGTATGGCTGATTTTGCCATGTAGAAAAAAAGCAGGAAATGTTAGGTTTCCCAGCATTCTGATCTATTACTTCTATGTTGCTTTATAGTTATGACTACATAATTCTTTGGATCCTACACCACACTTACCATAGTACTTTGTACACTGAAGATTCCTTTAAAAAAAAAAATTTACACTAGCATTTTATTTTCAGGAAGACAAAAAGGAGACAAGCCTGAAGGACTATGGCAATAATCTCATTAAACAGTATGGGTGTAACAGAGTAAACATCAGAACAATGATTCCCCTATGGCCTTTGACCTGTAAAGTGTTCAGAGAGTTAAGAGTAAACAAATCTTTCATGGTTTTCAAGCATTATCCTGAGAATGGCTGCCACACTATAACCTCCCTCTGCCTTGTTAGTCAAAGACCTAGCTCCATTTGGCTCTGACAAAAATTCCAAGTAGTACAGGGAAATGTTTATCAAAAAGTATACAGGTCTGAAAAGGTCCACTATAACCTTCTGGTTAACATCATATAGAAACTGTACTGTCATAGAGTTACAAGTCTTTTACTGTTGACAAGCTGTATGGAAATTTATCAAGACAGTATTAAATTATAACAAGGGAAGGAGAGTCAATAAAGATCACAGTAAACATGTACAAATGATTTTACCTAATGCCTGTAAATAGGTTCAACCATATTATTCCACCAAATCATATCCATCAGATGATACAGTAACAAATATTAAACACATTATATGTATAAACATATGATAGACAGATAAAACGACTATATTAAAGACATAATACACCATGTAATGTGTAAATAACGCATGTGTTTCAATATGTATTATCAGTGCACACAAACTGAGGTTTAAGGTCCCACCTCCATAAGAATTCTAAAATTGGGAAAGCTTTTAAAAAGCAAATTTATTCTTGGAACTGATCTTAACAGTAAAATGTATAAATGTCCTTGTAACTTATTTGCTCTATTAGTTAAAACAGTGTATAAACAATTTAGATGTAAAGTTATACTATATAATTCTGCTTCAGTTTCATTAAATCAATTTAACAAACAGAGACATTCCATCTAACCTGTAGCTGTTTTTCTGGATGATACCATCTGATGTGTCTTGCTCCTCTTTAGCAGAAAATCCGAGAAGATGCCTCCGTTGATTTGCAGGGTTCACACTAGGATTCATTCCCCTGGAATCCTGTTCCAACAGGCTGAAATTTTAAAATGTGAAGAAATAATTGAAATTAAAATATCTCATATACATGTGTACTACATGTAGCTCTGAAGCAAGGCAGAATTCCTTCTGTAGGTCCATACACACAACAAAAATGCCAGGCATAGAAGCAAGTCAAAACAACTTACTGACATGGTCAAATTCCTAGGTTAGCATCCTGTACTTATATCAAAAACTATTTTGAAAATAATTGTTATAAGTATAGAGGTAGCTTGTTTATAAACTTTTTAAGTTAAGTCAGTGTTTTATATGCTTTAAAAAGTCTTTAATTACATGATATATACATACATATAAAGTAGAAATAGGTACAACATACATATGAACAAATTCTAAACTTAGATAATAACTGGAATATGAGTCGTCATAGATGCTGAAAACTGATGTTTTCAATGAGGAAATATTTCAAATGAAATGAGAATTACTCTCTTTATCAACAGCCAAATACATTAGCCTTTCACAATCCCAGCAGGCAGGCTATCAAATGAGGCTAACAGAAGTTGTTTTAATGCCTGTAAAAATGTCCTAATTACTTCTTTCTCTCCACCCTCTCTAATACTTTCTTCATCAATGTATGTTCTCTTGATGGGCATAAGTATTGGTGGCAAATATATATATATAAATATCAGTCAAATACTGCAATAGATATATTTAACACTTTTAACTCATTAATCAAGGGCTTAGAAATCAGGCTTATCAATAAAACATCGTGTGTGTCTGTGTTTTATTTTACAAGGCCACACATACAACTTAAACTAGTCATAATTCTGTTAATTTTCATTGCAACTGAAGCTAAAAAACAGGGAGTTCTCCAAATCTTAAAAAAGCTATTTTTCTCTGTTTATTGAATGGTTCATAGATGATTTCTATAGGCTAGTAGTAAGTGCAGGTAATTTACTAGAAACAGAAATTTGAATGGGTGAAAAAACAGATGAATAATAGTCAAGATTTAAACCAAACCAAACCAAGCTAAACAAACAAACAAAAAACCCTCTAGCAGTTCTCAGAACCAGGGATTACCAGACCCTGAGATGAAACATGTACTTTATAGTTGCAGTTTGCCAAGAGAGCCAACAAGAGCAAGAAAACAACCTGAGACTCTTTCATCCATTCAATGAACAATCATAAAACAACAACTCTTCTAAGAGGTGATGCTCATTCTTGGAATCCAGTCACTGTACCATGGAGGAAGGCCAAGCAGCTTGTGGATAGGCCCAAATGAAGGAAAAAAACAAGAAAAAACCAAGAACCATAACCAATAGCCTGGCTCAGGTCCCTGCTGAAGCCAGCACCAACTCACTGGCCAGGATGACTGAGCCATCTTGAAAGCAGGTCCTCCAACCAGAGCCATCCTCACTGACACTCCACGGAGCAAAGAAGTACTATGTCTACTGAGTCCTTTCCCAAACTGCAGATGTTTTAGCAAAGTAAATGACTGTTGTTGTTACAAGCCTTTAAGTTCTAGGGTGGTTTGTTAATAGCAGTAGGTAACTAATACACTAAAGTTACTAGATTGCTGAAGTCAATGTTTAATGTAAAAAGTTTGTGTGCAAACAACTCTTTGGTATCCTCTCACTTGAGAAAGGCACATGCTAAGCACTATGCTAAGTGTCAAAAAAAAGATGCCTATAAATTTGAGTGCAATCTCTTTTTTTTCCTCTTTTAAAGTTGTTCTTTTCTGTTAACAGTTTTTTATTGAGTTATAGTCATTTTACAATGTTGTGTCAAATTCCAGTGTATGAGTGCAACCTCTTTTATGTTATAGTCACATCAATCCCATATCAACCCATAAAATAAATATTTTCCCCTTTCACATCCAATCTTAAGCTTTGGGAAAATGGGTAAAGCTACTGGATAGAGTCCTAACTCTTCTACTTGTAAATACCAACTTCTTTTCCTCTGCATGAATGGCTATTGCTCTATTAGTGATTAACACAAGGGCTCCAAATGCAGATTATGAACCCCAGCTCTGCCACATGTTAGCTGTGATTTCAGTTGCCTCATCTGTAAAGTGGAAATTATAATACTTACCTTATAGTTCAAGGAGGAATTAATTTATATAAAGTGCTTACACTAGTACTTGGTATGTAGCAAATGTCTGATAAAAGCTTAACACAACAAAACACACTAAAATCACTACATTTACCAATCAAGCACAAATGCTATCAACATACAGCCAACCTAGATTCTGGAACTAATTGTGTCCACTTTTTTATCCATCTTTTTTCCAACTGCCTTATTTCCATTTATTTCTCATTTTCAAATTCACATCAAAAAAGGGGGGGATGGGGAGGAAAAATGAAGACAAGTAATGCTGCTTTACTGAGAATTCCAGTAAAAGGGTTGAAATAAAAAGCCATAAAAGGCACAAAGAGTACCTGTAATTCCTCAATCCTACTTCCTCCGAGATCATGGATTATGATAAAACTGACTGTGAACAAAAGATATTAATGCCAGTTTATGTTTGGAAAACACAGACACCATAAAATCTAAATGCACAGCACACACAGTTCATGCCACAGCAGCCATAATTCGATTGAAAACAATTTGCAGAATGAATCTTAAAATATAAGTTTCAAATGCTTACTGAAATGACAAAACAGGTCAGATCTGGAGAAAATAAGGCATTAATGGCAAACTGCCTAGAAGCAACAGATAATTACATATATTTTGATATAATCAAAAGTTTCAAAGTTATCCTCTACTACCTTAATATTAGGCTAGACCTTCATGTTACAAAGTAAAGCTGTGTATTTTTCTGTTATTTATGTTTTGCACAGCTTACTACTGAAAATTGTGTTTGAGAAAGCTTTTTCAGACAAATCATCCACTTGTTTTATGTTAAACTAAGATTTGTAGTCTAAAGAAAATATCAAAGTAACCAACTTAAAACTCCAACAGTTTTCTCATCTGCCCTAGTTTCTCACTGACATCCTCACAAGACAGAAGTAGCAGAATTTACTACATTACATCCTTTTATGTTTGAAAGTGACATAGTGACTTACTCAAGGTAAAGAAGGAAGTTATCAAAGGATGTAGATTTCTGATTTCAACTGCTTTTCCCTTCATTATAAAAATTCAAGTTTAGGGGAAAGGTCGCCAAGTGATATATAATAAAGCCACTGGGATACTCCTTATACACCTCTCTATATGCAACTCATATGATCATAAGACAAAACTAAAGAAAATCCTCAAGAGAATTTTCCATGGCCTCAAAACTCAGCTCTGCACTACTGATGGACTCTAAGCCATTTTTTTTTTAAACAAAAGATTAAATCTGCAGAGGCTAGAAGAAAAAAGTACCAATTACTCTGCATGGATACTTTTTAGAAGAACACGAATAGATTGGACTATTTGAAGAAAGAACTGTCCTTAGCTCCACTACCTCTCTGCAATCCTGGATTCGATAACACCTGGTATTTAGATGTATTGTATTTCTTCAGTTTATGTGTCACTTTGATAAATGTGGAAAGTACTTTTAGCCAAGAACTTGAATTAGATTTCATTTAAAAGTCTGGCTGAACAAAACTATGTATATTTGGTGGTTTGAAGCCTGACATTTAAGTTATACAGTAACTTTTAGCCTACAGCCAACAGTGATATCATACAGCAAAACGTGCTTAGCAATTGAACAGAAAAAAATTGAAACCAGATTTGGGGACAGGCTCATCTCAGGATAAGAAGCTACAGTTCTTCCTGTAAAAATACTGAAAAGCTGACAAACTTAGAGAATACTGGAATTAAAGACTATTTCTAACCAGTTCCAGACAACTCAAATTCAATACCATATTCTCTGAGGTCACCTTTTCCTTATAACATAGTCTCATAAGAAAACCAGAGTAGCTGGCCCTTGAGTAGTATGATTTACCCTTCCTCATCCAAGTCTGATGTCCCAAACTGAAAAGATTCTGGTTCTCATGAGGGGATAGCACCTAACACAGAACAAACAAGGAAAAAATACTGTCAACTTCAAACACCTGCTAATTTTTTTAAAAGCCCTAATATATTTAAAACCTTGGGATGTTGCTTTATTATTTGCAGAAAAGAAGGACGAATATAGTGACTTTTAAAATAGAAAGGGGAAAATATAACAAAGGAATCTATAAACTGCAATCCTATGTGCCAGGAAGAAGTTCCTCTCACAGGGTTATGCTGTGGATTCTATGCTGTCCAAAACACAGGTCCATAAATTTCCTCAATTATATAAGACAAACCTACAAATATACAAGTGTCTGTATAGAGATTCAATAAAACTTCTCATTTATATGTGTGTGTGTGTGTGTGTGTGTGTGTGTGTGTGTGTGTGTGTATAACCTCCTAATTTAAGGGATAAGTACTCTTAGAATTTCCATAGGGGTCAATGTATAGAAAGAACAGAAATACGAAACTATACACAGTAGTTTTCAACCCTGGACATACTTCAGAATCACCTGAAGAAAATGCTTTTTAAAAACAAATGATTTAGACCCATCTTACTAAGATTCCAGAGATCTAGGGTAGGGCTCAGTTAGCTCTCCTTTTAAGATTTCATAGTGATTATGTGCAAGCAAGATTGAAAACCACTTTGAGAGAATTTAACAAAAAAATCATCCAAACTGTTAAGGAGAAAAGGAAAATTTGCAAAATATCAGACAGACTTCTGTGATAAAAACTGTAGCCCTACCATTACTCAACAGTCAACAAAGCTCAGAACATAACAAAGCTGATAATAAATAACAAATTGCAAGTAGGGTTTAGACTGATGCTTTTCCAATAGGCTCTCAATCACCCTGTTTTATAAAGAAGGAAGTATTTTTAGCAAAACTTGCTGCTGGTTAAAATCCATGTTGCTAACAAAATCTTCTGGAAATTCTTTTCTTTCCATCAAAATTAATCAATTTTCCCTTTCTCTTGCCTTATTTTCCTCTGATTTCTTAAATTAATTCAACTTCCCTCCATGCAGAAATATTTTTACAAGTGTTTAAAATGAACACTGCTCATTTCCCCTACCTCATCGTATTTCCTGGATATCTATACAAGTCTGAGATTTACATCAACCCTTGGGGTCAGCTGGGAGCGAGTTAAACTTACCTACTGTCAAAACAGTCATGAAGTACAAACTTAAAACAATAATAAAACTTATAAATTAAACAGAACACAGCATAGAGTAGCAATGAAAAACCATGCCTTTGGTATGAACAATGTCAGGTGTGCTCTTTGACCACTGCTTCAAGGAAGTAGGAACCCATGAGGAGGAAATTATAAAAGATCAAGCCCTCTCCCAACAAAGAAAATATCCCCTTCAATCTCATAAAATTTAAACTTAATAACCATTTATGTTGTATCTTATCCAATTTCAACATCTGTTAGAAGGTTTAGTATATAAAAAATGATTAGAAGAAACTACATTTATAGTGCAGAAAGTAGTAGTAATGAGATAAAGGAATAGCTATGAAAATTAAGGTACCTTAGAAAATGTCCAACAAAAAATTTTAAATGTAATCAGTCATGAGAGGCTCAGGATTGGAAGAAAATTTTTTGCCTTTTTTATTTTTTAAGCAGGGGGACAACTTCTTTCCTATCTCTGCATTATACCTTGGTTATTGTCATGTGTCATACCCTTCCCTTGGAATGTCTATCTCTCCTCTTCTTATAAATCTTTCATTTTATTCTCCTCCGTGAAGCCTTTCCTTACAATAACTATCTTCATTTATCTCCCTCTTTTCAGTACAACGCTCATAACACACACCATATCACTTAGTACTCACTATAACATTCCCTTGCATTAGTCACTGTTTCATCCTTTTCTCCTTTGTAGCAAACGTGATGCCCTGTATGACCTGGTCACAGCCTGCCTTTTCAGCGCAATTGTTTCAGCCCATTCCCCACCATATATTCCATGCTCATTCACACTCAGTCATTCATTCATTTAGTCACTCAACCATTATCCAACAAATATTTATTAAGTAGCTACAATATATCAAGTACAACTAAAAACAAGGTGAGCTCTAACCATCCCTGACTGCGTTTTATTCCAGGTAAAAGCCACCCTCTTTCAACTCTCTAAGCATTTGTTCAGAGTATTCTCTCTGCCTGGAATGTCCTTTTCTCTTTGTCACCATGACAAAACCCTTCTTAGCAATTCAGTGCAACATGTGTCTACCATGTACTATACACATTAAGCTAGATGCTGAGAACACTGAAAAAGAAATAAGGCAGAACTTCTAGTCTTTTAAAAAAAAAACACAAGAGTCTATAGTGGTGAAGACAGATACACCAACAATTAGTAAAGTGTGATACATTCTATGATACGTATACAGGATAATTTGGGAGCATCAAGAAGAAATACTTACCCCTTCCTCTCCAGGGATGAGTTAAACTTGCTCACTGTCACTTTTGAAATCTGTAATAACAATTCCCTTGCTTTTTTTTATAGCTATACCACATATGCACATTCATTCATAATGTACAGTTTTTCTGATTTGAACTTGATATAAATGTCATCATACTATAAACATTTTTCTGCAATTTGCTTTTCCCACACAATGTGATACTTCTTTCAAGGTCTGATAAATAGCATTTTAATACCATAATTGAATACCAAATTTCATTATGATTTCTTCTTTGATCTATGGGTTTCATTATGCTTTGTAATTTTTAGTAGTATAGGAGTTCTTAGTTTCATGTTTTTGTTATTGATTTCTAGCTTAATTGCATTGACAGTTAATGTAGTCAATTATGTTAGTCTTCGAAATTTGTTGATACTTCCTTTATGACCTCGTACAGATTAATTTTTTAACACTTTCGTGTATGGTTGAAAAACTCTCTGAGGTTGATAGATGCAGTTTATATACATACAGTCATTAGGTCAAATTTAATCATGACAATAATCAAATCATTTGTATTCTTGCAGATTTTCTTATCTATCAATTACTGAGAGAGGTAGGCTAAAATTTCCTACTGTAACAGCAGAATGTCAATTTTACCCTGTAGTTTCATCAATTACTATTTCCAAGCTATATTATTAGGACCATACTAATTTAGAATTATTTTATCTTCTTGGTAAACTAAACTTTTAAATCAGCATGTAGTGACTATGTCTAATAATGCTTTTCTCCTTACAGTCTATGTGTCTGATATTTACAAAGCAACTCCAGCTTTCATTTGGCTAGTATTTGCTTTTTCCATCCTTTGGGTTTCTACTTTTCTATAGCTTTATGCTTTTAGGTATTTCTCTTATAAATAACATAAAACTGAACTTTACTTTTTCCCCTCCCCCCTGCCTTCTAAATGCAGAGTTCAGTATATTTCCACTTACTGTGATTATAGATAATATTCAAGATTCATTTCTACTATAATATTTTGTGCTTTCATAATCTAGCAGTTTCTTTCTTTCTCTCTCTTCATGCCATCTTTTGGACTGAGTCTGTCCACCACATTCCATGATTTTTCTTCTACTAGATTTTGAAATGATATACTCTAATTATATTTGTTAGAGGTTACCCTTTAAAACTTTAAAATGCCAATTAATTTTAAGTCTAGACATAATCATTATCTTTACCTACTTCCCAAACAAGAATAGAAACTGAGTGTTTTAAGTTTAATCACTCCCCTCACAATTTATCAGATATTCCTATCCAGAAATTATAGTAGTCCCCCTGTGCGATTTCGCTTTCTGTGGTTTCAGTTACCTGTGATCAACCATAGCCTGAAAATATTAAATGAAAAATTCCAGAAATAAACAATTCATAGGTTTTAAACTGTGCATTATTCTGAGTAGCATGATGAAATCTCGTACTGTCCTGCTCAGTCCCACCCAGGAATCATCCCTTTGTTCAGTGTATCCTACTCGTTAAGTCACTTAGTAGCCATCTCACAGCTACCAGGGCGACTGTATCAGCATTGCAGTGCCTGGGTTCAAGTAACCCTTATTTTACTTAATAATGGCCCCAAAGTACAAGAGTAGTGATGCTGACAATCTGTACACACCAAAGTGAAGCTCTAAAGTGCTTCCTGTAAATGAAAAAGTTCTCAACTTAATAAGGAGAGGAAAAAAATCATATGCTGAGGCTGCTAAGATCTATGGTAAAAACAAATCTATCTGTGAAATTGCGAAAAAGTAAAAAGAAATTTGTACTAGTCTTATCACCACACCTCAAACTCAAAAGTTATGGTCACAGTGTATGATAAGTGCTTAGATAAGATGGAAAAGGCATTAAATTTGTACCATAAGACAAATTTATTTTGAGAGAGAGGCCACATTCACATAACTTTTATTATAGTATAATGTTATAATTATTCTATTTTATTATTAGTTACTGTTGTTAATTTCTTACTGTGCCTAATTTATACATTAAACTTTATCATGGGTATATATGTATAGGAAACAACATAGTATATATAGGGTTTGGTACGATCCACGATTTCAGGCATCTATGAGGGATCTTGGAAAATATCCCCCAAGAATAAGGAGGGGATAATATACTCCCATCTTTATTTGTTTAACCTTACAAACTAGACATTGTTAATGTTTTATATCATTAACTTTTTTTAAAGCTTCACCCACATTTATTATTTTTGTGTTTGCTATTCATTTCTATATCTCAAAACCTTCTTTTGAGGTCATTTTCCTTCTTCCTTAATACCTTGACACTTCTGCAGATTACAAAAGATTTTGAATGTCCCCTCAATACGGATTTATCTGGTGTTTTTTCATGATAAAAATCTAGGTAATGCACTTTTAGCAGGAATGTCACAGAAGCGATATTGTGCCCTTTGCCCTTTTCAGTGCATCACATCAGGAGGTACAAGATGTCAGCGCATCCCATGACTAGTATTGTTACCTTGATTGCTTGGTTAAGGTAGTGTACCTCCAAGTCTCTTAATATCTCTCATGTTTCCATCTCTTTGTCTCTCTGTGTTATATTCTGTATAACTTCTTCTAATCCATCCTTTCATTCAATATTTCTTTCTTCAAATGTGCCTAATTTGTTGTTTTAACCTGCACATTGTTTTTCTCATTTTAACTTTTAATCATTACATTTTTCCAGATTTTTTCAAAATGTTAAAATGATCAATTCTGACAGTCTTTTGTTCTGTTGTTATATTTTAATTCCCTCTTTTATTTAACATATTTATTTTACATCTTATATCTGTTAATTCAAATATCTGTAATCTTTGAGAGTTGGATTCTGTAGTTTGTTATTTCCTCTAACTCTTGTTCATGGTGGCCTGTTTCCTGATGTGTTTAATAATGTGGGGGAGGTGAGGGGATGTGGGTTCCTGTTCAACTGGAACTCTATCTTTGGCAATTTTTTTTAGGTATCTATTTAAAGTGCCTTTCTCTTAGAAGGATTTGCATTTGCTTCTGCCAGGGGACTAGCAGTACCACCAACACAGAACTGCTTAAACTGTTTCTGGCTTGGTCTTTTTGAGGGCCACAGAGGTAGTATAAATTCAGACTCAAATCTGCATGAGTTAGGACTTGTGGTAAAGAATCTTCAGAGAAAATTTTTTCTTTACTTCCACTCTACTCCAAGTCAATACCAAGATAGGTACTTACCAACACTCTTCCTGTGTGGTATGGAAATCTACTCTTTTCCCTCCTTCTAGCAACCAAGAGTGTCATTCTTTGGAAGTTCCAGCTCTACTTGGGTGAGAGGGCTTCAGCTGTGACTTCTCAATTTGTTTGGCTACAGAGCTTTCTTTCCCACTGCTAGATGCTAGGCCAAAAGGATCAGGAAATAACTCAAGGACAAGCACCACTTCCAATGCTAATGCTAACTTACCATTATGGATTCATACTATCTTAGTATTTCTGGCCTCTGGGAAGTCCGTCCTTTTTCCTCAGTTCAGCCATGAAATAAAGGAGTTTTGATTTGTTTTTCAAGCCAGCATTTTCTAGTGTACTAAAATGCAAAGAATTTCTCTGTACCTCTAACCTACCATATTGCCAAAAATAGAAGTCCTTAAGGTTTCTTGAACAATGGTAGGAAAAAAAATGCTTTATGGTATAGTAGAAAAGGCAGTTTTTAATGATAATTTTTAAAAAGAGACCTCGGTTAAATTTCAGGTTCTTCAATGATAAAATATGACTAATAATCATACAATCAATCTCAATAAGTAGTAAGTGAGAAGAGGGTTTCTTACCAATTCACGTTTATCCTTTTAGCCATTCCCTGCTGCCTAAAGTTACTATTTTTACAGACCACCCAGAGTAGGCCAGTTCCTTGAATCCTGTGCCAAAAATAGCTAGATGCCTTCTTCACCATCCACACACTATCAATAAGGTCAGAAAAATTAACCATTTCAAGTCTATTTAGTTTATTTTCTTTTTCTGTGTGATGACTATTCAGTAACCCAAAACTCTTCAAACTAGTCAGTTTTGCTACACATTACTTTGACAAAACTCTCTTACTTTAGATGTAAGATGTATTTATATTTCATCACCAAGTGGTTTCAGGAAATGTTTCTTAAGGCATACCTATATTTGGCAAACGTGTGTTATATTTTTTTTTCACTTGGACTTACACTAATAAGGCACAAAAGTTCAATTCTACATTGAACATCTGAAACAACATTAACAACTTTATTATGGTAATGTGATCTCTTCTGAAAGAATTTAGGTTCCTAAATTTAAAATGCTTTGGAAATCTCCGATTTAAATGTCTATTGGTCTGGCCAGACTTAATTTTGTGGTACCTTAGAAAAGTTCAGTTAGAACTCACAATCTGTTATTTAAAAGCCTATGTAGTTTCTGTGCCAATTAAAACATAATAATGCTTGCTTTATACATATACAAGGCCATGGGTGTGGATGTTGTTCAATAAATATCTAGCAGGTGGTACTAACAAGGTTCAACTGGGGAGTTCCTGCTCCTCTGGCAGACTCCCAGGCCCGAGAAGACCCTCAGTCCCGCAGTGAAGAGGCTGCGGACGATGAGGTCAATGAAGAAATGCTTCTGAATAATATACGTGATGGAATATCTCCATTCCTAACATTTGGTTCAGGGGTAGATTTCAGTCTTTCAAATCACTGTTGCACTCTAAGCTGTGATATTACATTGCTTGTGCCAAATTTTCTCTAGAAGAAATAGTTTCTGGTCTTTATGAGTTTTATGGCCAGTTTCTTTCTGATTTCATTCTTGGTGTCTGGTGATATTCCAGCTTGTTAAGACATTTGGGTATTTCTGCATTCCTTCCAGCTCTTCTGTTTGTTGCTTTTCTTTAATCTAAGCCTTTTAACATGTTTTTAAAAATATGAACAGTTCCTAATTCTCCCACAACTTCTTGGCTTTCTGTTCCTAAAATCTTCACACAGAGAGAGACACATAGATCTCCTCAGGTTGTTCCTCAGGATTTCCAAGTATTTAAACTTTCTCCCATTCTTAATTCCTCTTTTTGTACTGTCCATCTAATTTTTGTAACACAAACCTTAACTGATAAACTAAGACCATTATCTCCTCCTTCCATAATGGATCGATCTACCTGTTCATGGAAATAAGGCCCATCCCCCAAGACACCCATCACCTCAGCATCAGTAAAGATCATTAATTCATGAAACTTTTTTGTTCCTGTCTTACTTTTCAAATCTCTACTGACTTAGGAGGGCTTTCACAACAAGATGTCTCCCCAACACCATCCTCACTTCCTGCAGCTTAATTCCATTCTTCTTATTCTTTCATCAAATGCTACTGCATAAAGCTTCTGTGATTCCCATTATCAGTTACTGATGTTCTTTCAGGAATATGCCCCTATCTTTATACGACATCTACATAATTCTTTCTACTACAATTGTTTACATATGTGCTTCTCTTACTAGACTTTTATTCATGTTTGCCTCCCTGGTTCCTTGCTCAGTAGCTGGCAAATAACAGTGGTCTAAAAATATTTGCCGTATGTCTGACTGAATAAATAATGCGTACCTTCTATAGCCTAGATAAGGCATGAGGAACTAAAAGCACACCGTTTTTGAGAAATAGCAAATGAACACACATAAATATGTATCTGCTCTGGGATGAACACTGTCTTGTCTCTATAGGATAAAATTAAAGAACTAGACAACATGACCTGAGACCTTACAGCTACGATAAAAAAAAAAACATGTGTAAGAAACAACAATAGCACAAAGCACAACTTCAACAAGTAGAAGAAAACGTAACAAATTGCATAAATGGTGAGAAACAGTTGAATAAAGCAATACCAAGAATGTCAGTGGGGAAAATAAAAAACATAAGTTGAGAGAGAGAAGGAAGTCCTTTCTGTCTCGGAATGGTGTAAACATACAAAAGTAGGAATTAGCAAATATATGTAGAGTATGGAAAGTGGGTTAGTTGTCAATAAACACTAGATACATGCTTAACATATGCAAATGGGTTTATAGCAACTCATACTAAAAGAAAGGACTTTTTTGGTCAAGACTGCAAGTAATCTTTTAAAAGGGAAATACAACTAGCTAAAGACATATCAAAAAATAACTTACTTCTAATGGGGGACATAGGGAATACATTCATTCATACTACAAACATATACTGAGTGACTACTACGTGCCTACTACTACTATGTGTGCACTAAGCACTGTAAAACAGAAAGAGATGAAAATCTCTGCAAGAAAGTAAAGAAAATAAATAAGTAAACTACATAGTATACTAGAAAATGAGAGGTGCTACCAGGAAAAGTAAAGGAAGAAGGGGAATAGGGAGTGTGGTGGCAGGAGCAGGGCTGGCAATTTAGAGAAGGTAGTCCTGGACAGTCTCATTGAGGTGGCATTTGAGCTAACACTTGGTGGAAGGCCACTGGGGGAAGAGAACTCCAGGCAGTGGGAATAACAAATGTGAAGACCCTGAAGCATGAACATCATTAGTGTGTGGAAGAGCAAGGAGGCCAGTGTGGCTGTAGTAAAGATAATATTTTTGATTCATAAGATCAAATATGAAATATTTAAATAAATATTAAAGCACATTTACAATAACCACATTAGGAAAGGTGTAGAGAAACGGATCTTCCTTCCACTTGCTGGTGGGAGTGGAAACTGGGACAGTCTTTCTGGAAGGCAACTTGGCATAATCTATCACATTTCAGATAGTCATACCTTCTAACTCCAGTCTACTCTCTCCACACACACACACCCCATACATACTCTTTCTCTATGTATATATGGACAATACCATATGTGTGTGTGTGTGTGTGTGTGTGTGTGTATAAACAAGTTAAAATAAGTAACTTAAATGCCTATGAATAGGAGAATAGTTACATTAATTACGGCAGCAGTTCTGAAAGCATAGCACCCTGGGGTTCCAGGTAGTCTAAAGAACATTTAAAAGGAAAAGGAGAAGGAGCAGCCTCTATAATGATCAAAATTAGACTCTTCAGGGTATACCGACTAATGGTCACCTCAAAAAGCTAATACTTAAATATAAGATAATAATTAAACTAGTGGTTACCAGTGCAGGCGGGCAACATAGGGGTTGGGGAGTGGGAGGCACAAACTACTGTGTGTAAGATAGGCTCCAGTTTATATCGTACAACAAGGGGAATATAGCCAATATTTTGTAGTAATTGTAAATGGAAAGTAACCTTTAAAAATTGTATAAAACTTTTTTTTTAATTTTAAAGAAAACAAACAAATATAATAATTAAAACCTATGGTTCTGTTTTTCCCAATGGCTGTGGACAAGTCTTGAAGGGAAATCAGTGCAAAAAGTGATTATATAAAAGAGACTTTGAAAGGAAGAATGAGTGTAGCTGGAGAAGTTTTAACAAATGGCCCAGACCCACGCAGCTCCCCTCTGGTACTGAGGGTATAAAATGCTTTTTCTCTGAGAGCTGCTGGTGACTCTATTCATTCTATAGTAATCTCATTCACTCTATTCAAAGAATTTAATTATATTTAAGTTCCTAAGTCAGGAGTACAAGGTTTTGATTAACATATCTCGTTTTTCCTTTATTAATCAAGAGATAGACCTTTGTGAATTAAAAAAGTCCCAGTCTTCAAACACAAAAATTTAAATGACAAAATAATTTTAACATGAAGAATATGGGCAAAATGTCAAGAGTAAATAATGAATAAAGTAGCAAAAAAGTTTTTTTGCTTGCTTATTCCAGGTATCTCTTCAGCATATTCTATTGTAATATGTCTAGTATAGTATGAACTTTCAAAAATAAGTCAATTCAGAATTATGACCTCTTTCCACTGAATAGTCTTAGTAAAGTAATTAAAAAGTAGACAGGTCTGTGGCACTTCATGATGGGACATCAGATGCTCTAAGGAATTAGCCCCTGCCTGATTACTCTTTGATTCCCTAACACGTGGGATGCTGGTTTTGTCTATGTATTGAGTGTGCCACAGTGAGTGGGAATCTGAAAAAGATGATTCTTAACATCTCTTTGAATTCTAATAGTCTACGACTCCAACCTAAAAGCAGACTTTCTTAGGTGTCATTTAGCTGAAAACCTGTACCAAATTCAGCTGAAATGCTTAAAATATTTATATTGATTCCCGTTCCAAACCTACAAAATCAGAAACAGAATTACTGCTCTGGCTGCTTATTTTCTAGCTAAGGAGGAAGCCATCCAAGTGCCTTCTAATCACTGATGCTCACGTATCAGAGAACTGAGGCAGGTAATAGTATTACATTACTGAGGAAGGGAAGGAACTGAGGCACAGAGAGATTAAATAACTTGCTTAAGACAACAAAATTACTAAGTGGATTAGCTAGGATTTGAACTCAGTCTGATTTCAAGGCCCATGATCTCAATCAGTTCATTATTCTGCTTCACCAGTGATCTGTTTACTAATTTAAGGCTTCCTTCATTAAAAAAATTTAAACTTTCTGCTGGACCAAGGTGAAGAACAAGGAAGAGGAACCAATCTTTCTTCTTCCTTCTTTTCTCTGAGAACAACAAAACAAATCCGTTTTTCTCTAGCTTATGAGTAGAGCTACAATAATAATGAGAATTAAAATTTTTAACATTAGTATCCAAAATACTTGTCTATACACTTACCTCATGGGTCCATAGTTCAGTATTACAAACGCCAATACTATCATCACACAGATTGCTCTTCGCTTTGGACTAGGAACTTTAAGCCTCTGGTTCTAAAAAAAAATAATGATGTTAAATACAATTAAACTACACATCAATCTCACAAAAAGCATCTTCTTTGATAAGAACTCTCCTCTTCACCAGTTATGTGAATGCTTAAACAAAAAAACAAAACTCAAAGGTGAGGAAATAGTACTTTTCAAAACACTAGAGCAGAACCTTCCAAATTCTCTGGCAGAGAGAGAAAAGGAGAGAAGAAACACAGTCACCAGTCTGTTGCAGATGCTTCTTCACCCAAAAGGAAAGGATTCAACAATTTTATATTTTTATGGATCTTCAAAGAAGTTTGAAATACTTCTGCAATTTGTCTCCCTCTTAAATCACTGTTTTCAGTAACATAATGGAATATTCCCATGTGCTCAGGGCAAGAGAGAAAGAGCAACGTAAGAAGCCTCACTCAGCAGGCACAAGACATCTACGTGGGCCAGCACCGCAGGCCCATCTACACACAGGACAGCACTGCAGTAGGAAACTCCGAAAACAGCACATTACATGAACAGACTTAAGGAAAAGGTTAACCTTGTTAAGACCAGCATGGCAACAAAATGCAAAATACGTAACTGTGGTCGTGAGAAAACACTAAAATTTTTTAAATTTTGTGTTGTTTCCTTTTTTAAAAGGAATGACATAAGGGGACTATTTAAGATCCTCAATGGGATTCATTTAGTCAAAAAAGGAGAGAGGGAGGAAGGAAGAAGTGGGGAGGGGGAGGGGGGAGACAAAAGAGTAGGAGAGGGAGATGACCAAGAAGAGGAAGAAGAGTGCTCCGGTAATGAGTGAGGAGAAACACAGGAAAAGGAGACAACTCTCGTACAAAGCTTAGGAGGTACAATTCAAAGGTTCCTCTTTCCAATACTTTATCCTTGCTACAAATGTTTTTGGGCTTATTGTGCTGGTCTTTTCTTGGTACTGTTATTTTATACAATTTAATTTAAAATGTAAAATTTCCAATTGATTTCTTAGGATAAAAGAATACTT
Source organism: Camelus dromedarius (assembly GCF_036321535.1). Classification (NCBI taxonomy): domain Eukaryota; kingdom Metazoa; phylum Chordata; class Mammalia; order Artiodactyla; family Camelidae; genus Camelus; species Camelus dromedarius. Next base: position 11,503,337 of record NC_087458.1, on the reverse strand, counting down.
TAACCCATCATCCCCAGCTCTACCCCAGGCACTCACCTCTGACACGACTTCATCCAGCTGCCGCTTCAATGATCCATTCTCTTTCTTCAGCTTCTCATTCTCTGAAAGGGCGGCCTTTAACCTTGCCTCTAGCCCTAGCATGTACTCTTTCTTCTTCTTTCGGGACTGACAAGCCGACTCTCGATTTTTTATCATACGTTGCTGTCTCCTTAGCACGGCAATCTAGGAAAAGTTACAGTGAATCAGAACATTTGGATTTTAGGATCAGACCAGAATATACTGATTTTTACAACTATTTTTAAACAAATTATTCAAGGCATAGGTTATTGGTTGTTTTAAAACAGGTTTTAAAAAATATTACTCTAAGTAAACTGACATCAAATGATTAATAGGACCTTCTAAAGTCTAAATATTAAATAATTTCTTCTAGTGTTTTTTAAGGCTTATTTATTGATCTTCCAATTTTTCCCTTTAGAAAAATGCTACATATATATGTATGTATACATATGTATACATTTACACCTTTAATCTATACTGCAGGTCCTGAATTAATTGACTGTTTTCCTGAATCATATATCCAACTACTTATTAAGCCACATCAACTTGCAGAGTTACCATCACTTCTATCTCAGTATGTGCAAACTCATTATCTCCCTCTACCTAAATTTTTTTTTTTACTCTACTCATCTTATGTCAGTGGTAAGTATCTCTCAGGATATAAAGGAAGAAGTGACCATTAACCTATTTTTCTTTCATTCTCTAAATTTACTCCATCTCTCAATCTTTCACGTACTCACTAAATATGTATTGAGGATATGCTAATATCCAAGTTTCTTCCAGTGAAAGTATGTCTCAGTTATTCCTTTCCATTTCCACTACCATTTTCCTAATACAGGCACTCATTGACTCATCTCTAGACTACTGCAACAGCCTCCTATTTTAATTGGCTTCAATCTCTTCCTGTCTACCATTTCTAAGATAACCTCCTTCCCAAAAAACCATTTTAATCTTGCAACTCCATTACAAAAACAAGCTAGTCATTCTTTCTAGCTACCCACCTTTTGCTTTTAAAATCTTTCATAATGTGACCACTCCCTACTGCCCTAACCCCACAACTGTTCACACCACACCCTCCAATCATATCATTAAGGCTACTGCAAAGTCTTAACACATGCCTAATTAGTTCCTTTATTCATACTGTTTATTCCAATTTGGAATGCTGTCTCCTCCACCAACCTAATTCTAAGGACCCTCCAAACTAAACCACTTGGGGTTTATATTTTGTCTGACTTTCTTATGCCCTTACAATTTGGAAGACACACTTGAACACTCTAATGGTCTCAACTGGTTCATAAATGTTAACATTTTCTCTCCAATTAGATTTTATAAAATCTTAGAAGACAAAATCATATAATACTACCCACAATATCTACCATTAATCAAAACTTACTGAGCAAATTTGTTGCCACATTTTCTAAACTAAATTATGGAACCTATTTGTTTCAGCATTAGTCTAACTTATTTGTGAGAGATGGTGAGGTAGCAAAATTAAGTCCATAAAAAGCACCAAATAATATTATATGTATTATTGTAAGTATACAGATGACTGATTTACTGACTTCTTTGTGTTTTGTAAAGGGCTTTAAAAAAAAAACATTTTACTGTGGGTATTTAATAACTTACTGAGATGGGTAAATAAAATTAAATAATTTAATACTGATTTCTTTTAACATAACAACACAATTCCCACCCCATGCTACATTTGCTAGACACAGAGGTATACCAAAGCCAACCAGGCAATCTCTCAGCACCAAACACTGTCAACAACCTTTCAATCAGAACTCACAAGGAAAAGAAACATTACATGAGATGTCAAGAAGGGTATTTTTCCTTTTTTTAACTGAAACTTCACAAGAATACTGGCTTATATAACCATCAATCTATAAATTTCCCTGTGGAATAACTATCCCACTCTTAAGTAATGCTACACACACACACCACACCACACACACACACACACACAGCAGTGGAAAAGCCATGATGGACTGATTACTCATCAATTATTCAAACTATTCTCTGGACAATGACACCCTGTTCAATCTGCTGTTATTCTTAGTGATCTTCATTGTTACTAGGAATGCCGTGTCCATAATTAATACTTAATACGAGAGTGCTGAAGTACACAGAACACTGAACAAGTACATAAAAGAGAAGGTTCCCAGATGGAAGCATTTATACTAAAAGTTAAGATAAAAGGCAATCTTACTTTAAAGGCTAGTTAATATATGGAATTTGGGGAGGCTTACAGATGGTATACCATTTAATAAATTTCAAACAAGGATTAGGGATTTCTATAAACAATAAAAGCACCTGCGTACTACACAGCATAGAGTTTCAAAGGCTGTCAATGCACACGCCTCATACAAAAAAAATGAAAACCACCTGTGGCCAAATATTCATTTCTTCCCATACAAAAAGATAGACTAGTTTTGAAAATGAAGTAAATACTACCAATAAATACAAAGGATAAATACAGTAAAAATATATAAAACCACAGGAATCACCAAACACAGAGTTTCAACTTTGTATCTCAACAAGCTATCTTCAGCTATCTGAGTAAAAAATATTTAAATTATTCTGTATTTCCTAGGCTATATATATATATATATATATATATTTTTTTTTTTTCAGGTTAAACACACACACTCATACAAAAATACTGCTTTTTTTGGTGAGGGGAGATTTTCATAAGCAAAAAGGGATTACACTGTAATTATTGTTTTGTAAGCTGATTTTTGCAAATACAATGTATTATGATCATCTTTGACATGCCATGAGAATGGCAGCATAGTATTTCAATTATCCTAATATTCCAAAATATACTTAATCTCTTCCTGTTGAAAATATTACAGTTTTCAAAATTCTTTAAAATAAGCTTCACTGTTCAATATTGTTAGAGAGTAGAAGAGTCAAGGCTAGAACTTAGGACAGCTGATTCCAAGCCCAGTGCTACTTATACAACAGCTCCACACTGCTTTTAAATACCAAATAGGAAGTCCTGCATCACAGCCTGGAACTCTAAACTAAGTGAACTGTGTGATGACTTCAATTATGTGCCCATTTGAAATCGAAGACTGATGGAACTGCTTGTATCTGGAAGCTTAATCTCCTCTGTTGGCAGTCTGAAAAGATGCATCAATACTCTGGCCCATTAATTAATTCACACATCTCCCTTATGAGCATATCAGATGATTTAGCATGACCCAAATGAGTGAATAGCTAGCCAGTCTCTGCTTCCGATCATCCTGCCTTCAGACAACTTTTCCACCACGCATTGTGCTTTGCAAAACAAAACAAAAAAAGAACTCCACAGCCACAAAATATTCTCCCTTTAGTGTCACTGCACTATAAAATACGGTGTTTCATTATTATTAAACAAACTATTTATTTAACTGTAAGAAAGACTCTCATAAAAGGAGAACTTTCACAAATGGAAAAGTACTTTTTAAAGGCTGGTCAATTTAAGAGTCAAAATTCTAAGTCTGTTTGCAGTATGTTTTTTAATTTTAAAAGTTATTGACTGATAAAAACTACAAGTTTAAAAATAAAAGAAATGAGCTTCAAAGTCCTGGATGGCAATAAATTAAAGACAGTAAAGTATAACATTTTAATGCTAAGAAATAAATTCCAACATCTCCCAGAAGCTCAGGCCAAATCAAGTACTGATGGCCTACAAGTGAATGAGCCACTGGCTTACTTTCCGTCTTTCTACCAGTTCTAACTCTCATTTTGCTGAATCTTTCTCTCTGCACTGATGTATAAGCAGAATTTGTCCCCAGTTAATCTCTTCATCACATCAAACAAATTTTTCAATTAAATTTTAAAAATAAATTTTGTCTATTTGAAACTGATTTAAAAGCCAAAGGAATAAACTTTCTTACACGACTTAAAAAATTTACATATTATTGTATATTATAGTAAATATATTTATAAATATATCCTAAAAAATGTGTACAGCTAAACTCATTGGCAAATTTAATTTACAGTCAAATTTTTAAACTTATAACCAATTTAATTTATATTTTTAATTTTATGTTCAAATAAATTAAATATTTTAATTTGATTCCTCTTAAGAATCTTAAGTATACTTTTTTTCATAAAATTGTTTAAACTTTTACTTGTACTACCCCTACACTTCTCAAATCTCATGACAGAAAGCCAAAATTTTATTTTACTCTCTATTCAGGTGTGTGTGTGTTTAGGTTGGGGGGGGGGTGTGGTATAACCAGGTTCCTACTCACCAAAAATTAAATAAAGAAGCTTCAATACTGGTAACCTGAACCATTTGATTGGCAGAGTCAAGGCAATAATTTTCACCTTGAAATTTCTCTTTCTCTTTTTCCTGAATGAAGAATGCCTTGTGACAGGTAGTATGATTTCCAGAGTGAGAAAGGATAATAGCCAAAACCCCTGCTAGACTGTAGGTCCAGGCTGCCCTATCCAATCTCATTTTCTGTGTGAAGAGAAAACTGGTAGATGGGCAAAGGCAGGAGTAACCACCAGGTGCCCTTAGGAAAGTCACATTGTGGGCAGAGCCTCCTGAAGAATGAGAGAACCTTAATCCTGAGCACAAGGACCTTCAAAGATCCTCAGAGCAATTTCTTGTGCCTTCAGTTAGTGACTCCTCCACTTTGCATGTCCCTAGAAATACTTGGTGTAGCCAAATGAGTAACAGGAATAGTAATTTAGTTATTAAATGACAACACTGGAAGTCAGGAGCTCTTAATTCTTGTCCCAGCACTGGAACAATGGAACATAATTTGTCCATAAAAGGGAATAAGTATTACACAACATTGTAAACTGACTATGACCCAATACAATTTTTTAAAAAAAGGAATAAGTACTGATACATGTCACAACATGAATGCACCTGAAAAAATACTATGTTAAGTGAAAGAAGTCATACACAAAAGCTACACTGCATATAATTTCACTGATATGAAATGTCCAGAATAGGCAACTTCAAACAGAAAGTAGATCAGTAGTTGCCAGGGGTTGAGGAGGATGCGGAATGGAGTTCCATTTTAGGGTGATGAAATATTCTGGAATTAGATAGCAGTGATGGTAGCACAACTCCGTGAATATATTAAACAACCACTAAACTATGTTTTAAAAGGGTAAAGTCTATGATATATGAATTGTAGCTTAATTAAGCTACTGAAAAAACAAACAATCAAACTACACAGAAGCTGTGGGCTCTCCAGACAAATGCACATGAACACAAAGTATTACAACAGTTATCCAAGGTAAGGAACTAGCTGAAGAAAAGGGAACTTCTTTATGGAAACATTGAAATGTAACTATGGGCTCCATTAAGAAACCCTGTGACCGGCACTCTCGGACACTGAAAGTGGAAAAACAAATCACAACTACCCCTAAGGTGAAAAATTACCTACTTTCTGATTCTCCAATTCCAATTCTAGGGATTTATCCTACAGATATACTTGCACATGAACAAAGTTAAATAAGTACCAAGTTATTCAATGGAGGTATGTTTATGAAGGAAAAAACCTGCAGAAGTCTTAAATGATTATAGCACACCTATGAAATACACTACGATGCAGCTATTAAAAGAATAAGAAAACTTTTTATGTACTGGTATGGAAGGATCTCTAAGATATATTAAGTGAGAAAAGCAAGGTACAAGACAGTGTTTATACTATGTTACCATTCCACAAAATAGGTAAATAGGTAAAAATACAAATACTTATATATCAAAGAACTGTCTCAAGAAAGATGCACAAAAAACTAGTAATAATGACTGCTTCTGAGAAGGGGGCAAAAATGGCTAGAAAGCACCTGGGCCATGGGAGGATTGTCTACCGAGAAAGGAAAATCAGAGAAAAGAGAGACATATTTAATTATTTATTGATACAACTCAGCGTCCCTTTAAAAATAACTACTATTAACCTTATCTGAAAAACACAGAATAAAGAATAAAGAATGTTGTGTTAAAGTTGCTACAACATAAATTTAACCTAACGCAACACATCAGGAAAAAAAAAAACTTTTTTTTTAATAGAGGTGCTGAGGATTGACCCCAAGACTTGTGAATGCTAAGCATGCGTTCTATCACTGAGCTATACCCACTCCCCTACCACCAAAAAAACTTTCTATTCACTTCCATTCCAAAGCTACAGTAAGCACAAATGAGATTACTTGCCAGAGTCTTTATTCAAGATAAATTTTTAGAAACCCCAAATCTCCATCTAAAGGGGAACTACGGATATTTTAACAAAGCATGTTTTTCTTTTATTTGCAGAGTCCCTGGTAGCAGCAAAGCCAAAAAGTAGTCAGCACAGAAGTAATTTTTCATGAGAATCTGACGGCTTTTCAGATCTCCAAATTTTCATGCTGTATTTGTTCTGATGGATTCCACTACCTTATAGCCTAAAGAGATATCACAATCTCAATATCTTTCTTGTTAAAGAATTTTGTTACTAAAAAGTATCTATCCATTATTTAATCTCCTTAGATCTAAGCTAGCCACATAATTTCTTAAATGTTCAGCTCACACTCTGACCTAACAGAGTATCTATTCTTGTGTGTTACAGATAAAATAAGTAGCTTAAGTGTCAGTAGAAGTTACACCCTTTTTTCCCCTGAAATAGAACACTTCATTATTCTAACAGTTTCTCTGCACTTCTTTGCATTGTAAACAGATTATTTTAGAGTCAAATTTTTCTTGAAAGTTACCCCTCTGGGGGGCCCCTGTGAGTACTGCTACTAACACATCTTCCTGGGTATAAGAATACAAGGCCCTGACCACTCTTAACTGAGGCCATTTCTCAGGGTTGTATTTCCAGCAAGAAACCTTGAGAGATGAGGTAACACCTGTCTCTGGACAATAAGGAGACTTGCTTATTGCTTGTGTTAAGGTAGTCAATTCTCAAGTTCAGCAATTTCTCCTTTGCAATAAAGCAAAGGCCTTCTAGGCCAAGATCACACCACCTCCATGCTCATAATACTAGCAATACCTGAAATCTTGAGGTTAACTGTATAACACTGTCTCCAGAGAAAAGAAATACAAAGTTCCAGTTAGGTGTGTACACCAGAGGAATCCCATTCACACCACTTCTAATACCTGCAGGCCAGTGAAAGGGGATCGGATCCCCCCAGCACCTACCGTCTCATGATGGCTCTAGTGACTCAGGGCAGGGACTCCCAAAGGGAAGGGACTGGGAAGGAAGGGGTCAAAGCCACTAAGCAAAGAATCAGACAGAGGGTCCAAAGTAATAAAGGGTTTGGAAGATGCTCAATGAGGTGAATGGGCTGAGAGGAAGATCTGAGGCCTCCTATCAGTAAAACCTGTACCCTTTCATCAGTCTCCCATCTGATGCTATTTCTAGTTCTGACCAACTTCCTCATCATTTTCTTTCCATTGTTCCTACCAATTGATTTCTGCCAAGAGTTTGTGCTCCACCTTGACCCACTGCAGGATATCTAGAATAGAATTTCACTTTTTTCCCCTGGTCAGTTGTCCCAATAACCAAAACAATGCAACTCTACAGACTTAAAACCAGGGCCATAAAGTTTCATGAACTTTGTGGAATTATGATGGGTAGGTGGAAGTACTGAGTGCAGATTTAAACAGATTGCTTGTTTCCAAGTCCTTGGTTTGATAATTGGCAACATTCAATAGCTTTGAAGAAAGATAAGCATGCTTTCCCGTGAAGCCATCTTTGTAGTTCCAAGATTGCTATTTACCAAGAAACTGCATAAGAGAATTTCTACACTGAAATGAGAGACCATGTTCATTTTTTCCATCAGGATCAGAGCCAAAAACCAGCCATATTTCTTGAAAACTTAGGTGAGGTTTCCAAGAGTTAAACAGAAGAGATTTACCAGCAAAAGGCAGGAAGAGTGAGATTATAATTTGAACCAGGCAAACTGTTTCATAACAGAAAATGTGGCACTTAATGTAGTTTGCAGAATATGGTATGCTAAAAACGCTACTTTATAGCAGTAGCAGGCCTCTAGAGAGTAAAACCAGCCAAACAAAAGAACAAAAAAGGTAGGAAAAAAAGAAGCCATGTCGGCAATACAAAGCCACAAAAGACTGATACACTTTTGTGTGTGTGTGCGCACTGAATTACAACTTTTTCATCACACTTTTGGTTTAAAAACACAGAAAATAATTGTTGAAAAAAATTTCAGTTTGGCCATTTTGCACCAGGAATTTATACTAATTCAAATTTATCCTAATTTAAAAGGACTTGAGTCTAATAAACACATGCACCACTGAGGTCAATCAAGTTACTAACACAGGAGACTACATATACGAGCAGATCAAAGTTTTCCGCATCTCCTTCTGGAACAGATTTACTCTGGGTTCCTGAGTGGCTTGGCCAGATGATAGGACAGACTGATGTTTCTTTACTTGAAATAAACATTAAGTCAAACCTTTACCAGAAAACTCATACTGAAAAGGCTTGGCTCACTTCCTGATGGGCTGGCCAAGGGAAAATAAGCACAAAAACCTCAATGCAGGTTGACTAGAAAATTTATTCTAATCGTCTTCAGGTCTCTTGCACCAGACACACAATACTTGAATCTTTCCTCTGTAAAACTGTCAACTCTAAATTTTGAAAAGTAGTAAGAATGCTAGCCAACAAATACTGCTAAGAAAAAAGCTAATATCTGTTGGTTCTATACTTTCCCATCTCACACATCCCCCAGTTCTTCAGTGTTGAGACCTCATCAGTAAATTATTCACCAAATTTACAGAGCACTCTCAAGAGTGCAAAAGCAGAAGAGACATATTCTTTCACACCAAAGTACTTATAAGGATGTCTTGCTAATAGATAATTAACTGAAATGTTTTGAGATACAAAATGGGCCAGTGGCATAAAATGATGATTACCATCATTAAATTTTCAATTAGTCACTGCCTTCTTTCATGTCTAAAATATTTCATAATACATGCTTTGAATGTCTAAACAAAAGATATAAAGACAATTTCGAATATTTTCTATTGCTAGTTCTATTTGGGAGCATTATACAAGAAACATTCAAATTCACAATTTAAAGAATATTAAAGGGAAATTTTAAAAGATTATTTTAAAAATCCTCTTTCAGAACAGAAATTATTTCAAGCATCTTTTCTGACCACAACAGTATGAAAAGAACAAACACATGGACACTAAACAACATGCTATGAAAAAACCAATAGATCAATAATGAAATCAAAGAATAAATCTGAAAATACCTCAAGACAAATGAAAAGAGAAACAACCTTACAAAAATCTATGGGATGCAGCAAAAGTAATTACAAGAGGAAAGTTTATGGCAATAGACGACTTCCCTCAAGAAACAAGAAAAGTTTCAAACAGCCTAACCTACCACCTAAAAGAATTAGAAAAAGAACTAACAAAACTCAAAGTCTGCAGAAAAGGAAATAATGAAGATAGAGAAGAAATAAATAAAACAGAGATTAAAAAAAAATAGAAAAGATCATTAAAACCAAGAGCTGATTTTTTGAAGATAAACAAAATTGACAAACCCCTACCCGGGCTGACCAAGAGAGAGAGAGGACCCAAATAAACAAAATAAAAAATACAAGAGGAGAAAAAACAACTGATACCATAGTATACCAACAAATTGGACAACCTAGAAAGAATGGACAGTTTCTAAAAACATACACCCTGCTAAAACTAAATCAAGAAGAAACAGATAATTTGACCAGACCAATCACCAAAAGTGAAATAGAATCTATAATTACAAAAACAAAAAACCCAGCAAACAAAAATCCTCTTTCATCATTCTTAACCTTTTTAGTCTCCTGTGAAAGACAAACTTTTTTTTTTACTGGTTGCACAATTTTTTAATTGAAAATATCTTGAAATATTTTTAGATTTTTATTACTGTTGTTCATTCACTTATTGTAGAAATCTTCCTAAACACCAAAAGGAAAGAAAGATTACACACACAACTTCTATGATTATTAACATTTTGCGAATCTTGTTCCTCTATCCTATGCTCATTACCTCCCCATAGAGTATTTTAAAGCAAATTCCAGCATCATATCATTTCATCTTCAACTGAAACACATACTATGCTTTAGTGCCTAATAGTTCCTATTATGTCATAAGTACCAAGCTTACCTTTTCTCAGTCTTCGAAATAAACCAGTGTAACAGTCAAGCTTAATCCTGTATTATCCATGTCTATTCTCATATAACACTAATGTTTCTCCTTCATGTCTTGGCAGGGGCTGTTTTCAATACATACATAAACTGTGGGAATTACTGCAGAACTTTGAAGTTCTACTTTCATTAGATTATATTCTTTTGTTATGGGTCTTTACAATATTGCTGATTGAGAGTACTTGCCTGTGCTTATGCAACAGTAGAGCAATTTCACAACTAAATGGGCTACTGACATGCTAGTTAATAAATTCTGGTAGACAGATCAGTCAGTAGTCTGATAAACAACCTTATGTAACTCACAGGATTTTAAAAGTACTTTGCAATACCAACGAAAAAGTGGAGTAGCAATATTAACAACCAGTAATATCCATTTTCATTTTAAAGAAATCAGACCAGACAGAAGGGTTTGCCTTCCCAATCACAATTTTAGAGATTCTGCTTTTAATTTTTTTAGTATTTGAGGGCAGGGGTAATTATGTTTTTTTTTTTTAATTATTATTCATTTTTTTTTAGTGGAGGTACTGGGGATTGAATCCAGGACCTCATGCATGCTAAGCATGTACTTTACCACTGAGCTGTACCCTCCCCACAAGACTTCACTTTTAGACTGATTATGTGACTTTAACTTCCCTTAAACTTCAGGCCCACAATGTTCAATCACTGTTAATACATAACATGAGGTATTTTGTATCACTTCTAAAGAAAGCAAGAGTTAGCTGGCAAGTGCTTTAACTGGTTTCAGGTTGTTTCAGATCTTAGGAAACTTTCTGTGATTTATAAATTACAAAAAATCCTTACAACAGAAAATCTGAAGGTTTGCAAAGATGGGAAAATACCAGATAATCATTAAGAGACTGAATTCCTAAGAGTAGCAAGTCAACATTATGCAGTGGTGGAAACCCTTCAGTAAGTCAAGAGAGAAGCTAAATGTACACCCTGACTAAAAAGCAGTCTCCAGACTCTTATCTGGGGAGTTGCCAAAAATATTTCAATCAGAAAACATGAAAGAATCCTGTAAAACACTAGTGTATGATTGAGTTAGGAGCAAAGGGCTGGAGAAATATGATGAAAAGGCTCAAAAGAAGGAGTTAAAGAAGAGGAAGGTATGTGTATTTCTCTTTTCATCAAACTACTTCAGACTTTTTTAAACCTTTTCACTTAGATTCCAATATAACAAGCCCCACCCTAATTTTCTACCACAGACTGGATGTGAATGTGCAATTTTATCACATTTGACATAGTAAAAACAAGTTTTAAAAAACAAAAACAAGGCAACAAAAAAAAAAAGTGTTTTGTCCTTGTTTTTGCTTTCATTTTTTACATCAGGCATTAAAAAAGCACTAAGCTTCAAAACTTACATCTGAACCCACACTTCTCATGGTATTTTGTAGGACAGGTTTAGTCACAGAAAGTTTTCCATTCACTGGGCTATTTGCCACAGGGGCTGGTACCACATTCACCACATGATTAGGTAGCTGTGGGGCTCCCCCAGCGACAGCAAGGACTGGCTGAGGGGAGGGCAGAACTCCAGGTGCCTGGAGTTGTACCACGGTAGGCTGAGAGAGCACCACGGTCTGACCTGCAGTGGAGAAAAAAGAAAAGGAATCAGAGGGTGCCTAACTATTGTGGCAGGGACAGCTGTTTAACATTTAGGCCTCTTCTGCATATGTAATAGGTAAGATTATACAAAGGGATTTCAAACCACCTATTAAAACACAATCAACAGCAGCACACATTCATACTGACTTCCGTTGTTTTTGTGTATTTAATGAAACCAACTAAATTCATTCTCTTTGAAGTTATCATTAACATTATATTTCCATAAATTTTTTTCAACTAACACATCTCAAAGTAGCTGTTTTACATAGGTTTCTCTAAGTATTAACCTCTGAAATTCATTAGTGCTAAAAGCATTTTTCATATTATAAATAACTTTTTATACTAAACAGAGAATCATGTATTTTAAATTGATGAGATTTAGAAATACATACAACACCAAGAATACATGAACAGAGATTCAGTAACTCAGTACTTGGGAGAATGACAGGCTACAAATATCAAAAAGTTAAAACCATTTGAGATGAATTTTTAGCTAACACGTGCAGGAAACATGAGTCCATAATTTAAAATAGCCTGCAGATAATATCAACTCCCCTCTCCACCTAACAGGTCTACAAGTCTTTTCTTAATCTTCACATTTTACCTTATTTTAAAATTATGCTAATCTGAGGAGAATTAGTATCATTAACTTAAAGACTAGTAAAATTCTTCACACTGGTCTATTAAAAATTTTACTTGCCCACAGAGTGTTTCCTTTCAGATCCGGCCAATTTTATAAGGTGTTGAAAGCCTCCCCTAATATCCACAGTTGCTTGGGCCTATCTAGCAAAATAAAGGTACTACAGTAACTGGCAACTAAAATCTCACAAAATATATTTATAATCTTCTTTAAGGAAAACAAAGCATTATACTTTCAGACAGTAAAACATGATCCATGTGAATCTCATCGCAGTATTTCAAAGGATCAAGGAAAACTAAAAATCAAAATAATGCTTCAGAACACCTGCTTGTTAAGAACATCTGTCTTAGTTTAAAAAAATTCAGTTCCATAAAATCAAAGTCTTTATGTTTCAGATGGCCTCAAAAAAAATACTAAAAGTAGAATTTAATTAATAGCATTTTATCCCAAGTAAGTTAGCAAACTAGTAAGAAAGGTCTAAAAATAATTGCATAGATTTGTAATATATACAATTTACATGGGCATAAATGATCACTAAATGTTTTGCTCTTCTAATTTTCCTTTGAAATAATTCATTTTATAAAATAAAAACATATAAAATAAGGAAATGACTCATAAGCAGATACAAATTTGTTTATGCCAAATATTCAAATAAAAATTAATAAATAAAATAAACAGCATATGACAAAGTGTTAGGTTTTCAAATATACGAAGATATTACAGTCAATCCGGTGTTAAACCAAGGGTTCCCACTCTGAATATAAATACCCCTCCTTAATATCAAAAAATATCATGGTCACCCAAGATGATCATGGTTTCCTTTCAGTTTCTGTGCACTGAGAGAATATGTGATGAGAAAAGGCTATTAAGAATTTATTAATGATATAAATTTGGAGTTTACAAATCAGAAGTATAGCCACAAAAATCTGAAAAATAGCAGTACAAAGATATATGAAACAAATTATTTATTCAGTCTACAGAAAATGCTTGACACAACATGGATTTGCAGATGCCCTTACCAAAGGCTACTACTCCTCCCACCATCCAAATCCCAGGGTCCACAGTTTACAGGTTGAGAGCCACTGACTTAAACCAATACTTTGAGAAGAGCATTATCAGAAGCAGTGTTTCACATCTTCTGAGTTTAAGAAAGCTAAACACTGTTGAATGAATTTTTGGATCATTCCAAAGAACGGAGGAGCTGTTAAACATAAAGAATTAAGTCATTTCAAAGAAAGGATCCTACCGCTAGCTCCAGCTACAGATCTAAAGTGTTGGCAGGCAACACATGCAGTTGGCTTTGCAATATTTCTTAAAACGAATTAAGAAAAATAATCCAAGTCTGTACTGTCTGTTGTCTAGTTATCACCATATCCTTGCTGAGAGACCTGCAGCACGGAGTGAGGGAGACGGAGCAATACCAAGGTAAGGTCTGTATGCCAAACGTGACTTCGGATCCTACCAGGCCACTGATGCCTCCTTTTTCTTCCATAATGCACATCAAGCCCTTTCATCCCTGGATATGCTCGAATTATCCAGCATCTAAATCAAGGATTGAAATATCCTAGGCATGTTTGGGTTTAAGGCAGAATGAGGAGAAACAACTAATTTCTATTACAATGTCTCCTGTTGACTTGCTAAACCTGACCTGCTAGAAGATGCTCATCAGATCACAAAATGCAATGCAAAGAACTGTTTCAGTTCTTAAGTAGTTAGCAGCTGAACATAGTTACTACAGTTTCTAGTGCGGAAACAATTAAAATGGACATAACAAAAGGCTGTTTATCCATGTCAGCATGCTCAAAATCCTCTCTGGCATTACACACAAATCCCCCATAATGAACCATGGCTGGATTCAATGCTGGACACCTTCGACTATGTATGACTCACTGATTGTGATAGTCAGTTTCTTCCTATTCAGTTATTTTCAAAGATTTCAAATTTTGTATCAAACATTGACTGAATGCTTCCTTTGCCTAAAATAGTACAGCTGTGTGACTGAGCAAATAATTTCTCTGTGTATTAATTTTCTCATCTATAAATTGGCGATAATAATAGCACCTATCCTCACAGAGTTGATGTTAAGGATTAAATAAGATAATGCACTTAAACACTTAGAACACTATCTGGCACACAGTAAGAGTCTTAAGTGTTAGCCATTATTATTACTACTACCACTACTACTATTTATCTACTTTTATGTATAATAATTGCTTCTATAAGGGCATCTCACGTATTATTAATTCATTAGTTCTCATAGATACTGTTATTTACCCAAGTGTAAATGTGTTGGCTCCCCAATTACATAGTAGAATTCTTGAGATCAAGGATCACATCTCCGCATTCTTTTAGAGGCAATATAGTACAGTGATTAATTACGTAGACTCTGAGCCAGACCACCCGGGCTCAAGTTCTGACTCTCTCTCTCACTAGCAGATTAACTTGGGGCAAGTTATTTTACCTCTATCCTCCATTTCAGCGATTTGCCCTATAATCTACCCAAAAAGCCCAAGACAGGAAACCTTCCTCTCTATCCTCCATCCCCCTTTCACATCATCTGATTACTGAGCCCTGTGATTCTATATTTTTTAACATCTCTACTGCCTCCGCTGGCTCTTCATTTTCACTGATATTCCGGACTTCCATTATCTCTCACCTGCACTACTCATAAGAGTCTTGATGGATGTATAGGACTCAGATACAGAAGTAGGCAGAAGCTGTTTCAGGCAGACAGAGTGGCATGTTAAGAAACAAGAAAAAACAAAAAAATTCAAGGGACGATGGCCAGACCAGTTGGACTAAAGGGTTTACAGAAAGGGTTTATTATGATGTAAAGTTAGAAAAACTAAATTGGAGCCAAACCATGATGAGTTTTACATTCCAAGCTAGAGAATTTGAACTTAATCTGGTAAGAATTACCTCTTTTTTAGTGGGAAAATATTTACTACAGATACTGATATTGATTAACTGTAAAATGCATCTCCTACACTTGCCTTCTTCTTCCCTCCCCGTTTTCAAATAAATGAAAGACATATACATAAATCTGTACATTATATTAATATCATCTCTCTAATTATACTATAAAAACAGACAAGTACGCTATATTAGCATATGTTCCCCCAAATACATACTATCTTCAGATAATGGGAAAGCACTGAAGTTCAGGATAATGTATGAGTCAGGTTTCTGAAACTGATAAACTGTTCAGAAAAGAAGTTTTTCTTCTTGCTATAGGTAAGACCTTCTATCATCAAACATAATCAATAGTCTGCTAAGATTAAATTCTTAGGAATACTCTTTGCTTTTCATACTGGTCATTTTAATGTCAAACTTCTACTTTTTATATATGTGTTTTAATAGCTTATGGGAACTATAATGAAGATCTTCACAAGTTTAAAATTTTGCCTTTGGAAAGACACAGACCCTTTTGAGATTCCGATGAAAGTTTGGAGACTATTCCAGGAAAAATCCACAAATAACACTCACTATATCTTGCATTTTATATCAGGGAGTTCATGCACACTTAACATCCATCCACAGACAACAAGAATACCATTCTACAGGACTGCTATTTTTCACAAGAAAAATGCAGCATTTTTAACTCTCTATTGAGAGAGCAGGTATTTTTTGGTAGGAATTTTTTTTGGGTTTTTTTGGTAGGAATTGATTGATGGCTTTTCACTGATCCATCTAGTCTCTCAACCAGTTCTTTTTATCAATGTCACATTGTCAATGACCATGGAATAGAACAAAGCTCACAGAGCACATGGAAATCAAATTTATGACTTTGCCCTCGTTAAAGCCACGCTCCAAAGAAATGAGATCCACAGCTGGAAATACAGCCATAAATGTAACACGGGTGTTTATTTACAACCCACACCCTACTGACACCTAGTCCTACATGGTAACAACAAGCTCAATACAGGAAAGAATGCTGCACAGGTTTTCCTTTAGTCATGTGTACACATATCAGTATAAGCACAATGATGAGATCTCTATGTGCAAATGATTCCTATGTCTGAATAGTACCAAATCCTCACACTTGAACATCTTTCCATACAGACTTCAACTCCTTGTAGAATCAACTATGTGAGGCCATCTGGTGGACAAAATATAGAAACACACATTTTTAACTACTTGAAGACAGACTTTCAGGTCTCTTAATGCCTCGTACAAGATCATGTTTACTAAACAATGCTGCCTCCTCAGAGATTAAGAGCCTGATTCTACTGCCAAAACACACCTATCAGACCTGAAATGAATCATATTATTTTAAACACTGACTTCTCCTTAAAGACAAAAAAGCTCATGGACACAAAAATCTCAGAATAAAATGGCACCAAGAAAGCTTCCCAGATTTTCTTCTTTGTTACAAGCAGTTATATAAAACTACAAGCCTTAGAGACAAGTGTTTTCACAATTAAAACTGTGAGAAAAAAGAAGTATCAGATGTAATGGATCTGGATAGCTATCTTCCTTGTTAAAACAGGAACCACATATTAGTCTCTCTAAAACATCCTCACAACCAAGGACAATTCCTGAAACACAGCATGTGTTCAGAAATTATAACCTGAATTAAAACAAATCATGACACAAGCCTTAGTGCCCTCCAATTAAATACACGCATGCTCAAATTCCATTCAGGTACCTTTAGTGGGTGTAGGATGTATACTGATAATTGGTTGTTGCTTTGCCAACGGCATAAGTGTTGGTAGTGTCTGAATAATGATAGTTTTTGCTGGAACACTGGAGTTTGTTTGAGTCTTGGGTGCTGCTGGAAGTAATAAAGGCTTGGGCTGAATTGAAGGTTTTGTACTCATCTGAATTTTTTTCTTTGGAGTCAGTCCATTTTCTGGAGAAAAACCAAACAAACCACAAATCAATTTAAGGGCAATTAAGCAAATCCTAGAAAACAGATTCTATTATACACCTTTCCCTACGCATTATCTTGACCTCTGACTATCCTTAACTGAAGTTTAAGCATAGCTACTCTATCTTAATGGACTGAAGAAAAGTCCTCAATCTGAGGTCTTTCTTTTTGACCAAGCTGCAGCTCTGGGAAAGGGACACATGAACGAGTAAAGGAGAATAGCTAAAATCACTGAGTAAAGCCTAGAGAGAATGAGGTAACAAATGTAACAGCCAAATAGCCCTAATATTCAATCTCTAACTGAAACTTTGAAATGTCTCCTGAAGATGACAGGGCCCTAACTCTAAAGTATCATTCATCTATAAAGACAAAGACAACCAAAGAAGATGATTTCTTCCCTTTCCTCCCCACATTAATCATCCACAACAAACAAAAGAGGTCTACTAATTTTAAAACAGAAAGCCAGCTTAATAAATATACACTTAATCCTACATTTTCTTTTAAGAAATGAAGCCTAAGCTCAGTATAAATAGAAATAACAGAGGCTAGGAGATGGAGTAATACCAGTTTTGCTCCTAGGACCAATGATGGGCTTATCTTCCTTCAGTGGCTCTGATGACGAGGGGCTATTAGAGCTTTCACCATATAAGGAAAGGGGAGACATCTGGGAAGTAGAAGACAAATCCAACTCCTCCTGTAGCAAAATAAATCACAAACAAATTCAGCAGGAGAATACTCTCCTTGGGCAGAAAATCGCTTAGAAAGAGAGGCAAGATTCATATGTAAACAGAGAAAATACTTCAAGACAACTTCAAGGCAAAAGTATAATATATCAGAAATATAACTATATGTAAAGTACTAAGAGACTATGAACAAACCAACATTAACCATTAATACTAGAGAGAAAATAACCAAAAATGCAGAGTATGTTTATTTTATCCTTTTATATTAAAGATATGAATCACTGATCTGATCTGCTTCTACATTTTCTCCCACAAACTTTGTATCTTACTTGGTTCCTAGTCAAATACTAGTATCATTATGAGGTTACAGTTAAAACCCTAATATCCTTTCCCCACCAACTTGTATTCAGTCCTACAGGAATCTCAAAAGCAAATTATTCTTACTATTTTTATCCTTTTCTATTTATTAACACTGTCGCAAATGTTTTGAAAGAAAAACACTGAAAGGGGTAGGGCTATTTTATTTAATGGATGGATTGATAATAAAGAGATACATAAAGTTAACATTAATCTTTTCCAAAAGTCTTTTAATATTCAGTGGCTCTTTGTTAAAATAAAGAAACTTAACATAGGATAAAAGTAGTATTTCAATTCTAAGAGAAAAAGATGTTATATCAATAACAGAATGGGCATACATATATACATGCATACATCATACATCTTCAAAAGAATCTGTAAGATTATTGAAAGAAAAGTTAAGAGGATATTTGTTTACTCTCAGCATGATATAGGCTCCCTCAAGTCAAAAAATCACTCTCAGTCATGCTGGTGAGAACGAGAACTGCTTCATTCATTCATCCTTAACACCTATTTAGCATGTAGCCTTAAGCTGGGCTATATGAACCTTACAGAGTATATTATATTTCAGAAAAAAAAAAAGCAAGAGATAATACAGGAGGAAACGATTATCTTTATGGCCTTAGATGCTTAAAGGGTATTTGAAAAAATTCAGCAAATATTCCTCATATAAATCCTAGAAAATAAGGATTGAAGGTATGCTTTCTTAACATTAAAAAAAAAAAAAGCTATGCATAACCGTATAGTCAAAGTCATACTTAATGGTAAAATACTAAATACATTACCATTAAAGTCAGGACAAGAAATAAATAAATTGTAACAAATTGCTTTTTTTGTAATTCTAGCAAAAATAATTATACTAGAAAATGAAATACAAAGAATAAATATTAAAATAGAAGAGACAGAAATGTCTTATTTTGTGAGGTGATATACTGTATACTTGGAACACATGTAAGAGCCAACTAAAAAAAACTTCATTATGAAAATATTGTATTAATAATCACTTAGAAAATATAATAAAAAATAGTTCACTCACAATACTAATAGCAATTATAAAATTCCTAGGAATTAATCTTCTAAGGAATGTGCAGGACCTATATGAAGAAAACTAGAAAACTTAACTGAGAGGCATAAAAGAAAATCTGAGTAAAGAGATATAATAATATATTATACTATAATATTATAAATAATAATTATATATAGTATTATAATATATAAGAATATACAATATTCTTAATACAATGATAATAAAAGTGATACAATTGGGTAAATTGGTTTACTTATATAGAGAAAATTAAAACTAGATTCATACCTAACACATACTAAGGTAAACTCATGGGCCTACAGGGGACATTTTGGATAATGTTCACTGCAGTGTAGGCAGAACATAGCAAACATATACTCGAAGTGTTCTGCAGTTACATGCAACAGACTAATGTAGACGGGCACAATGAATTTTTTTTGTACATATATTTTTATTGAAGTATAGTCAGTTTACAATGTTGTGTCAATTTCTGATGCACAGCATAATGCTTCCAGAGCAACATGAATTGATCTTAAAAACACTGTGCTGATTTTTAAAAGTAAGAAACAAAGAGATCTAATACAATGCCACTTATATAAATTTAAAATACATACACAAAATGGAAATCAGTGAGAAAAAGATGAACTTTTTAATAAATGGTACTGGAACAATCCTTTTGACAGTCATTTGGGAAAATAAAAAAATTGGATTTATACCATCATAAACCAAGATAACTCCAAATGGATGGGAGATCTAAATATTAAAAATAAAATCTTATGAAAAATATTAGAAACTATTTCTTTCAGAATAATTTGATCCTAAAGCCACAAGATGGGGCAGCGCCGAGACCAGCATCCATGCAGAGGGGCAGCCTGGTGGAGTGTCGGATTCCAATGTGAGGAGGTTAAGGGCAGGCAGCGCAGCATGGGAGTCAGGGCAGGGTAGTAAGGGCATCCACACTGGGTCAGCCTGATGAAGGATGTCAAAACCCAGGGGAAACATAGGAGTCAATGTGAAGGGATCTGCACTGACCAAATCCAGAACAGAGTAAGAATTGGAATAAATAATTATAGTAATGGGTCATAATCTGTTGAATAAAATAGGAAACCATGAGTCCATACTGATATAAACATATGAACGAACAAATTTTGATGAGAAACAGGATATTTTTACATAGTTTTCAAGTACCTCCTCATAAAATACTTATCTACAGAAAAGGGAGAAAGAGCAACTTCACAGTGGAACAGCCTGGCAGACACCACCTTAATCAAATGAACAAAGTGAATCTCATCAGTAATAGCACAAATTGAAATTGTGTGCCACCTCATCAAAAGTAAATGAGACAAACATAGCATCACTTCTGTGGTATTCCTGCCATGGATACAAAACCTGAATCTTATCCTGAAGAAACATCAGACAAACCCAACTGAGGGACATTCTACAAAATAACTAGTCTTTAATCTCCAAAAGTGACAAGGTCATGAAAGTCAGGGAAGAATAAACTGTTTCAGTTGAAGGAGATTAAGAGACAAGACAACTAGATCCTCCTGCTGTCTAAAGGACATCTTTGAGACAACTGGCACAATCTAAATGGGAGTTGAGGATTAGATGATAGTAAGGTATAAATGTTTATTTCCTGATTTTAATGGCTATATTGTGGCAATTAAGACATATCCTTGCTTGTAGAAAACAGACACTAAGGTATTTGGAGGTGACAGGGCATCAGGTTGGCAACTTATTCTCAAATGGTTCAGAAAAAAAAAAGTTGTTTGTAAGGTACTGGTAACATTTCTGTAAATCTGAGGCTGTTCCAAGCAAAAAAATCTATGTAAGTGAGAAAACAACAACAAAAATATTATAACCACTGAGTGGTGAAAACCTTCCTTTGAGTAACAACAACAACAACAAAGCAATTCAGCTATGGAGAAAATAAACACCATAAATAAAGCTTAAAAACAAATGACAGATTGGAGAAAAAATATTTGTAAATTATTTCACAAACTAAGTACTAATAAATTCAATATGTAATAAAAACACTTTAGAACTATATTCAATACCTTGTAATTGCCTACAAAGAAAAAGAATATGAAAAGTAATTTCTATATATAACTGAATCACTATGCTGTACACTAGAAATTAATACAACATTCTAAACCAATTATATGTCATTTAAAAAGAGAAAAATAAATCACTGAACAGTGGTTTAAACCTGTGAAATTTGAGAAAACTGTAAGTGGAGTAATTTTTTTCGAATAAATTCAGATTAAAAAACACTTTAAAAATTGAAGAGAAAAAGACCAACACAGTCCAATAGAAAAGTGAACAAAAATTTGAACTGACAGTTCATAAAAAGAAATGCAAATAGGCCTTATATATATGAGATATACGAAAAGACGTTCAACCACACTTACAATTTTAAAAAAGTAGAAAATAAAACATGCTGTGTAGTGACGATGGGATGATTGGCCGTCTTACATACTGCTGGTCAGAATACACAATTGAACAGCCCTGGAGGGAAGTCTGGCAATAACCAGTAACATCACAAGTTTATTCACCCTTATCTCAGCAATCTCA
The DNA here is from genome assembly GCF_036321535.1 of Camelus dromedarius. Lineage (NCBI taxonomy): Eukaryota > Metazoa > Chordata > Mammalia > Artiodactyla > Camelidae > Camelus > Camelus dromedarius. The sequence goes on along the minus strand of NC_087458.1, from coordinate 11,481,383 downwards.
CTTCTAGGAGTATATCCCAAAGATATCCTGACAAAAATGTGAAGGGACTGATGTACAAAATTATTTATAACAGCATTGTCTTGAGTCCAGAAAAGACTGAAAACTCAAATGTTCATCAATAAAGAAGTCACTGAATAAAGTATGATATATCCACACAATGGAACACTAAGCAGTCATTAAAAGAAATGAGAAAGATCCTATACCCTGAAATAGGAATTACCTCCAGGATATGCCACTAAGTTAAATAAGTAAGGTGCAAAACAGGGTATATAGATCCTACCTTTTGTGTAAGGAAGGATGGAAAGGAAAGGACAGTAATTAGGCTTCTGTGAATATACTGTGTTATACACTTCTGACTTTAAAAGTAAATTAAATTTGAAAAATTAAATCATTTAGCGAAATTGTGCAACCACAGAGAACTTCCAATAGCAGCAATCAGAGAAAAGCTTCAAGGAGGAAGTAATTTTTGAACTGGGACTTATGGATGAATAGTTTTCCAAACAAAGGAAAAAACAAAATGAGGCTATTCCAGGCAAAAAGAAGAACGTGTGCAAAAACCTACAAGGTAGAAGCAGAGATCCCACTGATCTTGTTCACTGCCGGTGTTGAGAACAGTTCCTGGCCCAGTTGCTGAATGAGTGGAGCACACAGGAGCTCTCTGGGTTAAAGCTAAGGGGAGTGTGAAGGTAGGAAGAGACAGTGAGAAACAAGACTAGAAAGGTAAGCAGCAGCCAGATCACAGAGCACCTAGACACTGGGAATTTGAATTTTGTCCTTGTAAGGGTTGGGAAGTCATGAAAAGATTTTAAGCAAAAAACTGACACCATCAAATTTGTGATTCTGAAAGATTTATTTTTGAAGATTCCTCTGCTAAGAAAGATTTGGGGAATTAGGCAGAGAGACCAGTTAAAATCTATTGCCTTAATCCAGATGAGGTGATGATGGCCCGGCAGGGGCAGAGAAAATGAATCCCAGAGATACTAAGTAGACAGAATCATCAGGATTTAGTAACTGACTAGAGGTAAATCCTGCCAGAAGGAAGATATCTGAATTTATAGCAGATATAATTAACTGAAACATTAATTTGAATTTTTCTTCTATTTTGCTCTTCTCCCTTCCAAAAAACATCTAAATCCTTTGATACTTCCTTTTCTTGGCCTCAGAGCTTTTGTCTGGATGAAGAACAGAAGCATTTTCAAGAAGCTACCAAACTTTTGTGAAAAAACCTTATTATCCCATTCAAACAGTAGTGCTAGGCATTCCTGAACTAAAGAGACCACTCTAGGCTGTATGGCTAAGGAGTTACGAAAACAGATGATCTTACAGTCTTCCGTGTCCTCAAAGAACATACATTCTAATAGGAAGAAGAAAGAGTGGCGGGGGAAAAACAATAAGCCGATAAACAAATAATATTGGAAAATACTGGTAAAGTGCAATGAAACAAATGAAACAGTGAAATTATAAAGATAAGAATGTAAGGGAAGGAGGGCAAAACCAGAGACTAACAACTTTGTAACTTCCCCAGGACCCTTCCTGGAGACTCAGCTTCCTCTGGATTAAATGAGATAATAAGGCTTATAGTAGTACTTAATAAATGTTAAGTGCCTCCTGCATATACATATTTTCCAGATATCATTACAACGAAAATCACTGCAAAAGACTGGCTACTTACAGGAACATGCTGAGTTGAAGAACAAGAGTCCACTGACTGAGGAGATGAGACTGAACAACTTGAGGAGGCTGGAGAAAGTGGCTGAGGTTCTGCCTTAATATCTTTAACTGAAAAAAACAAAGCAAAAGTTTTCCCACTGGACAATATACACTCAATGGACAATACAAAGTCAAAATAAAATGAATAAGAAAGAAGGTAAAATCTACTCTTAAAATTCAATCATTTGGAAGCTAAGGTCATCAAAATATATCACCGAGTGAAAATTCAAGATGCAGAAAATAGTGTATCTAGTATGCTTTCATTTTTGTAATAAATTATGTTTGTGTATACATATATATCTACTAGCATCTGCACTAATTCTCTGGAAAGATAAACGTAAGAAATTGGTAACAGTGGTTGTCTCTGGGAGCAGAACTTGTTGGCTAAGGAACAAGAGCCATAAGAGACATTTTTCAATTCTACAGATTTTTTGCACCTTTTGAATATTATACTATAGGAAAAAAATTATAGACTTCCCCAAAATAATTTTAAAACACACAAAATAGGAAAGATTTACTTTGCAAAGCATTTTTGACAACACAACTAAAACTCACAAAAATGTTCCTATCTTTTGAACTATTATTCTAAAATTTTATTGAGCCACTATAAACTAGGGAGTGTTTCTAGGTATCAAATTTATCATAAGGTAGGAAGGGAGGAGGGAAGAATCTGTGTGGTAGACTGTTCTCCAAAGTTATGTGCAAAACATCTACCATCTCTCGTGACCTATGTGATCTTGCTACTTCCCCATCAAGAAGTAGCAACTACTAAAAAAAAAAAAAAAAAAAAGAAAAAGAAAAGAAAAGAAGTAGCAACTACTTCCCCTCTGTTTCAATTTAGGTGGATTTATGACTCATTCAATCAATAGAGTATAGAAGTAATGCTATGTGAATTCCAAGACTGGGTTACATCAGGCAATGCAGCTTCTACTTTGTGTGCTGAAACCCTCACATTTGAGCCTTTGAAGTCTGACTGCCACGAGACCAACAGGCAGTGAGGAAGTCAGGCCATATAGAAAGACCATAGGTAGGCACTCTAGTCAGCAATCCTAGTTTTCAAGTCATTCCAGACCAAGCATCAGACATGTGAATGAAAAAACCTTAAGGTAGTTCTAGCCCCCAAATATCAAGGTACCCCAGCCTTCAAATCTTAGCTGAGGTCTGGACAACATGGAGCAGAGACAAGTCATTCCTCATGTTTCTGGACCCATAGATTCTGAGAGCGTAATAAAATAGTTGCTGTTTTAAGCCACTAAGTTTTACAGTAGTTTGTTACACAACAATAGTAACCAGAACAGTGGCCTTGTGTAGCCTGTGTTCTATGAGGGAAGACAGGAACTGAGCAAGATATACAAATACATAAAATAAAGGGGAACAGGAAATTGCAGGGGTGAGGGGGACTGCAATATAGACAGGGAAATGTGCTGGTTATTTACCCAGTGTCTCTCAGCTCTAAGTCCCCTCCTATAGTCTATGATGCAAATTATGGATATATCTCCCAGCTAGCTTCCTTTTAGGTCATGTCAATAGGGAATACTAGAAGGATGATAGACAGATAGAAGGGCAGCCTATCAGCTTCATCCCAGAAGTGACAGTTTGCTTCAGGATCCAGCTTCTTTCAGCATACAAAAAATCTACCTCATTGGGCCCCTTAAAGATACTAGCATCAGCAAGGTAGTGCCTCCTCCTCAGTAATACACACACAGGAATCCTACAGCAAGTTCCTAGGTTCTGATAATCCCAAGCCTCTTCCCTTTGATTCCCTAAATTCTAATTCTCAGTTAGATTAATCTCTTACAGAGATATCACATATAATTCAAAATCAATATTTCTGACATAAATTTTTATTCATTATGTGACTAAGACATAACGATGAAATCCTTTATATTCACTTTGGCAAGAAACTTATGTATGCATTGCCACATCAGAAGTAGAATATATAGTCCCTGGAATTTTTTAACCCATAAAAGTAGCCCAATAACTCCATCTAATTTTGACTATTACCAAACTACAAAATAATACAGATCCATTTAAGGTTTTCCCAAAGAAATACATTATTACCTGTACAGAACTGGTTGTTGATGTCCCAAATGCCCGTCTCCCAAGGCATCAAATCCAAATCAAAATCAAGATTATCAAAATTATTTTCCTGTAGGTTTCAAATCAACAAAATAATATTACAAGATTGAAATATATACAAAGAACACAAGGACCTGGGTTCAATCCCCAGTACCTCCATTAAAAGATAAATAAATAAATAAACCTAATTACCTCCGCTGCCATCAAAAAAACAACAAAAATTTAATTAAAAAAAAATAAAAGAATAAAGCAACCTAAAATTCAACAATGGGGGAAATCCAACAATTTCAAAAAAAAAAAAGATGGTCATAAAATATATACACCTAGAAATAAAACTAACAGACATAATTTGCCATAAATAATATAATTACTATTATCCAACTTGGTAAAAATAATTTTCTAAGTCTATTAGTTTGTCTTAAGAATACATGCTGGATAGCTTAGAGAAAGATCAATTCAGTTATTTTAAACACAGCAGTAACTAAGAAGGAGGTAACAGATTCAACAGCTGAAAGATTTGGTTGGTCTCATTGTTTTCAATGGAAATAGACCATTACAAGGGTCACAAAATATGTCTTCTGTCATAAGCGAGATCCAGCAAAATAAGTTTTCCCATTGCCATTAAGGAAAAAAGTCAAAACAATGCCTATTTACAATATCCTCTCTACAAACAATGGAAAGAATATAAACATATCTAAAAGACATTCAGGAGTCATAAAGAGACTTTAACTGAACCTTCAAATATTCCAAATATTAAAATGGCTATAGGAGAAAGAAGAGATCCATAGTAGGATAGGTAATTTTATACATATTTTATTTTTACTGTTCTGCAGTTTTTAAATTTCTAAAATTTTTTTAATACTAGAAAATAAAACTAAGGTTCTCAAACAGGGGTCAGTAAATTTCTTAGAGGGTCTCTTAGTTTCTTTTCATTTAGATGACTTATTTTAACTTAAATATAAGCATATTCTGGGTTATCCAGATGATTATCTTATACTACATATTAATAAAGAACTGCCACATGATTTCAGAACCCTCCTATGAGTTTGAGATCATGACAGTCTGGGGTTACAAAGATAAGAACAGAAGTAAAATTAACATATAAACAGTACAACAGAGTCAAATGGCAGTCAATATTAACTTAATGTGACAGATAATCAAACAAAAGAAAGGCTCAGGCCTAAAGTAAAAATCAATCTAGTAATTATTAACAACCATTTGGTTAATAATTTCTAGAGTAATATTATCATTTCAAAATGTCTATTATGTGGTTTATGTATATTGAGAGTTTAACAGGAGAGAAGGGAAACTGTTTTCTTACCATATTGCCCTTAACTAAGTAAATATGAGTGCGAGTTACATAAAAAGAATATGTGAAAGTTCACATTTAAAAAAAAGGAAAAACTATTTAAATTATAAAAGAATCAACTTTTAAATCAATCTCCTTTGTTTTTTCTCTTATTTGAATCTATATATCAAAAAATTAAGCAGCCTCATATTTCAGCAACCAAAAAATCCTTAAACTCTCTAAACAAATTGAACAATGATGCTTGCCTGAGTGACAGCAATACTTTTTCACATGTTCAGCAGTGGCATGACTTCAGGGATGCTTCTCACTCAATCTTTAGCCAAAAAAGTCAAATACATTTTACAGCATAAGAATTTTATCTGGTTAGAAATTTTCTGGCCCCTTTTTAAGTGAAGTGAAACATACTGATATATATCTGGTTCTTCAATGACTTCTCATGGGAAACGGTACTGCCATAGGGAAGAATGATGATTTTAAAGCTAGAAAGGGCTCTCTGAAACCATTTAATCCAATTTCTTCATTTTATACTAGAAAAATTAAGGAACTGAAAGACTGAGTGACTTGTTTAAGGTAATAGAAGGTTAGTTATAAAATTAGGGCCATATTTCCTCAAATCTTTCAAATTTACTATATTGTTTCTTGATGATATTAGGCTCTAGAGGTTATGAAAAAATACCAGTTGCTTAAGCAAGCAGCCAATATTAAAAGCCAATTTAATCAACAGACCACATTGTACAGCACCTCACAGAGTAAATGAAACCATTAAAGTCTCATGCACTGATTTTTAAAAATACCATGTACTTCACTCCCTTCTATTGATTCATAGTTAAAATTACGATTAAATTATTCTTTGAGAAATGTCTTAAAAATCACTGAACAAGCTTTATTTTTAATAAGGGTTTAAAAAATAAATGATAAACATTCAACCTGATTGATGTGCATATAAAATCACTCTGTTCATCTGATTAACTTCCAGCTGAAACAGCACCTCATCCATTAAAGAATAAGGCAAAATAAGAGTTCAATAAGCTTCACATGTACTAATCCAGGAAAAAAAAAATTTCAGATATTTTTGAGCACTCAAAGTGCAATAATTACAGCTTTTTGCAGACTTCTAACTGTTCAAAGGCAAAAAGTAAGGACATTTCTTAAGTTTCAGAGCTTTCTGCACTAAGGATACATAACTTTAAAAAAGGAAGTTGGTAAGTTCTGCTTAACTAGATCCATGACTCACATATCCCCTTTAAGATCACACCATTTCCCTTATGCAGCAAAATATCTGTGAAAACCAAGAAGCAGGCAGTTAAGTGACTTTTCCAAGGTTACTTACCCTTGGGGCCAAAGGTTGACTTCGAAACCAAGGCTTCTCACACCAAGGCCAATGCAATTTCTACATTCACTGAATACAAAATCGTTACTACCTTTCCTACTCAATGCTAAAAGTTATTCAAACTTAAATAACTAGCCTAAACCTGTTATCCTGAAATCTTCCTGCAATAATTAAAGATTAAATAACACATTATTTAGTATTTCTCCTCTAGTAAATACTTACATAAATTTCACTTGTTGACTCCAATTGCAAGTCATCAGTGTCTGTGAAGTAGCCAAGTTCAGCAAACAGGGTAGAATCTATAGACAAAAGAAAAGAATAGATATTAACTGTCAATTCAATGTTTGGACAAAAGAATAAGCACTACATCCCTATGTCAGCTCTATTGGGGTTTCTCATTAGCCATTACCATTATTGATAAACTCTAGCAATTGTGAATGACAACCAATTCAAAGCTAGTTTCTGAAGTATGTATTGTTTTCCACATAATTTTTATCTTGTCACTAAATTGTTACACCAGAGATTAAAAAAAATATATATACATCCTGTCAGGACTAATTGACAGTGACTTTCTGGAACATTACTAACACAAATTCAGAGGCTACATCTCAGCTCAGCACAAAAAAGTAACATTTGATCAACAGTGATGCCCGAAGGGGAACATGGCAACACCTGAACTACATATCTGCCGTCCACGCCTTAAGTACACAACTAATTTTCTATCCAAACAATAAAAAACTCACTCATCTAAACCATTAGACTTATTCCAACAAATCTAACTATGTTCCAATTTCCTTAAAAGATTTCACTGTAAACCAAGAAATATACGGACACAGAAAGTCAAGGTGCTGACAAAGCCAAAGAAAGCTAATTACCATACAATCTGTTAAGAGTGAATTTCTCTAACACTTTCAGAACTTCAAGCACTTTGAAGAGTTTTCCAAATCTAAACCTGCCTCTGTCCTCCCTATTATCAGGCCACCGAAACTGCTATGCTGATTTCCTCATTTCACATATATTGGAACTACACTGCCAGTCTATCACTGACTTGGCCAATGGTAGTAACATTTCATCAACCTAAAACAAAATAATATGTAGCAAAAAAATTTGTGCATAGTAATAACGAAAGGTTATTCATACAACTCTCAGAAATTCAGCTGCAGAGCACCCCCCCCCAAAAAAACCCAAAAACATGTTAAGTACATGACTGTGGCTATGTACATAATTTTGTGTGCGTGTATGTACATAGGCTAAAACTCCTTAAAAGAGTTCTCTATACCTGCTGCTCTCATGTCTTTCCTCCCATTCATTCTCGAACCTATTTCAGTCAAGCCTCCACTCCACACTATACACACCAGTTATTAATATCAACAATGACCTCTCATAAGTAAAACAAAACAACAACCTATGGAATGGGAGAAAATTTTTGCAAATGAACCCGACAAAGGCTTGATCTCCAGAATATATAAGCAGCTCATATGACTTAATAAGAAAAAAAAAAACAATCCAATCCAAAAATGGGCAGAAGAACTAAACAAGCAATTTTCCAAGGAAGAAATACAAATGATCAACAGGCACATGAAAAAATGCTCAATATCTCTAATTATCAGAGAAATGCAAATCAAAACTACAATGAGGTATCACCTCACACCAGTCAGAATGGCCATCATTCAAAAGTCCACAAATGACAATGCTGGAGAGGCTGTGGAGAAAAGGGAACCCTCCTACACTGCTGCTGGGAATGCAGTTTGGTGTAGCCACTGTGGAAAACGGCATGGAGATTCCTCAAAAGACTAGGAATAGACTTACCATATGACCCAGGAATCCTGCTCCTGGGCATATATCCAGAAGGAACCCTACTTCAGGATGACACCTGCACCCCAATGTTCATAGCAGCATTATTTACAATAGCCAAGACATGGAAACAGCCTAAATGTCCATCAACAGATGACTGGATAAAGAAGATGTGGTATATTTATACAACGGAATACTATTCAGCCATAAAAACCAACAACACAGCGCCATTTGCAGCAACATGGATGTTCCTAGAGAATGTCATTCTAAGTGAAGTAAGCCAGAAAGAGAAAGAAAAATACCATATGAGATCGCTCATATGCAGAATCTAAGAAAAAAAACAAAACAAAACATAAATACAAAACAGATACAGACTCATAGACATAGAATACAAACTTGTGGTTGCCAAGTGGGCAGGGGGTGGGAAGGGACAGATTGGGATTTCAAAATGTAGAATAGATAAACAAGATTATATTGTATAGCACAGGGGAATACATACAAGATCTTACGGTAGCTCACAGTGAAAAAAAAATGTGACAATGAATGTATGTTCATGTATAACTGAAAAATTGTGCTCTACACTGGAATCTGACACAACATTGTAAAATGACTATAACTCAATAAAAAAAAGTTAAAAAAACAATGACCTCTACATTGCTAAATTCAAAAGTAAATTTATGGTCCTCATCTTACTATCAGCAGTATTTGAAACAGTTGATCCTTTCATACTCACTGAAGCATTTTCTTCACTTGGCTTCCAAATTACCATAGTCACTTGGTTTTCCTCCCACCTCACTGGCTGACTACCTTCCTGGTTCCTCCTTCATCTCCTTAACATGAAATTATCTATTCTCCCATCGTGATCTCTGCTGAGCTCATGGATTTAAATAGCATTTATATGCCAAGAATTCACAAACACACACCTCCAGTTCAAGATGAATGTACACACCTTCTCCTGGATGTCTAAAAGGCATCTCAAACTTAACACATCTAAAACTGAGCTCCAGATCATCTCCCACCAAACTTCCTACTGCTTTGTCCTCATCTCAGTTAATGACAATTCAACTCCCTCAGTAATTCAGGCCAAAAATCCTACAGTTACTGCTTCCTTCTCTTCCTTACTCTCTGTATTCAATCTACCAGCAAATCCTGTCAGCTCTCCTTACAATACATATCGATAATCTGGCTTCTTACTTTCCTTCCTATTCTTCCTTCCCTTTCCATCTTTCCTTCCCTTCCCTACTCCTCCCAACACAGAGATGTCAGGAAAGCAAGGAGGGTGACAGGGTTTTGTGCGTCATCATCTGTGGCAATGTGCATGCTATCCAAGGAAATGGGATGATGCAAGAGAGGGGGTTGCCTAGTGGAGGTGGCAGCATGCCTCAGCTGCCAAGAAAATGGGCAGTGGGAGGAGGAACAAAGCGGCAGATGAAAGAAGCAGACTGAGTGGTTAGGAAAGTGATTATACCAAATATATTAATTGATGGAGCAAATGATTAATTATATCTAAAATAATTGGAGCAAGGTTCCTCACTGTCTGAGAAAGGATTTACAAACATGAAAAAGGAAGAGAATAAAAGAATTCTAAGACATTGGATTGGAATTAGAAGTATTAACATGAACACATTTTAAAAAACATACATGCACAGAAAGAACTATAGATACTTGTAAATGTGTGTACACATATACATACATGTATTTCCTAGTTCTGTCTGCTAAAAGGTCCTAAAAGGGATGATATCCCAGCAGCACTGAAAATCCTATGTGTCCAGGTCTAAGATACTAAATACCATCCTCTATTAAATGGAAGTCCACTAAAGGGCTCCTTAGAAAAAAGGCTGATTTCCGGGCTGAGGCAGGGAAAGTGCAAAGCAGGCTGGGAAAGTCTTTTTGCATCAGAAAATAAGGAAATTCTCAGAGAATGATGGAAACATATCAAAAGAACAAAGGAACTGATATGAATGGACACCCACTGGTCAATTCTGGGAAAATCTGAGGATCAAAATAAAGCCGGATTACAACCCACTAAATCAAATAAGAATTAATGAGACCATAGTGAAATAAACAAACAAACTGAGAAAGCTCTTTCTTACAGTATAAGGTCAAGTTATAAATGCAGACAGAATGTTAAGTGATAAGAACCCACTCGGCATTAGAGTGATAGTTGACATTATTAATGGAGGCCAGGGCTGGTGAGTGGAGGTTTAACAAAGAATAGGATATCGGTGGCATGTCAGATTATCTCCTTCAAAATACTAATCAAATGAAAAAGGGGAAATAGTGATTCTACAGTGGAGAAATCTGGCATATACTAACTTCACCATATGATCTAGGTAACATCACCTTGGTCAACACAGTGTGCCTCCAAATGTAATGCACTGAGAAGAACAGAGCATCATTTCTCTAGCATCCCTGCCACAGATGCACGGCCTGATTCTGGTCACGAGAAAACAGGGGACAGACCTAGGTTTAGGGTCATCTTACAGAATAAAAGACCTATACTCTTTAAGATTGCTGAAGATACAAGAAACAGAAGACTAAGGACTCACTCCAGATTGAAGGACACTAAGGAGACATAAGGTGTGTTTGCAGGTAGGGTCCTAAACTGGAAAGGAAAAAGGCCATTATTAAGACATAAGGCAAAAACTGAATAGTGTCTATGAACTGGGTGGTAATGTACCAGCATTCATTTCCTGAGTGGGAGGAATGTATGGCAGTAATATAGGAGAGTACCCTTGTCTTGTGGGGAGGTGGTACAAACTGTAATAAAGAGTAATGAGTTAACAACACATTTCTTTCTCTTTTTCTCTCTCAAAAGAGAGTGAAATGGAGCAAATATAGTAAAATGTAACAATTAAGGGAATCTATGTGACGGGCATGCAACAGTTCTTTGTACTGTTCTTATAACTATTCTGTAGGTTTGAAACTATTTCAAAATTTAAAATTAAATAAAATTTGAATAAAAACAAACATGTGTATACATATGCCTATGAGAATGTATGTGTATATACTCATAACCAACCACTCTATTACCTCCACTGCTCCCATTATAAATCACTTGGATTGCTCCAGTCTCCCTACTTCTGCCCTTACCCTTCTTTTCAGTCTGTTTTCAACAAAGCAGCTAGAGTGAGCCTCTGAAAACATGGGATGTTATAGGGAATCAGGATTTTCACAGTAGGAAAAGAGAAATAAGAGTATACAATACAAGAAGGTGAGAAAGAACCTGTGATACTGGCTTTAAACTGCAGGTATTAGCACGAATTCATGCTTTTTAAAGATACATACTCCCTTGTTCTTAGGAAATATACGGTGAAGTGTTTAGTAGGAGTTTCATATTATGTGCAGCCTACTTTCAGACAGTGAAAGAAGAGGGAAGTGGGGTAATACTGAGAGAAAAAGTCAGTACAGCAGGATGTTAACAGTTGGTAAATCTAGATAAGAGAAAAAGAGGTTATCACTGTACTAATCTTTTAATTTTTCTGTGGTTTGTGAATACTTTAAAAAAAAACTGAGAGTGAGTTGATAAATACATTTGTATATCTATACAATATCTCAGAAGGATCCATAAGAAAGTAGTGGCACTATAAAGTATCTCTAAAATCTATTCCCTACTTCTGTATCTTTTTCACCAATCCCACACTACTATTTAGATTTCTCCTAACAGTAGTAAACTATGGTAGCTATAAGTTTTAGTTTGCTCAGCAAGCAGTCCCACCTGACCACTATCTTGACCATTCATTTATTCATTTACTTCTTGTAAGATGAGAAATGGCCACTAGAAATCAGTAATGACCTTAGAAAGATCAGTTTGGGTGGAGTGGTAGAGCCTGATTGTAGTGGGTTCAAGAGAAAACGAGAAAAGAAAAAGTAGAGTCAGTGAACATGGACTTTTTTTCTTCTTTTAAAGAATTCTGCTGTAAAATAAAGAAGAGAAATGTGGCTAGCCGCTAGAAGGGAAGTAACATCCTAGGAGGGTTTTGGGGTTTTTTCTTTTTTTTTTTTTCACTCTACATAGGAGAAGCAATTACATGTTTGTTGACTGATAGAGATGATCTAGCAGGGAGGAAAATGATGATGCAGCCATGGAGTAGGCAGAGTTGGATTTAACAAAGGTTGTCATTTATCAAAGAAAGAACTACAAAACAAGAGAGAGATAAGGATATTGAGGGTGTGAGGGACTGGTTACAGTGATGGTCCATGGAATTTAAACCAAATAAGGGGAAAGTGATATCATAAAGGAGATGAGGGACAGTGAAAAGATGGCAGAATCTCAGCAGGGTGGGAAGTACTGCTGGAATTACAATACTGAAGGGAGTGAGCTGGTGAGACAGAAGGTGCTAGTCAGAGTGGAATGTTTGAAACTGAGATTATTAGTAATGACAAGGTTTAGGCTTATGGTTGGGGAAGTAAATGGCTGAGACAGGGTGTAAGACAAGATCACTGATGGAGAGGTCCATGAAATGAGAGGTCAGGGTATTTGAAGGATCTTCTCTGAGATTACTGAAATCAACCATAAATCATGATGGAAGGAGTGCTGAAGAATGAGACGGTAAGCCATGAAATAATTTTTTCAAACAGTAGGTAGAGTGAACCAGGAATTAGCAGATGAATATAACCTGGAGACGAAGAGGACAGCATATTGTGACAATGTGAGATTTAAACCTGGATGTTTTTAGGAAGGATGGAAGGAGAATGATCTGAAAGTAGCAATGAAGACAAGGAAGACAACTCACCCAACTTCAGAGGCCCTAATGGTAAGGCTTTGAGAATAAAAATAGCTACCATTCATCAGGACTTAAGAGAAAACACTGTCATCAGTAGAGTCAGGTTTTGACCAATGCAAGAAGGCAAAGAGAACTTTTACAGAAGAGACTGAAGTTATCAAAGAAACCACAGTGGCAGATTGAAGTTTCTGATCTTGGCACAAATATTTTACATGTGGCAGAAAAAAAGTGGCTTTGGTACAAATTCGAGAAAAAGAAAAGGAGGGTGAGAGCAAGATAAGGAAGGAGAGAGTGAAGGGAAGATATACAAATGACAAAGCATGTGGAAAGATACTCACCATCATGTTATCAGGGAACTGCAAATTAAAACAAGATACCACTACACACCTATTAAGATGGCTAAAATCCAAAATACTAGCAACACCAAATGCTGGCAAGGACTGGTACAACAGGAAAATTCATTCACTGCTGGTGGGAATGCTGGTGGGTATAGCCACTTGGAAGACAGTTTGAAAGTTTCTTACAAAACTGAACATACTCTTACCATATGATCCAGCAGTCATGCTCTTTGGTATTCATCCAAATGATATGAAAACTTACGTCCACACAAAGAGCTGCATGTGACTATAGCAGCTTTACATACAACTGCCAACACTTGAAAGCAACCAAGGTGTTTTTCAACAGGTGAACAGATAAACAAACTGTGTGCTATGTACTGAATAATGTCCCTCCAAAATTTATATACTGAAGCCCTAAACCCCAATATGACTGCACCCAGAGGTAGGGTGATCTTTAGAAGGTAATCAAGGTTAAATGAGGTTACAAAGGTGGGGCCCTAATCCAACAGAACTGGAGCCGCCTTAGAAGAAGAAGAGATATATCTAGCTCCTCCTGTCTCTCTCCCCGCATCTCATTCTCTTCCTCCTTGCCTCACTCCTTCCCATTCCACCTCTCTGCCTTATGAGGACACAGTAAAAAAATGGCCATTTGCAAGCCAGGAAGAGTAGTCTCACCAGAACTCAACCATACTGGCACCTGTACTTGGACTTCCAGCCTCCAGAACTGTCAGAAAATAAGTTTCTGTTGTTTAAGATACTCAGTTTATGGTATTTTGTTATGCGAGCCCAAATGACATTGTGGTACAACCATACAATGGAATATTATTCAGTGCTAAAAAGAAATGAACTATCAGGCCATAGAAAGACACTGAGGGACCTTAAATGCATATTGCTAAACGAAAGAAGCCAATCTAAAAATGCTCCATACTGTATCATTCCAACAATATGACATTCCGGAAAAGGCAAAACTGGGAGACAGTGAAGAGCTCAGTGGTTGGTGGGGGCTCAGAAGGAGGGAGGGAGAGATGACTAGGTGAAGTGCAGGGGGCTTTTTAAGGCAGTGAAACTACTCAATATGATACTGTCATGGTAGATACACGACATTATGCATTTGTCAAAACCCACAGAGGGAACAATAGAGTGAACCTTAATGTAAACTACAGACTTTAATGTACCAATACTGGCTCACCAATTATAACAAGTGTACTACACTAAGGCAAGATGGTACCAATAGGGGAAAGGTGGGGAGGAGTATATGGAACTCTACTAACTGCTCAGTTATTCTATGAAAATAAAGCTATACTAAAAATAAACTCTACTAAGTATTAAAAATAATTACATGAAACGGCATTTCAGTGCCCATAAATAAAGTTGAATACAACACAGTCATGCTCAGTTTATACTACTTTTGTACTACAACTGGCAAAGCTGAGTAGTTACAACAGAGACCACATGACCACAAAGCCTAAAATATTTACTATCTGAAACTTTACAGAAACTGTTTACAGACCCCTGTTCTAAATTTCATTACCCAACTTTAAGGGAAAAAGCAAATCCCATCATAGGCTGTTCTGAGTAAATCATTTTTAATTATTCACAGTTGTTAGAGTCACAAGTACTAATCATAAAATCTGATTTTAAAAATTTAACTGGCTAGCTTCTAATCCAGAAAAAAAAAAATCAAATAAATCAGTGAAGTACTTGAACACCCAAAATGGCAACTCCCAGAAAAAGAATCCATATACTGAAAAATGCTAGTAGACAGTAATGTTTCACTCCAGTGACTGTGAAATCTATCCTACTTATTGAACACTTGAGGAATCAGAATTAAAGTTTTCAACTAAGAGAAGACTATTAACAGTTTGAAGAGAGAAGTTTGGAAAACATTAGGAAATGGGCATATTCAGGTAGGAGCAGGGCAAGATACCTGAGTTGAGTTAGTGAACTGATCACAAAGAACTGAATGCTTGATTAAAGAACATTAAGACTAAAGTCAACTGATCAGATTAGTCAGGAAAATGCAGCCTGGGTATCAGAAGACATAATAATGCTATCAGGAAGTGCCCCACAATTATAATTTAAGAAATACCATGAAAATATAATAGTTAACTAGATGAGAAAACATATCATAACTACCCAATATACTAAAGTAGATTTATTAATAACCAGGAAGGTAGGGAGAGGGATCTTGGTAAGAATCAAATCTGTAGAAATAATTTAGGAAAGCAATATAGAATAGTGACTAAGTGCACAGGCTTTGGAGGTAGACAAACCTGGTTCTGATCCTGCTTCTGACACTCAATAGCTGACTCAAGACTGAGCATTCATTCTCTCTCAGCCTCAATTTCCTCAACTGTAAAATAACAATACCTCACTGGATTGTTGGGGGCATTAAATAAGGTAATGCTTGTAGGAGCTTAGCAGGGCATCTGACACAAAGTGCTAAACAAATGGTAACTGTTCCTATTACTATTACTATATTTAGATTGGAAAATACACTTGGAATAGATAGTCTAAAGTTTTTCCAGCAACTCATACAAAATCTACCCAAAGGTTGAAATAAATCTCTAACAGCATATAACTTAAGAGAAGTTCTGCCCTTGGAAAATCAAGTGAGGACTTAAGTTCAACAAACAGAGTTGAGATTACACTCTTGCTACTGAGAATGATGGTCCAAGGGGTAAGGATGAAGATCAGTATGAGTTCCCCCAAATTTTAAAGCTGGTGAATGGTATGGGTTAATTACATGACCCACCCAAGGCGTATACAATCCGAAATTTACATTGAAGCCCAAAAACAGTTTTAGTATTATGTCTCGCAAACAAGAGAGGAATAGTTTCCTCTAAACATTTAGATGATAAAGGTTCTCCACTCTCATTTCCACTGCACCCCATTCCACGCTTCCTGACCACAAAGCCAAACCAAATATCCGTAACAATAAAATTCAAAGTTGTACCTGGAGAGCAGTCAGGATTATATCTGTTTATAAGCGTTAGGTCTAGGTAATCAGGGACCCGAGGTCAGGTGCCAGGGTACTTAGCTTCTCTGCCAATATTGACATCAGCCTAGGTCAACGGTGGAAGCTTCGAGATGAGGATTCACATACTCTCACACAAATCAAACACGTACACGTACAAACACTCCAACGCAAGCATCGCCTGCATCCCACACTCTGGGGAAATAGATTGCAGCCCGTTTAGTGGTCACAGCCATCCTGCTCTAAGCTCCCTAATGACGTCGTTTTCGGCCCCACAAAGTCATCACCTGGTACTTTCCCAGAGGAAACAGTGAAAAACGATAGTAATACCAATCCGGCAACATTTTACGCTCGCTGTGGCCAGGTCAGAACCCAACCGGTTCTGCTAGACTCTACCAGGACCACGGACGGAAGCGACGAGTGGCCCTAGCTCCACGGCAGGGTTCGTCCACACCTGTCACCACCACCAGTGCGCGGAAGTAGGGATGAAGAAACCCGGAACCACCTCTGGTACATTCTCAGATTCCACTCACCCCACTCTTCATCCGGCCGGTGAGAAAGTCCCGGACTAAAAGGCGACTCCATGGTGCCGGCAACGCCAGCCGGCTCTCCCGAAACACACCTTCCGCTGCCCTGAAGCTCGGTGACTAGTATCTGGGACGGCGGCGGCAGGCGGACAAAATACTCCGTAACGCTGACGAGACGGTGGCCGAATGAAGACAAACTGCTTCCACACGAGGGACGTCAGAGATTGAGCTAATTTAAACAGATCTCTGAGTAAATAGATCCCTTTTGGAGCTTTCGGCATTTTCTGTCTCGCTGTTTTAAAGCAGGGGAGAAGACGTGTAAACACTACTTCGGTAAATAAAATCTATTAATAATATTAAATTAAAAAAAATTTTCTGAACATACTGGCTTTCCCCCAAATATCCTTAATACCACAGTATAGATATATCAGAACAAAAATAGAGACTAAGAAAGTAAATTTGGTTTTAACTTTTACGAATAAATCGCTGCCAACATAAAAATTATCCATATACACAAGTATGTGAAAGAAATACAATTATTTTGCCGCATTAGTTACAGCTGCCTCCCCACAGGCACAGTGTCTTAGATAAGCAAAAATACTATGAATCGGACTTCTAGAAAGCCTAGTTTTATTTAAACAAATTTAAACAAAACAAACAAGTTTAAACAAAATAAACTCCCCGTGATCAAATTTATCTCCTTAAATATTTATTTCTAAAGCATAGTACTTAGTAGCGAAAGTCCAAGAGAATTTACGCTAAAACTTACAATAATGTAAATTCCCAATCTTTTTATTTCCTTTTTAAATTTTTTTATTTTTAACATTTTTAATTGAGTTATAACCATTTTATAATGTTGTGTCAAATTCCAGTGTAGAGCACAATTTTTCAGTTATACATGAACATACATATATTCATTGTCACATTTTTTTTCTCTGTGAGCTACCATAAGATCTTGTATATATTTCCCTCTGCTCTACAGTACAATCTTGTTTATCTATTCTACATTTTGAAATCCCAGTCTGTCCCTTCCCACCCCCCGCCTCCTTGGCAACCACAAGTTTGTATTCTATGTCTATGAGTCTGTTTCTGTTTTGTATTTATGTTTTGTTTGTTTTTTTTAGATTCCGCATATGAGCGATCTCCTATGGTGTTTTTCTTTCTCTTCCAATCTTTTTATTTCTAAAGCTTAAGAATCGGTTTTGCTTAGAAAAATCCACATACATCATGAACTCCAATTAAAATTTGAACTGAGTTCAAATTTTCAACAGTTTGGGATAACACTTTCAAGAATGATACTTACTGAAATTTATTTTTTACAGCATTTCAGTGGTGAATATTTAACATACCTTAAGAACATGTATCCCTCTAGGACCGAGTGGAATCTTTCCTTTGGTTGCTAAACAAAACAATGCTTCCCACAACCCTCCAAACTTCTACCGGCTGGATGATTACTACAGATTACATAATCTACAACATACAAAATAGTCCTGGGATCCAACCCGGAAAAATTTTCACAAATCCCCTTACAATAAAGGTGAGTCTTTATATCATCAGATAAATAACCAATTTTAATTTCAGGTGCAATTTATAACATTTTTTGTTCCCACCCAATGGGAAATTCAAACATTTACATAAAAATTAAAATAAAACCAGTAAGAGTCTTCTACTTTGTAGGCACCAGACACCTTAGTCTTAAAAAAAAAAAAAGATCATCGTGCCTGAACTCCAGCAAGTTTACATTTAATTTTCAAAATGTTTATTTTTTATTCAAAAAGTGCAAATAATTACAAAACAAACATGTGTACTTATCACCAAGAATTAACAAATAACATTTTGTTTCATGCCAGTTTTTCACAAATTAAAACAAATATATGTATGTTCATGTATGACTGAAACATTATGCTGTACACCAGAAACTGACACATTGTAAACTGACTATACGTCAATAAAAACATATGTAATTAAAATTTTTTTAATTTAAAAAAAATTTTTTTAAATTAAACATTGCAGGTAAATTTGAACTGATTTTCCTCTGCTTCATTTCCCTCCCTCCACATAGGCAACTTGTATTTATTATTTTATGGGAATCATTACAGTCCATTTTTATTTTTACTTGTATATTTAAATATGTGTAGAGACACAGGTAGTGTCAATTTGGGGTTTTTTTAATTCACATAAACATATCATACTAATGTTCTCCAAATCACTTTTCTCATTCAATAATTACTTTTTGATGATCTGTTTTAAATGTTATATGTTATATATATTTAACTATATATTATTTGTATACGTAAGTCTTTTCATTGCCCTACTGATGAACATTTGGATTGTTTCAATTGTTTACTGTTACATAAAATATATCCTTGTACAGATCTCTTTGTGCATATATGGATGCAAGAATGTCTTTAAGATACATGCTGAGTCATGAAGTAGGAATATTAATATTTGCCAAATTACACCAATTTACATACTCGTTAGCAGTGATGAGTACTCTTTGCTTCACATTCTC
The DNA here is from genome assembly GCF_036321535.1 of Camelus dromedarius. NCBI lineage: Eukaryota > Metazoa > Chordata > Mammalia > Artiodactyla > Camelidae > Camelus > Camelus dromedarius. Next base: position 11,462,080 of record NC_087458.1, on the reverse strand, counting down.
ATCTACACTAGATGTGCTCAGATTTTTATTTATTTTGCCTGTGAAGGGTGTGACTGTAATTTACATTTCCCTGACAATTAAAGTAGTGCATCTTTTCATGCTTATTAAACTTTATTTCCTCTTCTGTGCATTGCCTATTCTTATCTTTTTTATAAAATTTGCTATTGGATTTTTTCTCAATGATGTGCACATCTTTAGATAGCCTATTCGATTAATTTAACTAGCATGTATGTTGTAAATACCTTCTTCTATGTTAACACATCTTTGTTTATGGGGTTTTTGTCTTCTAGGCTTTAATTTCAATGCAGTCAAATTGATCAATCTTTTGTTTATGATCTCTGCTACTTGGATACTGCATAACAAATCCTTCCATCTCCTGAGGTTAAGATTTTTAAAAATTTTCTTTTCATGGTTTCATAGCTTCATTTTACACATCCTTTTAATTTAGTTATTGCTGAAACATAGTAACACTCTTGATTACTATACAGCAATCTTGTATCCAAAAACTTTGCTGAGTTACATGATTCTAATAATTTGTCTGTAAATTCTCTAGGATTTTCTGTGTAGAAAAATACTGCATCCAAACACTAGCATTTTAAAATACATTTTATTTATTTAACATTACAATCTTTATTCATCTTTAGTATGGAAAATTTCAAACAGGAGACAAGAATCTGTCATTTGTCCAGTAGAATTTCCCACTTTGTGATTCTGCTGACTGTAAAATCTAGAGGCTTGACTGGTTTTTATTTTGTTTTCTCATTTGTTTTTGCAGGATTTATTTCTGGAGACTTTTTCTTTAAATACAAGGAAACTTATTTTCAATTTTCATTAAGAAATGTGCTGTGTCTGTAGATTTTTTTATATGTACATTGTTAAAGGAAGCTTCCTTTCATTCAAGTTACCATGCTTCTTTTAAAGTCATAAATGTTGAATGTTATTGAATACTTTTAAATTTATTCCTCATTTGCTTTCAGCTTAAACCCTTGGAAGAAAAATGAATTTTGAGAGCCTAGAGACATAAACTAGCCCCTTGCCTAGATTCACACTTAGGACTCTACTCTGGCACCTGGTAATGTCTCTTCCCACAGGTTAAGAATCCACAATGCCAAAGTGATGTGCCCAGCCAGAACACATGTCCCCTTCTAGACATGCTTCTGATACCCAAATAGCTCCAAGTCTGCTTCTAGGGTTTGCTCAGGCCTCTGACTTCCTAAGGGAGAACTGTGCCAACGGTGTATGCCAGAGGGGTAGAAAAGAGCTTAGAAATGTCAGATGGGGAGTCCACATAAACATATGCACTAGAAAAATCCAGGGGTGGGGAAAAGGGGCAGTCTGTGGGTTAGGGGCCAACTCTTGACACATTTCTATGCTTTGTCATCAAACTCCACAAAGTCAGAGAATTCTAAATTCAAACCTTGTCTTCCAGGTCATTATGAAGACATATTTGTCAAGATAATGAAACATTTTACGTAATAGTTTGGTAGCTTTATTTATAATTTTTTAAATATTTAGGCAAATAGTATGTAGGTTTAGATCTGCACTCGTCTGAACCCTGCATTTAAATGTTGGTGGTTTGCCTGACTAGTAGATTTATAGCTTAGTTAAAAATTGCATTTCATTGGTACTATTAGACTTTACAATCTGGTTGGTATTTTCAGTATGACATCTTTAAGACATGTATCATCCTGAACAGTGAATCCAAACATTAGAATACAAAGATTAAAACTCAGATTTTGGAGAAAGCCAAATCTTGCTTCTAATCTAGGTTCATTTGTTAACAGTGTAACTTTAAGGGACTTAATCTTTCTAAGCCTCAATTTCACCTGTAAAATAGGAACAGATCTATCTCAGGGCTGTTGCAAGGATTAAATTAGGTAATACACATTAAGTGTTTAGGATAGTGACTGGAACATTAAGTGCTCGATAAAATGCAGCTATTTTTAGGAAGAATGCCAAATGCTACTAGCTAAGCACTATACTAAAGTTCTTTATCGGCATTATGTCACAAAAATCTTCTTAATAATCCAGATGTGGATACTGTTATCTCTATTTTATATAAAAAGGTATTAAGGCTATTGCAAATGATTTTCAAAACAATGCTGTCAGGAGGGCAGGGCACATATTAATCCATTTTGTGAAGAAGAAAAATGACTCTCAATTTTCAAGAAACCTGCTCAATTCCAGGAAGATGTAATCAGTGGAGCCAGAATTATTAGAGCCCACTCTCAACTTCTACTTCAGTGCTATTTTCGCTGTACAACATTGCCTCTGAAATGAGGTTAATATTGCCATTCTCAACAAATGTGTACATTCCAATGTTCTCAACTGATATTCCTAAACATTAAAACAAAAGGGTTCCATCTGAGTTTTTTGTTTGTTTTATTAACAAAAAGGCATAATGGAATTTCTCTCTACCTCCAAAAAGTAAAACATTAAAGTATTTTAAATCTGAAAATTTTACTTAGTGGATGTTTCACAAAACTTCAAAATTTTCATAAAGTTTCCCAAAATCATTCCTCACTGCCAAATACCAATTATCTTTCAAAAAAGGTGCTATTTTCTCTGTCTCCTGACTAGAATGTAACTTTCAAGAAGGCAGGGGCTTTATCTAGTTTGTTCAGTGTATCACCTAGAATTGTGCATATAATAAGTGCTTAATAAATATTTATTGACAACTATAAACTCAAATAAAACCTATGTCATTTTCTCTGTACTAGATGCCACAGTGTGCAATGGATAGGTATTAACTTCAACCATATGAAACTGCTGCTACTGAACTACTTTTTACCTACAAAAGGGGCAACTTCACATGGTTCAACCTAATTGTTTTCTAAAACTTTCTAGAGTGTAATATGATAAAGAAGTAAACAGATACTGTGAAAGCTAAGACAGAAGTGGAGAAATTTTTTCTCTTAAGAAAAAGTTATTAAAAGCTGCCAAAGGCTTCAGATACTATGTTGAGATATTCTTAAGAATCATCTGTAACACTCCTACACTTTTTAAGAGAATCATTATTCACATTTTTTTTGTATTTAAAATGACTCTCACTTTGGTGCTTATGTACATATAGATAGACTCACATGTGTAAATATACTAAATGCCTTAGGAACATGGACTATATTTCTCTTTATTAGCTAATTCTGATTTCACATAAATGTTCTAATTAGGTGCAATTCTCTTAGTAATGAGTAAAATAAATTCCAGTTTCCAGAGTAAAATAAATTCCAGTTTCAAAAGCTAATCTGGACATACTACCTTTTTCAATACTCTAACATATCGGGCCAAAAAGGTGATTGATACGTGTTTACTGCACATTTATTTTCTTTACCATTAGAATACACCTAACATTAATACATTTCTTTAAGTAGATCACTTCAAAAAGTATCTCAAACACAGTTTTCTAAAAATTTAGATAATTGGGATTCCTGAACAGTAATAAGACCACCACGTTTTAGTCAGTATTTTACTAATGGACTTGCCTTCTGCATGTCCAAGAAAAATCCAGACATATGTAGATTTACTAATATCTCTTAAAAGAAAGAGAAATAAATGTCAAAATATGTCCAAATAAATCTGCTTTACATTTCTACAAATAAAAGAATCTCTATTTAAACATAATTTCCAATTTTTGTATATAACTTTGTCCATCCAGAACTTAAGATTACCTAGCAAACATTCCAAAAATCAGAACTTTAAAAAAAAGTGAAAAAAAGAAAATATCTGGGTTACAGAAGATTTTAATATCAAATAAAGTATAATTTACATGATTAAAAAGTTTTCATTTTCATATGATATATTCTACTTAAATAGTGTAAGAATCCAACAAAGCATAGCTTCCAAGTCACAGCAAGTGATTTTATCTTCTCACATTTCAAATGAAATGTGGATGGCCTAAAATTAGGCACTCTGCCATGAATGACAATAAGCAAGGGTAGCACATATCATCAGCAAGTTTCTTCCCAAGTTATCAAATGTCACAAGTTCATATTTTTCTTATTTGTGATCCCAAAACCGGCAGCACTTTCATTTCATCCACTCTATTCTTATGTATTTGAAAAGCAGGTGTTATCCATCTACCACATGAGCACTGTTCACCATACCAGTTGAAAGAACCCAACTTGGCATTGCATTTGGGGCAAAGAAGCTGAAATAAAACAAATGCATTACTTCATTTATTCATTTTATACAAAATAAGTATTTATCTTTGGTAATATAGGATATAAAAACAGGTAAGACATGGCTCCTACCTACAAAGAGTTGATTATCTAATTAGTGAGATAGAATGCAATGGCAATTTATTGTAACAGATGGCGGACTACAATAGCACTGTAAGAAGCATGTACCATGGAAGTTTAGAGGAGGAATAGATTAATTCCAGTAAGAGAGGAGAAAGGTAAAGCTTGAGATGTGAAATAGAAGGTTTCCTTACTGTGATATATGTGTTGACTTTTAAATCAGTTTACAATTTAGATTTCAAAATAAAATCATCATGGCTAAAAGATAGGAAAGTATGTTAGCATTCTCATGTTCTGTTACTGATACTGACAGCATGTTAAGTTAGGCCTCAGATTCCTGGCTATTTCAAAACAGATACTCCAGTAAAATAAATAATCCAAAAAAGTTTAACAAGCATATTGCATTTCCTTCTAATGTACTTATAGCATTATTACATTTAGCTCTTTAACTTGTGCATGGTATGAGGTAGCAATTTTTATTTCTAATATTGAGCTACAGAAAGTCTAGACATAAATTCAGAAACCAAAATTAATTACATAAATATCTTAAATTTTAGTATGACAAAATATACCACAACCCTCAAAAAAATAAAACAGAGAGTCACTATATGATCCAGCAATTCCACTTCTGGGTATATACCCAAAAGAATTAAAAGCAGGGACTCAAACAGATATTTGTATACCCATGTTCATAGCAGCATTATTCACAATACCCAAAAGGGGGAAACAACCCAAGTGTCCATGGATAAATGAATGAATAAACAAAATGTAGTATATACACACAATGGAATATTATTCAGCCTTAAAAAGGAAGGAAATTCTGATACATGCTACAACATGGATGAACCTCAAGGATATTATGCCAAATGAAATACGCCAGTCCTGAAAGGACAAGTAGATGTATAGTTCCACTTTATAAGGTAACTGGAGTAGTCAAATTCATCAAGACAGAAAGCAGAAAGTACACCAGAAACTGATACAACATTGTAAACTGACTATGCATCAATAAAATAAATAAATAAATAAAAATAAACAGAAAGTAGAATGGTGGCTGCCAGGGGCTGGTGGGGAAGGAGTGGTGAGGAAATGGGGAGGGAGTATTAAACTGGCATGGCATTTCAGTTGGGGAAAATGAAGTTCTGGAGATGGGTTGTAGTGATGGTTGCGCGACAATGCGAGTGTACTCAATGCCACTGAATTATATAATTAAAAATAGTCAAAATGGTAAACATGTTATGAATATTTTACTACAATTTTTAAAAGCCCACATTCATGATATTATGTATGTCAAGTCATGCTGTAAGCCTTCAACTTACTCAGTGCTGTATGTCAACTACATCTCAATAAAACTGAAAAAAAGGTATATACCATAAAGCTGAGATAAGCAACAGACTGAAGACAGTATCTGCAATATATTAAATAAAACATTATCTCTCAACTATATAAAGAGCTCCTACAAATCAATGAAAGATAAAACCCACAGAAAAATGGGCCAAGGATATGAAGGAAATTTATAAAGAAACTGTAAATGGCTATTAAGTATATAAAGATATCAGTCCTTGGTAGTAGTCAAGGAGACTCAAATTAAAACACATTTTAGGATTTAAAATAAAATTTTTCATCTCACTGACTGACAAAACTTAACCAGTTTTACAATATCCATTATGCCAGGGGTATGAGGAAATGACTACAAGCATTCAACATCAGTGAAAGGCAAATCTGCATGGGCACTTTTTAATGTTAGTCTGGAATATTAGTAATATTTAAAATGGACACACTACTCAAACCAGGAATTTCACTTTTAGTTATATATTCTATAAAAAAATTCAAATAAGTGTACAAAGAAGTATGCACAAATGTGTCTAGTATGTTTCAAAAATGCCTTTATAAAACTTGTGTGTTTTCCAGGTTAAATAAAAGCAGCAAGCCAAAGCACAAGCCACAAAAGAAAATAAATAAATAAATAAAGTGGACTACAACAAAATTAACAACTTTACTGCTGCAAATAATACTATCAAGAATGGGAAATGACTGCTGTATAAGGTTTATTTGGAAGTGATGAAAATATAAACAATAGCGTTAAAAGAAATTAATTTAGACCAACAGCTGTCAACAAAAAATGGTTCACTATTTTAGATCAGCTGGTTTTTATTTAATTCATCTTTGATAAATTCTTTTCTACACTAGAAAGTAGTTAAAATAGATAAAACACTAGTTAAAATATGGTTCAAAATGAAAGTAGGAACGAAAATATAGATGATATGATAAAACTATAGAAAATAAAATGTTCTCACCTGTCCATCCATCACTCCTAACAAAGTAGATTCCATCCACTGTACAGGTTCAATAAAATAAGATGTACACTGAGCCTGACTCCCTGTGGTAAGCATGAAAGATGGTGTCATTCTCTTGTGGGCAAATGCTATAGGACCACTTCCTTCATTATGATCCAAAATGCTAGAACTTCGAAATAACGATCGCCTGCAACCCCCAAACAAAAGAAAACATTTGTGACTTCCACAAGGATGAAAAAAATATATTAAATGTGCAGCATTTCTTAGTGGGCAAAATACTGTGACACTGATTATACTATTTTAATTTTTGATAACTCTACAAATAACTAGATTACTTTTTTTTTTATTTTGATCTTTTTGTGGGGGGAGTTTTACTTATTTAGGTTTACTTACTTACTTTTGATGGAGGTACTAGGGATTGAACCCAGGACCTTGTGCATGCTAATGGATTACTTTTATTTTTATTTTTAAGAATCCATGTTCTTAATGGGGGAGGATATAGCTTAAGTGGTAGAGTACATGCTTAGCATGCACGAGGTCCTGGGTTCAATCCCCAGTACTTCCTCCAAAACGTAAATAATCAAGTAAACCTAATTACCTCCCCCCCCCAAAAAAATCAATTAAAAAAAAAGAATTCATGTTCTTAAAATCAGGTGTGAATGTCAAATTTCTATATTATTCAATTAGACAGACTCTTCCTACAGATTTTAAGAAACTGAAACTTCCAGTACTTTTCAGCTACTGAGACAAGATTAAAATCTCCAGAGGATACAAAATATTTTACCTGCACTTTCTACATTTGTAGAGAATCCCATCTTTCAATCCTTGTGAAATGGCAGATGGGTCAACAGCAAAGAGTTCTTGAGGTAAGTTCTGCAGTTCTACATGACATAAAACATACGTGTTAGTCAAAATCAACCCTCTGTATTTTCAGACAAAATTCAGTTAATCTCAAGCTGAGACAAGTAGTGTTAACCGCAGAAATTTAAAAACAATATATATATATATATACACATATATATACATATACATATCTCCAGTGTTGAGAAATCAGGATGAGGTAGGAGAGCAAAGTGATGAAGCGCTTGGGTTCTGCGCACAGACTGCCTGAGTTCAAATCCAAGCTAGCCAAAACCACAGCTTCAAAAGGAAATAAAAGTACCTGTTTCAAGAGATTGCTGGAAAACTGAGATAATGCACCTGAAGCATTTGGTGTCAGAGTAAACAGCATCTAGAAAGAACTCAATACATACTACCAATTATTACTTACCTGGATACTTTTCTGTAACCTTCTGTAAACGATACTGTTTATAAATTGCACTAGAGGTATCTACCTCATATCCCATTGCCTGGTATAATTTCAGTTGCCACTCAAACCCCTCATTCATCCTGTAAAGACAAACAAATATAAAGTTAAGTTTTCTTTACATAAGTAAAATCACATCACAAAAGCAGAATTAGTACTGTAACAAAGAACTCACTTAGCCTCTGGTTTGACAGTCTGGAGGTTTTCATAGGCTTTTTCAAAGGTAAGCTGGTCAGTCTTCATCATAAAAGCAGTCATTACAGCCACACTTCGACTGACTCCTGCATGACTGAAAAAGAAGTTTAAAATAAAATAGCAAATAGCAACAATTAAAAAACCAAAAAGCCCCAGCCTCCTATTAATAGTAAAGTTCAAGTCCACTTTATGTCTGCTTCTTCTACTCAAACCTTTTTTTTTTTTGCCTCTGAAATACTACCACTGTAAAAAAGAATTTAAATCCTTTACTTTCTTATTCCTTTTGAATTCTTAACTATGTGGATGTATTACCTATTCAAAAACAATTACACTAATTTTTCTAAATTCTATAATGGCTTTGGAACAAATCTAACCTTTGCTCTTGGCTTTAAGGGCCCTGGAGATCTGGGCTCAGACTTTTTTCCCTCATTTTATCAACTATCTTCCATCCTTTATGTACTGTTTGGAACAAATGCTGGCACACAGTAAAAGTGCTGGCTTAATAATTTAAACTATTGTTACTACAATCTTTTTGCCATTGCTACCACCTAACCCCATCTTTCCCCTAGGCATGGCTTAGGGATCTTTTAAGTCCTAACCAATTCTTCTCTCCCCAGTTCTCCCCTACATCAGTCATTCCCTAAACTAAAACACTGAAAATAATCTGCTCTTCCTTTGAAGTTTGAGTAACTTTAACCTTTGTTACTCTCCCTCTTACTACACACTTCGCATCCTAGTCTGCATTACAATAATCTGGGTCTGTGTCCGGCTTCTCCTGAGAGCTTTAACTCTTTAGGTGCAGGGACTTTTGTCATTTACCTGAAGACTCCTCCTGCCCCTCCTCCCCCAAACAAAACTCGAAGACTGCAAAATTAACCAACACAAGCTAGAACGGATGAAAGCCTACGAGCCATTAGGGGCCGCCTCCTGCCCACTCCTCTCTCTCCAACAAACGCCTACCGGGGAGAAAGTAGGAGGAGGTTCTAGCAGTCGGACTGGCCCTTCGTCCTCTTTGGGGGTTTCGGAGGAAAAGGATACGCGGGGGCAGGCTGGAAGCGAGGCGAGTCGCTCTCCCCACGGACCGGACCACTCACCAGTGCACCAACACCGCGCAGCCCTCGGCGCGGGCCTGGCAGATGAAAGCCACGCACCGGTCCAGATGGCTGAGCAGGTCGGTCTCGGGTTTGTCCAGCGCTGGCACGAAGAGACTCCGTAGTCCCTCGAACCCAGCCCTCGCCTTGATGTCGGGCTCCTCCGAGTCCACCGTCAGCACGGCCGTGATGCCCGCCTCCCTCAGGTGGTCCAGCTCCTCGATGGCCGCGGCGCCACCTAGAAACAGCCCCGGCCGCACTTCCAGCATCTCCCCGGCGGAGCTGGCCCGGCTCTGTATGCAGCTCGAGCGTTCGCAGCCATGACTCCCTCCCTGCGCCTCCAACATGGCGGCGCCCAGGGGCCGGGCTGTTGCGGGCCGTACCATTGAGTAGGTGGCCGGCTAGAACGTCCTTCCTCCGGGCCCACCCGGCCTGAATTGCGCCTCGGATCCCTTGGAGGACCACATCGACTGCGGGAATGTGGACTTAACTGGGGAAGGTGACGTTACAGCAGGCGGGTGGATCTAAGCCGTATTCAGAACAGCTTCTCTCTCTACCCCGTGTCTCTACCCGGCTCTCCCAACTTGGTGGTATAGGATAAACTATACCCAAATACAAGGCTTCTCAGGCTTTTAGTGTTGAGATTTTTTAGACTTTCTGCAGGAACAGAAAACGGATCCAAATTGAAATGATGGTCCCACCAACTGAATCAGCAGGATAATTGTATGCATTTGAAGTAAAACATTTTGTCAGAGCTTAGGAAGCTATTTATAGTTCTCTTGTGACTATTTTTCCTTTTTGCCTAGTTTTTTTTAATTGCTATGTGACTCCTTGTTTATGTATACTGTTCTATATATTTAAAAATATTAATGCCATGTTTTTATGTGTCAGTGCCCTCTAGCCAAAGACCACCAGGAATGCACCTGTAGTTAAACAAATTGGGTTTATTACTCAATCATGAACTGTAGAGAATTTCTGGAAATCTAGGTAAGCATATGCTTAGCGTGCAGGAGGTGCTGGGTTCAATCCCCAGTACCTCCATTAAAAAAAAAGTATTTAGGAAGATAAATTTTATGTATTTTTTGGCCATAACTTTTAAAAAGTAGCGTTAGTCATTATAGCTCAGATAGAGGTATGTTTGGTATTTTGTGGTTGGATGATGTTCATGTTTTGTCTGTATTCAGACATGATTACTGAGTGATCTTGCTTTTGTCTGATCATGATCTGAGAGTGGCCTTGTCTGATTTTGATGTCAACAGGAAAGTGAAAACACCTAACTGTGAGTGCCTGGCCGGCTCGAGCAACACCACGGAAGACCTACCTCATAGTACCAGGCCAGCTCCGGGATGCCAGGGTCTGCTTTTCTCTTTCTCATATATAACTTCATAATTTTCAAAGAGTTTGAAACTCAGGGCAGGGATACTTGAGCTCTATCCAAGTCAAATGGAAGAAGCAGCAAACGCTTCTCCTTGGGAACATAGCCCCTTGAAGGGGGCAGCTTGTAAGGACAGAGGAAGAGTGATATCTTCCCCTACTCCCACCACAGGCTGTGAACCCCTTGAGGGTAAAGACTTCACTTTTTCATCTTTGTATCCACAACAGAATCTGGGCTAATGTTGGTGGTTAATCCATCTTGTGAGTGCTAGAAGTGGAAGGAAAAGGAGTGCCAGAAGAGACATCATACACTTTCCTCTCAATGCCATTTCCTCCCCCAAAGGCTTTACCTAAAAGGCTCACTTAGTGTTTTCGCCTGAAGAGTCATATAATCAGTCTTCTGAGCCCTGGTTGAATCAACCCAGTGTTTCTCACTTTACAATCCTGGAAGCATCTGCTGTGTGTCAGACACTACAGTAGATGCTGAGGCTGCGAGAAGAATGAGTCTTTGCCCTCAAGGAACTTAGAAAAAAGCTGGAGTGAAAAATATATAAAGAGCTTAATTAGTGTTATGATAGAGACAAGAGCAAATTATGGGAGTACATGGCAGGGGCACCTAACCCTAATGGAAGAGGAATAATCAGGGATGGCTTCTCAAAAGGAGTGGTACTTGATCTGTATCTTGAAGGATGAGTGGGAATTTGTCAGGTGAAATGGAAGAAGGTGAGGAAAGAAGTTCTAAGCAAAAGGAGCAACATCTACAAAGGCACAAAAGCCAGAAAGCCCACCAATAAGCCCAGCCCATAAATGTGTCGTTGGGGAAGGAAGAAATGAGGATGGAGATGGAATTGCTTGCAGTTGTCTACAGGATACAGGAAAGATAGGCATGGCCAGATCATGAGGGCAACATGAGCCTTGCTAAGAAATTTTTAACTTTTTCTCAAAGATTATGCAAACTATTAAAGAAGTTTAAACAGCAGAATAATGCAATTTGATTTGTATTTATAAAAGCATCTGAATGCAGTGGAGAGAGTGAGTTGAGAAGAACAACACTAGAGGCAGAGAGTCCAGTTAAGAGATCAGAGCAATCATTGAGTCCAGGGAGCACAAGGACCTAGGGTACTAGCTGAGGGAACAGAGAGGAAGGGACTGTGTTTAAGAGCAATTTAGAACATGGAAGAGAGAAGGCTTTAAGATTTAAATGGATATGACAGGCAAAAGGGGGAGGAATCAGAGACAACTTTGTTTCTGGTTTGGGTGGTTGAGTGGATGATAGTTTCATTCACCAAACTAGAGAATAAGGGAAGAGGATCAGTTTGGACTAAAATAAATCCATTTGGGGACATTTCAATTCCCAACTAAAGATGACCATTGCCTGGTTGGATGCTGGGATATAACACTCAGAAAAGAGATCTGATCATCAGCTTATGAGTAGACAAGAACTGATGAGATTGCATAGGATGACAGTGTAAGAAAAGATGAGAAAAGAATTGAGAGATTGCCAGAGAAAAATAAGATTAAAGGAACAGGTATGCTGAGAGTGAAGACAGAGGTTTGAGAAGAATAGCCAGTTAGAGGAAAATTTGGCCAATGAGAGTGGAGAATGAACATGGAAGCTGATCTGTGGGAGATCAGGCAGCCAAGGGTCTGATCAGCCTCATCAGCATTCAGATCAAAAATTTAAAAGGCTTCTGTGCAGTAAAGGGTTAACCCAGCAGGCTCTGTTTGCTCAAGTCCTGCACATGCCAAAGAAAAGTCTGTCTTCAGGAGGACTGGTGCTTGAACAGTTCCTGGGTGATGATCTCTGAGCCCTCAGAATATCCTGCCTGATAAAAGTGTTTTTAAATGCCTGAGGCCTTGGGCCATGCTCTACCAGCTTGACCTCTGGGAGGCTGGAGAATGAGTAGTCAAGGTCAGTCATGCAGGTGCTGCATGCCTATGGCACTGGCCCCCAGTACAAAACCCTGGACACACTAAGCTTGGATGATCTTCTTGTTTGGCTACAGTTCACATGTGTTGTCACACGTCATTGTTGGGCGGATTAAGCACATCCCTGTGTGACTCCACTAGAGGGGAATACCTGGAAGCTTGCACGTGGTTTCTCCTGAACTTCACTCCTGCACCTTTTTTCTTTACCGATTTCAATCTATATCCTTTCACAGTAATAAACCATAACTTTGTATAACAGCTCTTCTGAATTCTGTGAATCCTTCTAGTGAACTGGCAAATCTGGTGGAGCGTGAGGGGGGCCTTGGTGGCCCTGATACAACATCCATTGTCTAGAATAGTGAAAAACTAGAAACATATAAAAGACTACAAGTAATGAATTAGCTAAATAAGTTGTTTTATCCATTTAATAAAATAATAGGCAACTATTTTAAAAAGATAACGAAGTGATCGATGCTAGCTATATTGTAAATTTTTTTAAGCTGGTGTGCAAATAGAAAGCACTTCTGAACATAAATGTATGAAAAACATTGAAAGATATATATCAAATTGTTAATAGTCATTAGGAGACTTACATGGTAGGCTTTATATACTTCTTTCTATATTATTTTAGGTTTTTTTCAACTATTGTTATTAAAATTATGTGATGTTGACAATCATAGATATATACATTTTGGAAAAAGGGGGAAAATTAAACGTTTTATCTCCTGGACATTTTATTAAGATATCCAGTAATTCCCTCAGTTATATTAGTTTTCTGTTGGAAATGAGCTTTTCTTCTTCAAATCCTTGAAATGAGTATAAATTCCTTTAAGGGTAGGAGTAGGAGACACATCTGAAATGTTATTGAATACCCACATAACCTGGCTCAGTGAATATCTGTACCTGGGTGAATAAAAATGCCTCAATCCCTGAGGCAGAAGTGTACTTACCAACTTCTGTATTTGTACTCTTAGCCACCAGGTGGCACCATGTGCCCTTTGGCAAGATATATTTTCTGTTTGAAGTAGGCAAAAATGAATACGGCAACTTGAAAGAAAAGCTGGATGTTAGGCTCAGGGAAGGAAATGTTTCTTTAGAGAGGGAGTTGGGTTGCTCCCTCTCAAGGAGAGAAGAAGAGACTCTATGTCCTAGGATTGGTAGGCCCTCACACACACTCACGCACACATGCATGCACAATTTGTTCATTTTATCACGAGTAAGCCTACAATGTTGTTGATAAAAATTAAGCAAAAATTCTAAAAGATGGTCAAGTATATCGTGGCTTGCATTTTAAGAAGACATCCACCCATTTTATGTCATATGACCTACTCATATGAAAATACGTATTACCCAGCCTCCTCATTCTTTAGTTGTTTCTAAAAAAAATTTTGGCTTCTAGTCACAACTATGATTTATCATTTTCATCTTTAAAAATATTTGCTGTATGTGCATATCTGTGCTGAGCAATGAGCAGGGAAATTTCCCCTCTTCTGCCCCATTACCTTCCCATCATGGTCCAAAGACAAGTTCCTTTTCTATCCCCAGCATGTTGCCCAAGCCCCCCACACTCATTGAGTTATCAGTAATTGTTTGCCAATTATGTTCTTAATGGGACTCAAGATCTAGGACAGTTATGAAGATATACATGAAATATACTTTAAGGTACTGTCTTTGAGGGGCACAGTCTGAAGCCAGAGAAAACCTAAGTCTGAAAACCAAACTGCATCTGGTCCTATTCCCAACAGATATGTGATCATGTGCCTTTAGAAAGTTATATTTCTCTAAGCCTCAGTTTCTTCATCTGCAAAATAGGAGTACTTATAATCATATTGCAGAGTTAATAAAAGAATTAACTTACAACATGTCTCATCAGTGGGTGAAAGAAATCCCAAACTTAACTGTTCCACGAAAAGCAGCTCAGAGAGGATGCAATGCAGGAGAGGCTGAGCTGCGGTGAGGGAGAAATGGCTGCAGAGGCTTGTCCTGTGAAAGCTGTTGAGCAGAGATGAATCAGTGAGTGTGATCAGTCCAGGAATTCAGTGGTCATGAGAATTAGTGGAAAGGGGATCCTATCTACCTACATTGCTATAACCACATCCCAAAGTCCACTTACTCATTCAGAGCCTGTGTCTTTGTAAAGATGTGTTCTCCTTCCCTGAAGTATACCTACTGTCAGGATTCCAAGGAAGGATCTCCAACTCCACAAACCCTGGGACCAGAGGTGACTGAATGGAGTTGAAGCACCCTCATTGTGAAAAGGACAACTTGGACAATTGACCCAACAACTCCTCCTGCCTTGCTTCCAGCTGCACCCTCCAACCACCCACAACCTTTGCAAACTCATCACATTGTGGGGTAACCATCTGAGAAACTGTGGGGCAGAAACTGGTTGGTGACATTTAGGTCGTGTTCTCAGTTCCTGATGAGTAGAGCAAAAGAGACCACAGATGTTCCCTGTTCCATGACCAGGGTTTGCTGGGTTACATTTTGCAGAACTTCTGTCATTTCATTCTTCCCAAGGCAATCAAAATACAGAGAATAGTCACAGTTCCCCCTTCCCAATGTCACAACCTTTGGAACTCTCTTGCTACCTAAATGTAGTCCAGTGTGTGATAGTGGAAAGAGCTCTGGACTTGTATGCACAAGTCCTAGACTTAAGTTTTGGTTCCATCATGTATTAGTTGTATAACTTGGCCAAGCCAGTTAAGCCCTCTGAATTTCAGTGTTCCCCACCAAAAAAAGACAAGGCTAATACTGCCTGCTCTAACATTCCCTAAATAATTTTAAACTATAAAAATCAGAAATCCTGTAAACTTTTGGTCAGTCCACAGAATATTTCTAAATCTTTTAAAATGCTGTTCCTTGCCCCTCCTTACTACCAAACATATGCTACTGCTTCTTCAAAGTATGTTTCATATTCACTATCTCATCTCTTCCAAAATGTATTTCTTTGCCCATTCCTACCAATAGTTTACTCATCCCCATAGGCCATTTACAAACATTCAAGTTGGCAGGAGGAAACTTCCCAAATAAAGAGGAAAAAAAACTAGTTTTGGATGTTCAGTAGCCCCAGAGTGGGGCTACAGCATGGAATAAGATGAAGACCTTAGAGTCAAGTTTCCACTCTGTAGATAGGGGTGCAAATTACCCAAACCATGTCTGAAACTGATAGTACAAACAAAATGCTCGGGGGCTCAGACAAAAAAAAATAATTTATTTTGGCTGAAGGAAACTGGGAGAAGTTCTCTGAGAAGGTGGAATTTGAGTCTTTCCCATAGGTGAAGGAGATGAGGGAGAAAGGGCTGAAAAGGTGCTGGGAAGACAAGAGAGCAGAGAGCATGAAGGCACAGAGACATGAGGGCTGACACTTTAGAATGTTTCATTAAATGTGCCCTGTATGTCTTAAGAAATGGATGATTTGTCAGGGAGGATATGTAGCTGAGTGGTGAGCCCATGCTTAGCCTGCACAGAGTCCTGGGTTCAATCCCCAGTACCTTCATTAAAAATAAATAAATAAATAAATAAATAAATAAAACTAATCATGCCCCCCACCCAAACAAAACAAAAACAAAATGAGAGTTGAATAAGTTCCAGTGCTTCATAATATAATACCCAAAATGTCCAGGACATAATTTTTAAAAATGGGTGATTCGTTTTGAGACTTCACAAGCTTAACACTGGGACATGTGTTCATTCCCACTGGCCACATCCAGCCCTACCAGTAGCCATTCTGACTTGCAGTCCCTGTGGAGGAAAGGGGCTCCCACATGTCCCTCACAGGCCTTGTGTTTCCACAGCCCCTTTCACAGCAGATCTCACAATTCCATAGTGGGGTCATTACATGGAAAATGGATGGTGGGGTACTAAGTGGATAAGCCCCATCTGCTTCTATATCTTTAAGTTATTGAATCAGTAAGGTTGTCTCTAATCCAAAATGATGCAGGTTATGGCAAGAATGTCTTGTAAACACTTATAAAAAGAAGCAGTTATATTGACTCTGATATTGTTAACTGTAGACAGCAGAATGACTATAATTAATAATACTGTACTGCCTCTTTGAAAATTGCTGAGAATAGATCTTAAAAGTTCTCATCACACAAAAAAAAATTGTGTAACTGTAGTGAATGATGTTAACTTGACTTACTGTGATGATCATTTTTCAATATGTACAAATATTGAATGATTACATTGTAGACCTGAAACTAATATAATGTTATATGTCAGTTATGCTACCTCAATTAAAGAAGAGGAAGAAGGGGAAGGAGGAAGCGGAGCAGCAGCAACAGCACCCAGTAGGGGCCAGCATGAGCTTACCCAGAAGAGTCTTGCCCCATAACCTGTTCCAATTCTGACAGAATGGCCATACAGGCGATTGTGGGGAGTACTCACAGCCTGAATCTGTACTTCTCCAGTCTTTTAGACAGAACTCCTTGTGGATATGGGTGAGAAATACAGGCTGGATATTAAAGCAATTGAGTAGGTTGGTAATTATTTAAAAAATCATACCCAAAGGGAGAAAATGAATCAATGGCAATCAAGAGAGAGATTTCTAGTGAGATAGAGCCATCACCCAAATTTCTTTAATCTGTTTTATTCAATTTTTTTTCCCAAGTTATTTAGATTATGGTACAGAAGATACGCTTATCTATTCTGCATGTGTTACAGCTGAGAAGGACTACACTGGGATCCAAATTGTCTTACTAAGCCAACAAAGACAAAATTCAAAAAAAAGGTAAGTATAAGATTCTATACTTTGGTCCCTCGAGTGAACTACAAAAGTATAAACTAGAAATCAAATAGTAGGCCTTAGATGGAAACAGTCTCTTAGGTAGGTTTGTAGGCAACAAGTTTAGTGAGGCTGGGCAATATCACTTGACTCCTGGGCAAGTGGCTCTCCTTTCAGCTACACTGAACTCCGTGTCAGAAGACCTGAGTTCTGCTTTTACCCCACCGCTAATGAGTCCTTTAGTCTCTTGGTCTCAATATCCTGATCTCTAAAATTAACAAATTGGATTAAACCTCAAGGTCTTTTACAAAGTAAAAGTCTAGGACTCATCCCTTTATTGTCTGTGGACGAGGGGTCAGCATCCACTTCACTGCCTTCTCAAGTGCCCTTCCAAATTGCAGAGCGTGGAAAGTTAAAAGGGACTGTGACTCCCTTGCAGCTAGGTGCTGGGTGTAACTTAGGTCTGGCTACCCAGAAGCCCTTGGACAACATGCGGAATGTGAGAGTGAAGCAGAGGCTATACTTCTGCAGTTTCTCCGTTGCTTCTGGAAAGTGGGTTCAGGAGGCTCTTGGTTTTTCTGTAGCAGCAGTAGCAGCGATCTCAGTGTCCAGTCTCTAGCTCTGTGATGCTAAGAGGCAGGGCCCTGCGCATCCACTTCTTGAACCATAGCAGACAGGGTATGGTCTTGATGCCCCAGAAGTAGCAGCTTCTTTCTTATCATGGCTATTTTCTCAATCACAGCACTGTCTGTGTGATCCTTGACAGGCAGTTTTCTGATCATGGAAGAGGCAGCAATTCCCATAGTGGTTCCATAGTGGGAGACTTGGCTGAAAACTCAAACTAGAGTATTTCTTCCTTTCTCCCAACTATTCTGTAGGCTACTAAATATTGTAATGAATTCCTTTCCACTCAGTCCAGCTGGAGTGGGCCTGTTCTCTGAAATTGAATCCTGATCAATACAACAATGTACTTAGAAAGTTCTTTTTAAAAGCAGCCTGGAAGAGCACACACCAAGCTATTACACAGTGATTACCACTGTAGTCACTGAGGGAGTGGGAAGGTGGCATCTGAAAGCAGACTTGAATGTTTTTCTATACAGTATGACTTTTTTCAAATGAAGACTATATTCATTAAAAATGCTATGTTTAAAAAATTAAATAAAGGCAGTGACTTGGAGGTTGAAAGGACAATTAATGGCATGATCAAAATGCATCTTTTTTATCTTTCATAATCCATTTAAAATTTGTTCAGTAGGGTAAATTTCCACTGCTCCCAGCACCCTGCTACTCAAAGTGTGGCCCAAGAACCAGCAGCATTGGCATCAATAGGGAACTTGTTAGAAATGCAGACTCTGGGGTCCTACCCGAGACCCAATGAATCACAATCTGCATTTGCAGAAGGGCCCTAGGTATTTCATGTGTACATTAAAGTTTGAGCCAATCCATGATTTTTCTGCTTCTCTTGGTAATGGATAGTCCTATAATGACTTTAGGTCACAAGCATAGTTTCCTTTTGTGAATTAGAATGCCCAGTCCTAGAGGTTAATCAGACAACCAATCTTACTTCAGAGATAACTCTTTGTCCAACTTACTCAGCTTAGGTCCTGGCTTGGGAAGGGAGCTTGACTGGTTTCTCTCTCTCTCTGTACATCTCCTCCCCGCTCCTTAGTGTCTGTTTCCTTTTCACCTCACCTAGGCCAAAGTAAGAGAGGAAAGAGAAGGGAGGATAGCTAAGGAAATAGAAAGTTCTTCTCTGGCTGGGCAGCTTCCTGCTTTCTGGGCTTGGACACGACTATAGCCAATTCTTTCTCCATGGATACTTTTGTGGACTTTTTGGAGGTGTTTATTGAGGGGACTGCTCCCGTCTGGTCCTGTACTCAAGACAGGTGCATCTCTCTTCCAGGTGTTCACTTGTACCCCTTTCCTCAGTACCTAGGAATCCAGATTCACCTTCAGCTTTCTGGTGCTTTTTTCAACCCCTCCTGGTAGCCTTATGGTATAGAAACCAAGACTACCCCATGCCAGCTCTCTGTCTTTCATGAACCAGGGAAATACATACACACATGGCTTTGCCCTGGCATATCTGTAGTGCAGAATCCCAAAACAGGCTCTTCCATCCTTCAGTCACAACTCACTTTAGCTTTCTTAGGAGTGAGGCAGGCCAGTTCCTTGTGTCTCCCAACTACAGGGAACACATTTCAGACCTCTCTGGGTGAGTCCCCGGGCATCTCCCACATTAGGCTTGGGGAGTAGAGGGTAAGCTTCCCCAAACTCCCCACTATGAGTAAGAATTGTGATGGAGACTCACATGGCAAAGAAATCTCTTCATGAACCCTCCCTCCTCTCCATACCCTGACCCTTTTTTTATCTCCTTGATGTGATTTCAGAGTCCAAAAGTCATAGAACAGATCCTCAAATATTTCCTTTGTAAAGTCTGCATATGATGATCTGGCTTCAGGATTTCACATCTGTTGTATCGTGCAATATCACTTTTGACATCCTGTCACAAGTGCAATTGCTTAATTGTAAAAAATAAAAATAAAATTCTGCCTTCCTGCCCTGGACACACCCACTTGATGAACTGCAGTCAATTGTGGGCCCCCCAGTTTAAGCTGAATATACAGAAGTTGGAGATGTGCTCAAAAAAGCCAGAATGGAGAAGGAACTCAAAATTAGGGAGAGTTGAAAACACTGAAAAAAAAACCAAGTCTTTAAAAAAAGAGTGTATCTTTGTAAAAACCTAAGTATGACCTAAACAGTGTTTTTAAACATCTAAAGGGCTCACAAGAGGACCAGGAATCAGATCTGTTCTGTGTAACCCTGGGAAGTACAGTGAGTAGAATTTATAACAAAATCATTTTGCTCACTATCTACAGGACGAGCTTTCTAATTACCAGAGCTAAACAAAGATAGGGTGGGCCGTCCTTGGGAGGTAATGAAGGCCACATCCCCCCAAAAAGTCAAGCATGGCTGCACGGCCATGTGGCAGGAGAAGTCTAGCAGGTCTCAAGAAGTGGTTTCTTGGTTGAACTAAATAGCCTTTAAATTCCTTCCAGATTTTTAAATTCACTCAAAAGATGTCCACCTTTATTTAGTCTCTGGCTACATGAAGGGTAATGTGTAACTTTTTTTTCTTCACATTTTGAAATTTGCTTTCCTAGATTTACTTTTAGGGTGCATTTTGTATTTTATTAATTCTGTGGCATAATTTTTTAAACTACATTTTAACATCTCTAAAACCATGATGCATCTTATAACTTCTGTCTTGTCATAGTTTTCATTGCTTAAGTAAGCATGACCATTAAAGTACCAGCATCATAATTTGAGAATGAGTGTGAGCAGCTTGGGAAAAATTTCTAGAGATGACAGTGACACAATCATAGGTTGTGGAGCAGTGAAGTGGGTAGTAAAGCAGACGTGTCCAGCAACACTCCTGAAAGAGAAGTCAAAAGTAAGCTGGCTCCAGCTAATTGCAAAACCAGCCTAAAATTCTGGCAATGATGACTGTTACTCTCGTTATGACTTCTTTTAAGAAATGCTGCTTTACTAATGCTCATTTACGTAGGAAAGAATACGTTACAATAAAGGAAAAACATAGACTTTGATAAATATGAGTTGAGGAGTGATTCAGAAAAGTCAGGCTCTGAAGGTGAAATAGTTTTAGGAATATCTTACCCAATT
The DNA here is from genome assembly GCF_036321535.1 of Camelus dromedarius. NCBI lineage: Eukaryota > Metazoa > Chordata > Mammalia > Artiodactyla > Camelidae > Camelus > Camelus dromedarius. The sequence goes on along the minus strand of NC_087458.1, from coordinate 11,441,246 downwards.
TAATTTCTGCATATTGTCCTTTTATGCATACGTAAGAGTGATTTATGATTTTTAAAATTTCTAATTCTATTTAAGCCTAAAAAAACATTTTGACTACTCAGCTGTGATTTCCTTTTGTAGTGTTCTCTTTAATGGTGCCTCTTACAGTCAACATCATTTTAGATTCTGTGAATTAGTCATAATAACAATTTACTGCTTCTGCTGTATTAGGTATGTTCTTGCATAATCTCTTTTAATCCTTCCGGCAATTTTGTAAGGCAGATTCTATTGTTACGCTTTGCAGATGAGGAAACAGAACTCCAGAGACAAAGTATCTTGCCCAAGGCTACACAGCTGGTAAGTAGTAAACATGAACCCAAGTCTATTGACCACTGAGCCAGGGTTCTTAACCTCGATACTCTGCCACTTCCAGGACCAAAGCTAATTAGCTTGGCTATAGCAACTTAGCCTGCTGCATTAAGAGCATATTTTCTATAAAGAAATGGGATAGTGGTCTCTCACATCACTGTAATATGATTGGCTCCTTTGAACTGAAAAAGAGTATCGTACCAATTCTTTAGCCTCAGATATTAGCTGAATTAGGGATGTACAATTATACGAGGCCTATTATTATAATTAGGATGTCAAGCATTGAAACCAGCTATCTTTGCAGGTGTAGTGACTGGAGAATAAATTAAACCAATATGGGCAAGCTGTAGTACCTGCTGGAAATTTGGTGAAGAATGAGGAAGACCTAGCCTGGAATAAGAGCTCTGCTTAGCAGAAAGTCCACCTTTAATAAGGAAGTGTAGTCAGAAGGGCATTTTCTTTAATTAACTGTGGACCAGCAAACAAGAATTCAGATGAATGGGTTAACATTACAGACAGGGTCATTGACTCTGGAAGGACTGTACTGCTGGGCTATTGCATAACACAATGTTAGTAATGTTATAAGGATCCAACTAGAGGCATTTAACAGTAAATAAAGAGTCAAGAGTTCCTCTGGGTCCAATTAAAAAACATAAATATGATGCTGTGCTTTCTTAACTAGGATAAGAGAGACAAGCTCTCTCATGCTTAATTGGTCGAAATACAAATCGTTACATCTCTTTGAGGGATAATTTGACAACATCTATTAAAATTTTTAAAAAGACTCAGTTTTTGATTCAGCAATTCTAATTCTAGGAATTTATCCTACAGATACATTCAAATATGTGCATAAATTTATGGGTGTAAGAATATTCATTGCAGCGTAATGTAAAACAACAAAAGTTTAGAAACAATTCAATAATCCATCAATAGGGACTGGCAGATGTCATCTCTGCAGAAAGTGATTTGTGAACATCCCTGGTGAGCTTAGTGCCCCTCCTCTGTGCTTCTAAGTATCTTGGCATCCCCTGTCTTAAAACCTCTAACAATGAAAAAAATCTGTTTATTTGTCTCTTCCTGTAAGGTTACTCTTCTTTCCCTCTTTTTACAGATGAGGGGGAATGGGCTCAGAAGGCCTGTGCAGTGCCCCCAAAGAGGTAGCCAAACTTACACGTAAAGGCATAGAGCCATGAAGGAGGCTGGTACACAGGGGAAAGAGCAAGTGGTCAGTGTGACTGAGGTATAGACTCTATATGCCACCTTAGGGAGTTTGGACTTTAACCTACAGGATTTGATTCACTCCCTTAAGAGAAAAATCATATCCTAAAGAGTTCCCTCTTTCCATTAGGTTTAGTACAGATAAGAGGACACAGAGTGAGAGAGTAAGGTTGAGATCCAAATGGAATTTGCCACACCCTTTCTGCTCTCTGGTGGGGTATGGACACCCCCGGCTTTAGGGTCTGAGGGGCCATCACAGAAGTGATCAGAGAACCAGAGAGAAGCAGCTTCCTCCTCAGGCTTCTCCAGCATTTTGTTGCTATCCTTGTTGCTTGGGAATGAGCTTGAGATCCTGGGCTAGCCAGCCTTCTGCTTCCCTAAATGCCTGTCAGAACCACAAACAGAGCTGGATGAGGGTTTTTTTTCTCCCTTCAGAGGAGAATGGCCAGTAAGTTGTCTGTCTGCTATTTCCTTAGTGCAGGTCTTCCTGGGAAATCATTAACAGATATTGCAGGGGCTTATTTTCAAGAGCGAGGGGCTTAAAGACAGTGGAGACTAGAGGACATAAAAGTCAATTCCCCTCCCCACCCCAACACACACAGAAAAGTTGAGTCATGAATGATAATCATTCTCACCGCTAAATTCTTGTTCGTTTCCAGCTCTAAATGGAGGTAGGTGGCAGAACAGGAAGAAGGATATCATGACTGCTAACAAGATGTGAATGAAGGAGATACTGAAGAGATAAAGTTCTCTTTTGAGTGGCTATTTCACTCTTCTACCTTCTTAAACAAAAATAGATCTACTGATTTTTTTTTTTAATGACTTGAGATGCTTTGATTACCTAGCCTCTTGGCACTAAAGCTAGTCACTTCCTATCTAGATCAAGGATGACAGACACCTCAGGGGAACAAAATCGGAAGGGGGCTATTGGAGTTAAGTGGGGTTAGCCAGGAAGGGCTTGTGGGAGAGAGTTCTGAGAAGCGAGATGAGTCTTCATTAGAAAGGAGGAAATCAGAGCCACAAAGACTCTTGTAAACCAGAGCCTCAGTACTGGACTATGGGGCCTAGGCATGCCTTCTCAGGGCTAAGCAAGTGTCCACTGAGATCAGTTTATTTGATTGTTCTTTCCTACTTTTAAATTAGCTTCTCCTCTAGTAAGGCTTACCGACGCCCTCAATAAGGAATGCTTCCAAATGTCCATCCCAAACATCCAATAGGTTAAAGGACCTCTTAACAAGAGTTTTATGTTCTGATTCCTTTCTACTTCCCCATGTTCATCTCCTGCCACTTTCTCCCTGAAACACACTCCCCTCCCCTTCCCCTCCCCCACACACATAAACACACATAATTCTTCAAACACTCCCAATTATTTGCAGCAATACAAATACCAGGTCTTTCATGTCTCCATGCCTTTCCTCAGCCTGCATGCCCCCTCTTCGATCTTTTTCACATCTCCACCTGGTGATTTGTTGCTTTTCCTTCAAGATTCAGCTTCCTTCTCTGAATTCCCACAGTGTTTCATAGAGCACTTACCACATTGCATTTTAGTATATGTGCATACATGCCTGCCTCTCTTTCTGTGTAATTTCAGTGATTTTGCAATAATAATCTGCTGAAGATAATACTAAGAAGAAAAGGATAAAGAATGTTGATGTTATTCTGGTTAATTGCTCAAAAAGAGATGGGAAATTGGGTTGTGACTGAATATCTATCAAATGGAAGTAAAGGATAGGAAAGTAAAGTTCTTATCAGTCCTGAACCTTAACAGTGAAGCCTAGCTGATCAAGGGTATGGACCCAGTGAGAATGAGACCTCCTGGGAACAAATCACATGAGCCCTACGGAGAACTAATATCTTTAGTAGGGTGATGAGGGACTCATAAAAATGGGATTTATAGGGAGCACACCCTTGAAATTGAAATTGAAATGCCTTCTTGCTTTTTTTCCTTCAGGTGACAGTAAAGTCTGCTTGCAGACTGGGGTATCTGTGCACATGTGTTTCTAGGTGTGTTAGTGTTAGAATGGCTGTTAGGGAAGTAAAAAACTGCTAAAAGCTAGAATTCGGCAATTTTGAGGATTTGTCTTGAACTTTCTTCAAAGAGCTTTCTTTTTAAGCAAGTTATAAACATCCCTGGGTGGAACTAAACAACCAACCTTTTGGTTATCAGCCAAGTGCACTAACCCATTTCACCACAGAGACCATACCCAAAGAGCTTTCTTGACGCAAATGGTACCACTTGTTTAATTTAGGCTGAAGTAAGCATGGTCTACCTGCTGTCACCAGAGCCCATCAGTCTGTCTAGCTACATCGGTGCAGGAAGTGCATCTGGGTGAATTTACCAGGAATCCTGACCCTTGAAACCTAGAATGGGAGTCCCACACAAGTCCATTTCCCCCTAAAACTAGAACCCAGGACTTTAAGGGAATAAATTCATCAGAAGCAGAACTGAAAGTCTTTTTAAAGGTAACATTAAATTCATGACAAATAATTACAACTAGACCCTTAAATATTCCAAAGGACTCAGTTACCTCAGTGACTTTAAGTACCGAAAAATTGCCTGTGCTAAAAATCTGTGTTGGGTGGGCTTGCATGAAAAGATGAGGATGACTAAATTCACTTCCAAACAAAAACCTCAAAGTAGTAAATAGCAGGTTTCTACTTCCTTACTGAAATCTGAGGGGAAGGAGGAGATTAGAGGGAGGGCCTTATGGTTACAAACTGCTCAAATGTGCTAGGTGAGAGTGACATAACAATCACCATACTTTATGCACGCTTCTTTAGAAACCACATCAAGACAACAGATGCAGATGGCTTTGGAAGGTCTGCCCGTGAGGGGAAGCAGGGGGTCCAGGGGTGAATGCACCTGGAGAGGGGACAATAGCCACCTCTCTCTCTCAGCTCTCCACAGTAGTGGTTTCCGGGGTTCCCCGGCTCACAGCAAAGTGGGAAGAGGAGGTCTCAAGTGTTTCCCTGTGCTCCGGGAAGGCCTGTGGCTCCTTTAATTCCAGGACCACCTGGCTGAGAAGACCTTTGAGCAGCTGCATTTCTCGGAGCAGAAGGTCCACGTCGGGTTTCAGGGCTGCATCTGTTTGTTCCAACGGCGTCAGCGGAGCGCAGGCCGGCGGCCCAGTAGTGGGGGCTCTGCCGGCGGGGAACTGCAGCCCTGCTGAAGTGGTGTTCGGGACAGAGGTGACCGACGGGACCGATCTGGACACCGGGGGCTTCCTGAAGGAAAGCGGCTTGCTACCGGGCGCCAAGGCCGCGGCCTGTGGGACCGGGGCGGTGGTGGACGCCAAGTCCAGAGGAGAACCTGTGAAGGTAACACACTCAGTATACTGGCGGCCGAAATCAGCCTCCCACCGCCTGCGGTGGAAGGAGCGGGCGAGGGGTTGGGCTGCTGGGAGGGAGGCGCCCGGCTGGGGAGGGGAGTGAGGGGAGTGAGGAGGGCTGGAATAGAGGTGGAGAGAGAGGGGAAGGGAGGGGACAGAGGGTGGGGTGCGGTGGGGTGGTGATGCGGAGTGGGTGGAAATGGGAAGGCGGGGGCGGGAGAGCAGAGCGGGAGTGTTGGGGAGACTCGCGGGTGCGGAGAGGCGGAGGCGGGGCTGCCAAGCCCGTGTGGGCATCCGGAAGGGCGTGCGTTCACTCACCTCGCCCAGAGAGCTGCAGCCACGGGCTGCGTTTCCGGACGCTGCGGGTGGCAGTAGCTGCCTCGCACCAGTAAGATTCCAGCTCCCCGACCTCGGGCTCTGGGACGGTGTACTCGGCGCCCCAGTCAAAGCGACGCACGGAGCGACTGTACTTGTAGAAGGCGAACTGTAGCGGCGTGTCGCGCTTCTGCGGGTGCAAGAGCGTCTCGCAGCGCAGCATCACCCCGCCTAGGGCCGCGCCGCGAGCCTCCGTCTGGCCCGTTACCCTCAGCACTGGCGTCTGGAATAGCTCTGCGGAGAAGGGGTCCTAGTGGCTAAGGATGCGCTATAGGCCAATGCAAGGGTCCCCGGGAACCAGGTCTCACTTGCCCAAGGTCCCACAACCCCTCTCCTCTTCCGGTTTCCTGCTGGGGCTCCTTGCCGGCAAGGGAGGAGGCCGTGTGTAAAACACGTGGAGGGAGGAGTCTTTTGAAATGTGGGAAACGAGTTTACGAGGGAAAGGGAAATCTTGAGAGGAGGCAGGACTAGTCTAGACGCTTCGCGTCACATCCCGACTGACATCCAACTCTGGTTCCCCAGCCTAGAGGGGGATCAATGCGCCTGCCTGCCCCAGTCCCACCGTGATCGCATTCACTGCTGCTGCCATTCTGGCTGGGGCTGCGGACAGAGCTGCCTCCTATATGAGATCCCACCTGGAGTAAGAAGCCTGATGTATGTTGGGGGGAAGGGAAACCCACAGGTCATCTGTGCCTTTACTGAGGAGTGGGAAAGAACAAAGTGTTCGTGGTCCGGCAAAGAAATCCACCACGTGGCAGCAATGGAAACTCTGCCCCTCCTTTCCCCACCTAGTTCCAGTCCTAGAATTTCCCAGGGCTCATTTGCCTCCCTTCCCGGTCCCGAGTCTCCCCCACCTTGCACGGTCACAGCCACCTTGGCGGAGAACATGGGCGTGCTCTCCACAGGGATGCGCATGGTCCCAGAGCACTGGTAGGGCCCACTATCGCTGGCGCGCGCCTGAGGCACGGTATAGTTGGCGCTGGAGTGGAAGTAGCGCACGGGTTGGCCATCGTGGTAGTAGTAAAGTTTGTAGACGACTTTGTCATACCAACCACGGCAGCGCAGGACCAACGGCTCGCCCTCGAACACCGCAGCAAAGGGCACTTGCAGAATCAGCCAGTCTAGGACAGTCAGCACAGACAGCCTTTCCAAGAGAAAGTCCAGCCTTGGGGAGTCTCCCATTCTTCTCTGCCTCCCTGTCCCCCATCTCCCCCTCTGCTCTCCTTCCTCTTTCTCCCCACCAACTCCCTCCCCCCTTATTGGGCACCCCAGAAGCCTTAGAACAGGAAGCATCAGAAGGGGAGAGAAAGGGAAGGCCAGTCATTTATCAGGTGCTAAGAAGGCAAAGATGCCTGAGTGTTGGTTCCAGGCTCAAAGAGTAGTGCCCATCAGAATCCAGTTTAAACTCTTCAGGATGGCATCAGGGCCTTCCTGGCCTGGCCCTTGCTTATCTTTTCAACACCATCTTAGGATTCTCCCCTGTCCCATGGCTCCTTTTCCTTCTCCACCTTCTACTCCTAATGCAGGCTAAGTCCAGCCATACTGGACTGCTGGGCAAACTGGCCCTGCTCTGAGCCCAGAGTCTTTGTACCTGCCAAGAACACCCCTTCACCTGTTTTAGTTGAGGCCTACTTATCCTGCTGGTCTGGGCTTAGATCTTAACTCCTCCAGAAAACTTACCTGACCTTCCAGGTCTGCCTTAGGCACCTCCAAACAGCACCCTTATTTACCTGATCACCATCCTCATCATAGCTGACATTTACATAGCCCTAGTGTGTGCTAGATGCCCCTTTAGTTGTTTTACAGTGAAAAAGAATTCCACAAGTAATAGCCACAATCTCTATGTTACTCTCAGTTCTGCAAGCAGTCTAACTACCATCTGTCATATTCAGTATCTTATCTGTACTTGCTATCAATTTCCAAACAAGAAACCACAGAGTATGGATATGAAGTGTAAGTGCTAATCTGAAGGTTGAGTGCTGATCTTTAAATTCAGAATGTGAAGTATAGCCTACCAGACTAAAATGACATTCCCTACAAAGTAGTCAGTCCTGTGCCCTAATGAACAAGTTTCTTTTATGTTGCTTATCCTGTTTTGAAATTTTTTAATGTCCCTTGGGAGTTAGTTTCTCTTTTATCTTTTTTTTCTAAATGAAGTATAGTTGATTTACAATGTTGTATTAGTTTCTGATGTACAGCTAATTGACTCCCATGTACACATGTGTACATGTCTGTAATAAAATTTTGATGAGGTGCTTTGTTCATCTGCTGCTTTTTTCTTTGACACCCTCTCATAATTCACTTTTAATCTTCACAAAAACCGAAGAGATAGATACTATTATTGTCCTTATTTTACTAATGGAAGACACAGAGAGGCATCACTCTGTTCAAGCAAAAGTAATTCCCCCAGCTGCACGCAACCAGCTCACTTTTCCTGCCTTTCCCTCTCTGCCCACCTCTCCCCCAACCCCTTCAGTAGAACCTCTTCGCTTCTGAGCTAGTCTCACAGACAGAAATGTTTATCTGTTGTCCACTGTGGCCAGAGGCTGAGGGGAACTTTGGAGCCAGGTAGGCCTTACTGAGTCTCTTACATAGTACCAGGCCTCTGCCTGCTCCAGAGACTCAATATAACCACACTTCCTTCCTGCCCCAGTGGGAGTGCCCCAGTGTCCCCTTCTATAGGAGGGCCAGTATCACCAGAGGAGATGTGTGCTGTCCCTCCCCCATGCTCAAACACTCACCATTGGATACAGAAAGGTGAATGGGGTCACTGACAGGGGCGCCCCGTGTCTGGCATCTATACACGCCTGGTGTCTGCACCTCAATGCTCTTCTTGTGAGAGGGCAGGAGTAGGTGGCCCAAATACCAGAGAGTGCTGATGGGCCGGAGTTCCAGGAGCAGAGGGTGGTAACCATCACACCTCAAGGTTACCCGCTCCCCCTTGAAGATTGTGGTCCAGGGTGGGTGTAGAGACAATATGGGCTTCTCCAGAGTAGCTGGGGATATATAGGAAGGGGCAATGTAAAACAAAGAATTAAGGCAATGTGCTCAAAGATGTGGTCTGAGATTGGGAAATCTAAGAAAACTCCAGTTCCAGTATCCAGCCCACATGACTAGCCCATCCCTGTGGGAGGAAAGACCACATTGGGTTACGAACTATCAGTCCCTCGGTCAGCACCCATTTGTAAGTGCACCTATTTCTAAGGACCAGTGCCTACAAGCAAACTAAGTTACAGGGATTGAGGAGGCATGGGAAGAGACACTACCCCAGAAAAGCTAGGAAGTGGGGAGTACCCTGGCAGGTCACTTAGAGGGTTGGAGTGGACACTGTAGAAAATTGGGATGTGGGATGTGGAAGACTCACCAGCTTGCCCACTGCTTGAAACTGCAAAACAAGAAATAAAGAAGGAAGAAGGAGAATGTTGGTGATGAGAGGAGAGAACGGGACTGTCTTTACCACAGGAAAGACTCAACTGATTTCAAAGCCTGTTTTTATTCTTCCTTTAATTTCCTCAGCTCTGAGAAAGCCCTTTCTTCTTTACCTCTCTAAAAATAGATAATGAACTTTGGAATGGAGGACTGAATATCCCCCACCATACACACACACACGACTTGATCGCCACTCTTCCCCACGCCTGAAGCCCTTATGCTGTTGCCTCATTGAGTACTCACCCAGAAGCAAGAGAACTGCCGGTGCCCACATGATGGATCTGCCTGCGACAGCTGCAGAACAACAGAAATGTGCTCGCATGGGCTGAGGGAAGAGAGCAAGACAGCGGCCAATATAGACCACTGGGTTCTGGGAGACATTGCTGCTTCCCCCACTCATTCCTAATTCCTGAAGATGGTGAATTGGAGAGAGCAGGAGATAGGCTGTACGTGTGTCCACCTTCAGTTGTTCCAAGCATCAGGCACCGTCCCACCTACTACCCATAAAGGCACCTCACATGTCAGGCCAGTGCCAACTCCTGTAGAGAAGGCCTGCTGAGGAGAGTCTGTGCCCTCTATAGCCCAAGAAGCCACATGGAACCCCAGGCTCTGGCAGCTGACCCTGCCTCCTTCAGCTCCCATCAATATCCCATTCCCATCCCACCTCCTCCCCATCTTCCAGCTGATCCCATAAGCCTCAACTGAGAAAGACACATCTTCATGTCCTCAAGGTCCACCCAGGGCCTTTATTCTTCTCACTTCCTGGTGACAGACATTGGTGTGAGGCCCAGTGAGGTTGACATTGGGCTCTGTGCACTCAGAGCTCACATCCTCCTATGCATGAGTAGACAAGCATGACTCACCAACCTCCTTCAGTGTCACTGCTTTACACTGTCCCAAACAAGAATAGAAATACATGTTTCCCCTATCATTCTCCTTCCTGGAAACATAAACCGTTAGGAAATTAGGTACTTCTCCTTTCCTACCCAGCCCAATGAACTCACCCTATGGCATCTCCACTCCGTTGTGCCTTCCTTCCTTTTATCCATCCCTAGTCATGCCCTGGTTCCAGTGGTCCTTACCTGCAGTAGAGAAGTCACTGCATCAGCCCCTCAGAAGTTTCTCAGATCGAACCTCCCAACTCTACTTCTTGTGCTTTCCGAGCCATGTGATCATACCTGAGCGACGGGAACCTGAATTCTCATGTAAATACTTAATGAATTTTCCAACCTGATAGTATGTCTCCTTGGACGGTCTTCTATCCTCATCTGTGTCTTTTTAGTACAGGGGCACCTCCTTCACTTGGAGCTCTGGCAGGAAGGAGATTGATTATCAGACACTGTCAACCCCCTTTAAGATAGTCTCTTCGGCTTTGCTTGCTGATGCCCAAAAAGCTCCACTCTGGGAATTCCTGTATTGTTTCTCTTAACATGCTCTTCCTTAGTAAAAATGTAAATACCACTTAGAGAATTGTGATTGGTCATTTAAATTATCCTGGCCACTTTAGATCCTGTTTTAAGAGCAGGTTTTGACAAAAGAGAGAGAGAGTCCTATGGGTCTAAAAAGTAGGGAGGTGATTAATAAGGTGCTCAGGAGTAGGGGAGGGGAGAACTGGATGCTGAGTTCTAGTACAGAGATCATATATTGCTGGCTTTAGGTGGGCCCAGGCTAGATGCTCCCAGCTTCCCCATGTCCTATCTGATGCCACATCTGGGGCTAGCATGGGCCTCCCCACATCATCCACAACCCACCCCTGAGATCTGACTTCTGCATCAGGCCACCACTCTACGATAAGAATGTAATGCATCCATCAGCTGACCCCTTAGTCTACAGAAGCTGACTCTATTTTGGCTTCTTATCACCCAGAACACAGATCTCAGCCTTTTCACCAGGTTCTGCAAGAAACTTGATCACACTCAAAATTCATGAGGTGCAGAGCCTTCCCTGAAAATCTCGAGAGTCACCCACGGGGTTGATATCATACAGAGTTCAAATTTTGGCTTGAAGAATCTACCACCCAATATTTCATTGTTCTAGGCTTTCTTCTGCATTTTTCCCAAGTTGGATCTCTTTCTCCATCCAGGACTTTTCCCTGTAGAATTTTTAATTCTTCATGCTTTTACTATGCAGATAAATTTAGCAATTAACATGTCACCCAAGCAATTCTTTGAAGCCTATCATAATGTAATTTCTAGACAAGATGTGCCATCATCTGATAAGGATTCTGATGAACAAGATGTTTTCCATGAGGATGATGATAAAGGAATAACGTTGCTGTTGCTGTTGACAGTGACACCAGCTTACTTTCAGTGAGTGCTGCAGCCACTAGTGTGTGACAAGCACCATACCAAGTGCTAAACAGATATTACTTTATTTAGTCCCCACAAGGGCCCTTTTATTATTATTATCCCAATTTTACATATGTGGTGATAGAACTGAAATTTTTTGATGGGGTTAAATTAGATTTACTTATTTATTTATTTGAATTTTTTTAAACAGAGCTATTGGATATTGAACTCAGGACCTCGTGCATGCTAAGCATATACTTTACCACTGAGCTATACCCTCCCTCCTAGAACTGAAATTTGAATAGAAGCCTGTCTCACTCCAAAATCTACTTTCTGTCTCATGCTTATAGCAAGCTAATCTTTTCAAGTTCTTTCTTTCTTTTTTTTTTACCTTCATTCACATTACTATTCTCTCTTCCACATGAGCACCCACTGTTCAATGTTTACTATGTTTCTTTATACATGTATATATTTATGCTTGAGAAATATTTAGTATTATTAATTTACATAAAAGTATTGTGTTTTAGGTTTTTTTTTTTCTTTTATAACAAAAGCCAAAGTTAAGAAGAATTCACCTCTCTTTTTTCCTGCCTCAATGTTGGAGCCGAGATATCTCATCTCGTCTTCTCCGGCCCTCAGACCAGGATTTACACCATTCATTTGTCGACATTTAGGTGGCTTTCATTTCTCAGCTATTGTGCATAGTGCTGCAGTGAACGTGGGAAGGTATATTCTCTCTTTGAGATACTGATTTCATTTCCTTTAGATATAAATCCAGAAGTGGGATTCCTGTTCATTAGCTAGTTCTATTTTTCATTTTTTGAGGAACTTTCATACTGTTTACCAGGAATGGCTACACCAATTTACATTGCTACCAACAGTGCATAAGCGTTCCCTTTTCTCCATGGCTGTGCCAATACTTGTTCTCTTTTTGTCTTTTTAATAATAGCTGTTCAGACAGGTGTGAGGTGATATCTCATTGTGGTTTTAATTTGCATCTCCCTGAAGATTAGTCACTTTGAGCACATTTCCATGTGCCTGTGTGTCTTCTTCTGAGACATGTCTACTCAGGTTCTTCGCCCATTTTCAAACTGGGTTATTTGGTTTTCTGCTATCAAGTTGTATGAGTTCTTTATTAACCCCTTATCACATATAGAGTTTGCAAATATTTTCTCCCATTTTATAGGCTGCCTTTCACTCTGTTGATTGCTTCTTATGCTATGCAAAAGCTGTTGCTTCTTCTCACAGATGTATAAATGAATAAAAGAACATGTAGTATAATCAACTTAGACTTTTTAAGAAGCATCCAATTTGGACCTAGAGATTATCATACTAAGTGAAGTAAGTCAGGCAGAGAAAGACAAATATATGATATCACTTCTATGTGGAATCTAAAAAAATAATACAAATGAATCTATATACAAAACAGAAACAGACTCCCAGATATAGAAAACAAACTTATGGTTACCAAAGAGGAAAGGGAACAGGATAAAATAGGAATTTGGGATTAACAGATACACACTTCTATATATAAAATAGGTAAGCAACAAGGATTTACTGTATAACACAGGGAACTGTATTCAGTGTCTTATAATAACCTATAATGGAAAATATTATACATGTGAAACTGAATCACTTTGCTGTACACCTGAAACTAACACAGTATTGTAAGTCAACTATACCTCAACTGAAAAAAGAAAAAAAAAGAAAAAAGCATCCAATTAAAAATATTAAAATGATTGACCTGAAGTTGAGGTCAAAAATTATTTTGTTATATCTAGAGAACTGATTTAGGTATAGAAAGATACATGGATTCTTCTCTTCAGAAATGCATAAATATTGGGATTTCTCAGGGTAGTGTTAGGCTGCACTTTAAGAATGATCTAGTTCAGTAATTCTCAGTTTGGTCTGAAGATACCTGGGGGTACTTAAGACCCTTTCAGAGGATCTCCAAAGTCAAAACTGTGTATATAATAATACTAAGAGGTTATGTGTCTTTTTCACTATGTTGACACTTACATTTATGGCACAAAGAAATGGGGGATAAAACTGTTTTCTTAGCACAATTTAAGGTAGCGGCAGCAAACTATATTTTTAATCATCATACATTCACAGTAAGAAAACAAAAACAAAACAAAAACAAAATCTTGATGAAATAATTTTAAAAATTAATTTTATTAAAATTGAGACTCATTTTTTTTAATATTCTATGCAGTGAAATGGGAAGTATGCACTTCTGCTCCATACTGAAATACCATGGCTGTCTTCAGAGACAGGTCTTGCACAATTGAGTTCTGAGCTAAATCAGCCACTTATTTTCTTGGAATACTATTTTTAATTTAAAGAATGACTGAAACACTATGGTCATTCAGACTTGGGTTTTCCACAGACATTTTCTGAAAAGAGATCAAAGTGAATCTGTCACTTCAAGGAAAACATCTGACAGTACTTATTGCCAATGATGAAATTTAAGCTTTCAAATGAAAATTAGAATTTTAGAAAAACTTGTATTCATTATCATGAGCTTGACAGATTTTAGTAATTAAAGACTTTTCTGATGATATTGGTGGTGATAGTAAATGTGATTTTAAAAATATTGTATATAATGAAATGCTACCAACATTTGAAAAATCTGCATAACTATGAATCAATCTTTTCAACTGATCAATGCATGGGTAAAAGATGCATTTAAAGTGCAAGAAAGACCAATGGATTTTTTGTAATAGAGTAAGAAATGTTTGTTGATATGGTGTCAGATAATGCAACTCACGTTTAAGAAACTACCCCATGTCAGGTTTTCGTGTAGCATCAAAGAAAAATATCCACGATTATATGAGAAAGCTCTTAAAATGTTCTTCCCTTTTCTAACCACAGATCTGTATAAGGCCAAATTTCCTCCATAAACTTCAGATGAACTCTCCGTTGAGAAAAGGGATCATGTTAAATTTATCTTTTTTTCTGATGGCACCTTGCACAGTACTTTGCACATAAATATCAAATTAATGTGAAGGTGCTTCAGTACTGGAAAAAATTAGCTGTCTTTTCTGGCCTGATTAAAGCTTGGGAAAATGTGTAAAACACTTGCAGTCATGACTTTAAGGTCAACAAACAAAGGTTCTCCAAAGCCAGCAATACTAAGAGTATAATGGGGACAGTCTTTAGTAGGTTGGTATTGTTACTTGGGGATCAGTAAAGGAAAGAACTATTTAACATTGTAGGTAATAAATTTGGTTTCTTATTATCTCTAAGAAAAGTTAAAGGCAGAAAACATAAAGGAATTTGAAGATGATTTAAAGAAATATATATATTTAAAGGAGGCTTAAATTCCTACTCTGAGAAGGTTTTTGAAATTAGTAATTTAAAAAAAAATTTCTAGCGGGGGAGGTTAACTAGATTCTTTAATTTATTTATCTTTTTTAATGGAAGTACTGGGGATTGACCCCAGGGCCTTGTGCTTACTAGGCAAGGTACTCTACCACTGAGCTATACCCTCTTCTCTGAAATTAATAACTTATGTCTACCTATGTGCTCCTCCTCTATGGTCTTCTCCACTAACCCCTCAGAAGTAGCTACTATCCTGACCTTGGTGTTTCCATTTTCATGCCTTTCTAAAAAGGTTTATCATTTGTATGAGTGATGCCTAAACAATACATTCCTTTTTATAAAGGGCATCGTACTATATGTTTCTTCTGGGACTTGCTTTTTTCACTGAATGTTCTATTCCTGATATTCTTTTATGTTGCTGCATTGTAGTTATGATTCATTATTCTACTGCTGTGTAGTATTCCATTCTGTAAAAATAATACAGCTTACCCATTTTTCTGTTGGTGGACAACAAAATTGACTCCAGAGTTTTTATTTTACAAATAGTGTTATTGCTATTATACTTGTCTTCTGGTAGCCATATACTAAAATTTCTTAGTATATATATCCAGACTTGGAATTCTGGGTTATTGGACACGCACATATTCAGTTTTACAAGATAATAGATGTGCTTGCGATCTAACATTTATTTCTAACATCCAGTGTATATGCATTAGGACCTCTGTGGGTTACAGAATCCTAAACTGCGCAGGCCATAAACCCAACCCAGTATAACAATTCTTCTTTCCTACCCCCTCCCCAACCTCCAGGCTAGACAGGCAGATGGAGACAGGTAAAAGCCCTCTCTCTTTTTCTCTCTCATTATTCCAGCTCTGTTCTTGCCTTCCTCATCTCTGATGATAGGAAATCTCCCTGAGGCTCCCAAGTCCTTGACCTAAGCCAGATCCCTTGGGGGAAAAATCTGGAGATTTTGCTGATGCCAGACGTGCCACTCCTTCTTTAAGGTTCAGCTTAATTCTCATCTTTTTCAAGATGACTTTCATTATTATACTGACCCAATTCAATTCAAGGAAATAAAATTTACTGAAAGTTTAAATATACCTCATTAAACTAGACACCACTGAGTCAATGTGAGCGTTCAGAGAGATCACCAACTAGTGAATAGAAATAAGACAGTAAAAATTAAAATGCAGTGTGATGACAGAGGTCCACACAGACACATGGGTGAGGAGTACAGGGGTGACACTTAGCCAGCTGCACCTATTTCTTCCTTCTTTGATCTCTGTTATCTGTACATGAATTCCTTATTTAGCATGAGCTTACAGAATGCATTCATGAAAATGGTACCATGTAGAATGGTTATTACATAGTGTCTTTGGAGGTACATCCAGCATAGTTCACTGGCAACTGAGTTTTCACTTTTCAAATGCACCAAATGAGATACCTCTTGTCATTTCTTGCAACTCCCATTCATACAGTTGTTAACTGATCCTCTCATGCTGCAGTGATATTTATGGATTTTTACCAATTCCCAATTGCCTCCTGATCCCCCTTGAAAGTGTTAGGAACCACCATAAAGCTTGCATTTTAGAGGGTGATAGGAACCTTAATAAAGCTCAGATTTTAACATACAGCATGATTCTATTCCTTTGTTTCTTTGTGGCATATCTGGAACGATCATATACACATCTTCTGTAAATCATTGTGGGTCAAAACTATGCACAGAATAAATAGCACAAAGAAAGATTATAGTGGATAACCTCATACCACGTGATTTAGGATAACATGGTAGAACACTTATTGGCTGAGGTCATAAAATGGTGTGCTAACTCACTGACCAAAGGCTACTGTAGAATCTGGCAGGCTAGCTCTCATTGGTTAGGGATGCACAACAGTATTCCAAGCACAGAAAAAGATATTATTATGATACCAAAATAGATTTATGTATGTTTTTAAAGAAAAATATGTCAGATCCGAATTAAATCATTGCTGTTCTGGCAATGTTATGCTCAGTCACATATTTCTGAGTCCAGTAGGATCCTGCAGGGAATTTTTTATACTCTGCTTTAATTGTTTAATGGGCAGGAGCATTACTGCCCCTTCATTCCAAATTGTAAACCCTCTACAGACAGAGATTCTGTATATGTAAACTTAACATAGCATCAACTTGGGCATGCAGCAGAGGCCAACAAAATACCAGCATGTAATTAATATTTGCTGAATGAGGCCAGGAGGGGAGAGTAAGTAGAAGAGGCAAAGGTCCACCCCAGAGTCTGACACCTCTTTTAGGCTGGGGTTTCCCAGTCTCAGCACTATTGACATTTTGGACCAGATAATCCTTTGTTGTGGGAGGCTGCTCTGTGCATTATAGAATGTTTAGTGTTTAGCAGCATCCTTGGCTTCTACTCACACTAGACACCAGTAGCACACACGTCCTGCTCACCCCAGTGTGACGACCAAAAATGTCTCCAGATACTGCCAAATATCCCCTGGGATGGGGAAGGATTGCCCTTAGTTGAGATTACTACGTTAACTCTATTTTTCAAACACCAGATTCTGGTCTGGACAACAGAAGGCAATTCCTGGTCTAGATAAAGTAGGATTATGCTGTCACATTATGAGAGAATACACAGTCATAGCTAACTTCCAATTATAACTGTACGAATTTATTTATACTCACCCATCTCTGTTACAAACAAAACATTGTGCATTTTGTAAAACTATTTTTGCAAAAGTATAAAGCAGAAAGAGGAAAAATAGACTTGGATTTATTGGGAATAGCTGAACAATATGGCAGGTTAATTGTTTATTCATATTTGGCAGCACCCTTTGTGGTCTCAGGCTTCAAGTGGCCAGACAAGTTCCTCATCTCCATGACCAGGTGACCAAGAAGAACCCTCAAATCCTGCATTTCTTTGAGGAGAACTCCCATCTGGTGATACAGATGGGGGTCTGGCACCTGCAGACAAGAGGAGAAGCCTTTATCCTTAGAAGAAGGGGTAGACAGTGGAGGCAGAGGTCCAGGGGGCTCTGTAGAAGTAGTTTCTGGAGCAGCTGGTTTCTGAGGAGCTGGCTTCATGGTGGGGGATGCAGCAGAGCTGGAAGGACCTGGATTGTGTGGTAGGAAACACATATAAGAGTGAAGTCTTACTCTAGCCCTACACTCATATTCCTGCTCTGTCTTTCTTATTCTCTGAAAGTGGCTGGCAGGGCCCAGGTTCAAATTTGAATCTGAAGATTGGTTACCTCTGCTTGAACAGCTTCATCAATGAGGCCTCATCATTAGAGGACTATGGATATTAGCCAGTTCCTCCTCTTTCAAGGCAGCATCAGATTCCTGCTGCATGCTGGGGTAATTGGTCCTAGGTCAATCTCTTATTGTGTATGATATTAGTGTAATTCCTTGTCCTTGTGTCAGCCTTCAGTGTTTTGAGGACACCTCTGCTGGTCCCTTGAGTCACCTCCTCTTCAAGATGAGCGTCTCCCCTCCCTTCCATTATTTTCCTTATGACATGACTCAAGTCCCCTCACTTCCCTGAACACCTGCTCTGGGTATATTTCAAGTCAAGTGCAGCCCTCTTAATGGGGGTCCCAGAATTGAGCATAAATTCCAGACTACTTTACCCTCACTCAAGATACTATATTCCTACAAATGCCCAGAGTTCCTGCAGGGAGTATATGATCTACAGGGCAGCAGCTGTAGAGCTGGCTCAGGTCTTGCTTGGGTGGGGTATGCATCATGGTCCCAGTTTGTGCTTTCTTCCATCACCAGGGACTCTGGCTTATTGTTCCTGCCTCCTATGTATCCTTTCTTAACCTGCTTACACTGAGCCGTAGCTCATCGATCCAATCATCCTATCTCTCCCTCCCCACCTTTTTACACACACACCGAACAGACACATACATACTAACTCACCCTGAACCCTGATCTCAACCTTGGGGCTCTGCTTCCAAATTTGGTTGTCCTCAGTGGCTGCTTCACACCAGTAAGACCCTGAGTGGGCTTCTGAAGCTGTGGGGATCTGGAATTCCGAGGAGGGGCCCCTGCTGCGCACTGTCCTGCTGTCTTTGTAGAAGGAGAAGAGGAGGCGGGTGGCTGACCTCTGCAGGGGCAGCTCTGTCTGACAGCTCAGGGTCACTGGGCTTCCCTCTTGGGGCACTGCTGAGGGTGTAGCTCTGAGAACTGGGGCTGGAAACAGTTCTGGAGAAGAGAGAGGTGAGAAAGAGTAGCTCAGCCATCCTGTATTCAGGTGGACCTATGACAAAGAAAGAACCCCAGTCACACTTTGTTTCTCCTATTTCCATACAGAAGGAGTTCTCTTAGAAAAATTCCATTTGAACCTTTCAGGTCCTCTCTCTTTTCAAGCAGACAGGACTAGAAAAGATCCAAAGATGGGCAAATCTGACAATAGTCCAGATGTCCAGCCAGTGAACATTGAGAAGTATAGATCTGTAGGATGAAGCAGTAGAAAACGTGCTGAATTTGGAGTGGAGCTGAATGATTTGAAAAGGCAATGCTGAGATACTGCCCCTCCTGAAGCCCACCTTGGACATTTGCCAGCAGCCTGTCCCTTAGACCTTCAGTGATCTTGCCATCTCCAGGGAAAGACATTTTGTCTCTCCCCACCTGCCTCTAGCTCTTACCTTGAACTGTGATAGCCACAGGAGATGCTGTTTCTGGGCTCCCAGGACCAGGACTACTGAAGGTAGCACTGCAGTGGTAGTGCCCGCTGTCTGCCTTTTGTACCACCGCAATAGAGAATTCTTTCTTGGGTCCAGGGGAACCCAGGGCTGAGCCGTCCCGGTAGAAGGTAACCTGGGTCAGTGGCCAGTCTTGCCAGGCTTGGCAGCGTAGAACCAGTGGGTCTCCTTCAAATATGGGCCTGATTGGACTTTGAAGGATCAGCCAGTCTGTGGTCAAAAGCAAGAGCTGAGTGTGACCCACTGCCTTCTTGGGAGCTCCCCCAGAGCTGCCCACCACAGACCCCGCTAAACTTTCTCTGAGGGGCCAGGTAACTCTCACCCCTGGTTGGGAGTATGGAGCAAATTCTCTAAGGCCCAGGACAGGGGGCACCCTGGCTTCTGTGGGCTGAAAATGGGAAAGAAGATATCTCATTCCATAGCCAGTTTCCTGAGGGTACCTTCCTGTGGGCTGTGGGCTGAAAGGGGAGCTTTGGGAAATGGGAGAAAGAGCAGGCCTGCACTGGTCAGTCCTTCCCAGGACCTCACCATAGGATACAACCAGATGGAAGGGTTCACTGAAAGTGTAGCCCTTGACCTGGAAGTCAACTTCCCCTGGGCCCGGCAGGTCATCGTCCATGTGGCAGCTGCTCTCCTGGGTGCTGACAGGTCCTTCACACTGGAGTGCCTCCAAACTGGCCACTGAAGGGGGGCATGGTCCGAGAAGAACCGGAAAATGACGCTGTGACTTAGAGAAGGAGGACAGGAAATTGCCCTCCACAAGGGCTCCTCCCTCTCCTTAGGGAATCATGCTTTTTAGAGCAGAATAGGAAGACACCAAAAATCTTTTTTCCAAGAGACCCATATGGGTCTCTCAGAAGGGTACTTTTGACTTGATTCTCTGGCTTCCAGGTGCTGTCAGTGAACCAACTGTGGATTGAGGAAGGGGCGTGGGGAAGAGAATGGTGAACTCACCAGCATGACATCCAGCTGCAGTTGCAGGAAACCAGAGACCAAAGACAGTGAGGACCCCAGAGCCGGCAGACACAGGACAGGAGGCAAAGGGAGGTGATCAGATTGTAACATTTGCTGTTTATCATGTGCCAGACACTGCCAGGCACTTTCACACCTTATCTCATGACACAAATCTTCACAAGGTATGTGATTTCACCCCCATTTTACAAATCTTAAATAAACAGGCTTAGAAAAGTCAATTAATATGCCCCAAATTTAAAAAGCGAGTAGGGAGCAGAGGAAGAAAATCAGGTATGTCTGAGTACAAAATCAGTGTTCTTCTCCCTTCACTGTGTAGACATGATGTACTTCAGTCCTCAGAACTTCCATGGGGACTTTCTTCCATACTTTCATTCTCCCAAAATTCACTTGGTTCTTCATCCTTGAATATGTTGTCTATCACATCGCTTTTAGTAACTTCTTCCTTGGTCATTCCTTTTTCAGCTATGTCTACCTTGATGGCCTCTGTCCCTTTTGCCCTGGCAATGGTACTTCTCTCTACCCCGACCCTCTACTTCCAGTGTGTACTGGTAATTATGGGGCAGTTCTTTCTTTGCTTTGGGATTGAAACTAAGAGTTACAGATTTCTCACCACATCTCCTCAATCTATCGCTTACCTCCATTGTTGACTCAGGCAAGGTAAATTTCTCCCCTCTCCATGACTACTTCTTGTCCCTCTTAATGCCGCTCCCCTTCTTCTGGCCTCATGGCCATTCACATATACTCAGTTTTCCACTCTGTCCTTTCCTGTGCCACTTGCTTTTGTTCCCTTCCACTCCCAAAGGCCCAATACGCTTCTTTGATCTTGTAACTTCCTTTAGCAAGGCCCCTCTCTACTTCCGAATTTTCATTATATCATTACCAGGTGCTTTCTTTAGATCCTCTGTCAGCTCCCTTCATCACTGTGCTACCCCTTTTCAGTTCCTCCACTGTCACTCGACTGGACTCAGCCTCCTTTCCTTTTGTGAAATAAAATGTCGTTGGGCTACTAGGCACTTTCACTCAATCAACAATGTGGGAGGTATTATTATTCTCATTTTATGAATAAGAAAATTGAATTCAGAGATATGAAGTGACTTTTCCAAAGTGACAGAGAGCTAATAAATAACAAAAGAGGAGCTTGAAACCAGAGCATCTGATTCCATGTCTGGAGTTCTTGCCACAGGACTTTTGCTGTATCTTAATACAGTCACCCAGTCTTGTTTCTGTGAGTTCAGTAAAACAATTCAACAAAACTATTGTGCGGGCATAAGTGCAGGGGCTGAGAACTCAAAGATAAAGAAGATAAAGTGAAAAACAAAAACAAAAAGGCATTGTCCTTGCCTACAAATAGCTCTCAGTTCAGTGGATGGCACAGGCATATGAAGAGATTGTTTCAGCATGAGGAAGAAAGTAATAAGAAAGAATTATCACAGGCAGCCATCAGAGCAGAGAGGAGGGCTCAAGGATGATTTCCTGGTAAAGATGACACCTAAGCTGAGTCTTTAGGGGTGCTTAGAAGTTTGTAAGTGAGAGAGGAATAGAGGGCAATGGAGAGAGCTTATTTCAAGTAAAGGTAGCAGTATGAGCAAAGCTTCAGAGACAGGTAAGAGTCTGGTGTGTGAATGTGTAAATATAAGCAGGTTGGGATTTATTGGAGCATAAATTTCAAGACTCAAAGGGTAAAAGAATAGGCTGAAGAGGTTAAATAGGGGTCAAGTTATGAGGGGGTGGGGCTTGAGTGCCGCGATAAGGAGCTTAGGCTGGCAGACTTAAATTTTATAAATCACTCTGGCTGCAGAGTGCAGAATTTATTTCAAGGACACAAGGCTGAGACATGGAGATTAATTAGGAAGTTATTAGACTAGCGCAAGTCAGAATTGATGAGGGCTTGTCCTGGGATACCATTACTTATGTTTCAGGGAAAAGACTAGCTCTAAGACCAATTTAGAAGGTAAACTTTGCCAAACTTGGTAAGTGATCATGTGTAGAGGTTGAAGGAGAGGGAAGAATCTAGGTTGTCTCTCCCAAGTTTTTGGCCTGGATGTCTGGGTGGATATCATTAACCAAGATCAGAAATAGTAAAAGATGAAATTAGGAGAGGAAGGGGCCAAGAGGACAGATGAGTTCAGCTTTAGTCACCTTGTACTGAGATACCTGTGAAACATGCAAGTCTTGTGCAAAGCTTGATGTTTGATTGTGCATCTCAAAAGCATGATCAGGGTTGGAGATATGATTTAGAACTCTTTGTTATAGAGTTGCAGTGGTAAAAATTATAAAGACAAATAAACTCACTAAGAAGATTTTGAATATAAAGAAAAGTAGAGAAGCAAAGATGCAACTGTAGAAAACACCAGTTCTTAAGGGGAAGAGAAGAGAAGCTACCAAAGGGACCAAGAGAAATATGTGGAGTACAATGAGAAAATGGTACATGGAAGCCAGGGGAGTAGAGATGCTGAGGAAGATTAAGTGATCATCGTGCGCAATGCAGCAGAGTAGTCTAGCAGGATAAGAATTTGAAAGTGTGCAACACCACTGTAATGGTCATTGCACCCTGGTCAAAACTAATTGCAGTGGAAGCCAGACTGTGAGAGTGGAGGAGTGAGTGAAAAGTGAGGAAGTGGAGATAGTAAGTGAAGACTACTCTTTTAAGAGATCTATCTGAGAAAAGGAAGAAAAGAGTTGAGATTGTATTTAAAGAAGGCATTACAGTCAAGGAGACTTTCAGGATGGAAAAAGTTTGTAGATTTTTATATTCAGAATGAGTCATTCAGTCCTGTACACCAAACTCTCTTTATATCAGTCCTTCCTATCCCACCTGAACACTGCTTCTCTGGAGGGCTGAAGTTACTCCATGCTTCTTTCCTTTGGAACCGTTCCACAAAGTCAGGCATATCTCCATTTCCATACATTCAAACATTTTACTTACCCAGTAGCATCTGGGCTGCCCAGAGCATTGCAGGAGAGAAGCAGAAGGCCCCAGCCGTGAGGACGCAGCCGAGCTTCATGGTGACTGTGTTTAGGTCTCCAGCTTCTAACACACTGATTTTCTTTAGCATGAAACCTCTCAAATTAGAAAAGAGGAAGTAAATCTAACTGTCTGATCTCCCCACATCTGGACCCTATTTTCAACTTTGTGATCAGCTTTTATCATTCAGATTGGCCAGGTTGGTCCCAGCATCATCAGTACCCTCAGGGCTATGGATGAAGTGATAACCCTCTCAATTGTTCAAGAATTCCCCTATAAAGCTCAGAGCCCTTCCAAAGCATGTAATTGTCTGATATCCCACTAGCCTTCACACTCTGGAAATGGTCAGTGCAACAATTATCCACTTCACTGGTGAAACAACTGGGGACAGGAGGCAGGAAACTGCTTGAAGGCTACAAAGAAAATCACCGTGAGAGCAATGATGAGAATTCAGGTGTCCTGCCCTGTCCCGTTCCAAGGTTTACAGGTTTCTAGTATGCTGGAGCCAGACAGAAGTGGAAAGAAAATTGGTAATGACACCAAATTAGATATCAGATTAGTCCCCTGGTAGGCTCTTACCATCCAAAGCCCACCCAAGTTTTTACATAAATTTCTCTACACCCATGTCTCAACTCTCTGCCTCTGCTGCATGACTAAGGCTATTCAGTCTCAGTGGAAATCTGAGAAAAAGGCAGAGAGAGTCCCTTGGGAAAGAGCAGGGCGGGGGGGGAAGAAAGTCGATTTCCAGAGGACCCAAAAGTAAGACCAGGGCTCAGGCTCATGGCCAAAGCTCAAGCCACTGATCCTGAAGAAATTAGAGACAGGAGGCATTCGATAGCTTGAGAAACCTGAGGAGACTCAGGAATAGGGGCGATATGGAAGCCACAACATCTCTCTTCAGCTCCAGGGGAACTTATGGGGACCACTGTCCCTGCCTCTAGATGGTGGCTGTTTGATTGAGGTCTCCTCAGTGGCAGAGCCCATGCCTCTTTTCACAGGGGCCACAATTCTCTCCCCTCCCCATTAGGACACCCACCAGGCCCTCAGTTGGTTACTTGGAGTTGAAATGAGCCATCAGAAATGGGGGAAGTCAGTCCTGCATGAAGGCAGAGGAGGGCCAACATGACCCTTCAACTGTGCAAAAAGCCACAGGTTAGAACAGACATATTAGCAGCAGAGACATGAGAGAGCGGATATTTCTCAATCTAAAAATAAGCATTTAAAATAAATTTTCCATTATCTGAGAGACAAATATTCTTGTGCAGGTGGCCCCAAGGAATCCAGTGGGAATAGGGGGTTAATATGGGTGGAGCAGAGGCAGTGAGGCAGTAAGCCTTGCAGGTGATATGATGTGAAAGAACCAGCAGCCTCAGAAGAGGAAGAAAAGTTGAGGCCAGCCCTAAAGAAAATTAAGAAAGTGAAATGTGTTTAGAAGGACCTCCCTCTGTCCCTAACACTCTCTAAAATATAGAATCTCAGTGTTAGACAGAACTTTAAGGGGCTTCTAAACTAACACCTCAAATCTTTCCCTTTTCATGCCACCCCTTCCCCTTTACTGCCCTTGCTGTCCTATTGCACCTGGATGGAGACCCGCATCTGTACATACCATCTGCGTCAACTCTCACAGGATCCCATTCTCAATATAGAAAGCAAAAAGGCTTCTGAAGATATGAAGTGAAGCTATCATATTCTTTACACTTAAATTTCATCTAAGCTTCTGGGAACTCTTACTCACTTGAAACCTGATCCATGAACTACTTAGAACAGTTGTAATTCACTGGGAAAAGAGCAACACTAGGCCTGCTATGTGCTTGTGGAGACTGACCTCCGTTCCTTGAATTAGTTGCACCATCCAGATCACCCCAGAGCTCTCACAGGGAGATGGAGTAAGTCCTCACCCTCATCCCATCCCAATACCAGTTAGGCCTTTGATAGCTTCCCCAGCTGCTCCTGGCTTATCACAAGTGGGCTGACACTTTTCTTTATTTTTGAGTGGATAAAAAAATATTCATAAAAGATGTGAAGGTATAAAGAATGATGGTGCAATGCAGACTTTTGTAATCTCACCCAGTTAAGGAAATAGAATGTTACCATTTGCCCTGAAGTACCATCTGGGTCCCTTCTGATTATATCTGCTTCCTTCCTTCCTCATGATAATCAACCACGATTCTGATCTTGTATTTATCACTCCCTTTATTTTATAGACGTAATAATTTTTCACTTTTGAACTTTTAATAAATTGAGTAATATTCTATTTATTGAGACTTTCTTCTTTTTATCCTGTGAATTTTTTTATTAGCCTTATGCTGGGCTTAGACAAAAGGTTCTTTATTCTTTATATGGCATCCCTCAGTTCAGATGTGTGTGTGTGTGTGTGTTTCATGTTTATAGACTATTTTTTACAATAGTTTTAGATTCACAGCAAAATGGAGACATCTTTATCAAAAGGTACAGAGAGTTCCCATATCCTCCCGACCTAACATATGCACAGAATCCCTCAATGACATCCCCCACCAGAGTTGGTACATTTGTTACAGCTAATAAACCTACACTGTGGGGAGAGTATAGCCAAGTGGTAGAGTGCATGCTTAGCATGCACGAGGTCC
Source organism: Camelus dromedarius (assembly GCF_036321535.1). Classification (NCBI taxonomy): domain Eukaryota; kingdom Metazoa; phylum Chordata; class Mammalia; order Artiodactyla; family Camelidae; genus Camelus; species Camelus dromedarius. The sequence goes on along the minus strand of NC_087458.1, from coordinate 11,415,688 downwards.
TGGGTTCAATCCCCAGTACCTCCACTGAAATAAATAAATAAACCTAATTACCTCCTTCTCCACAGAACAAGCAAACAAACAAAATCCTACACTGACACATCGTAATCACCCAAAGTCAGTAGTTTACATTAGGGTACTTTCTTGGTGTTATATATTCTATGAGTCTGAACAAATGTGTAGTGACAGGTACCCATCATCATGATGTCATACAGAGTATTTTCACTGCCCTACACATCCTCAGTGCTCTGCCTATTCATTCATCCATTCTCTCTGGCAACCACTGTTCTTTCTACTGTCTCCACAGTTTTGCTTTTTCCAGAATGTCATATAGTTGAAATCATAAAGTGTATAGCTTTTTCAACTGGTTTCTTTCACTTAGCAATATGCATTTAAGTTTCCCCAAGTCTTTTCACAGCTTGATAGCTAATTTCTTTTTAACTCTAAATTTATTTATTCTCTCACCTACTGAAAGACATCTTGGTTACTTCCAAGGATTGGCAATTATCAATAAAGCTGCTATAAATATCCATGTACAGGTTTTGGTGTGGATATCTGTTTTTAACTCCTTTGGGTAAATACCAATGGGCATGATTGTTGTATTGTTTGGTAAGACTATGTTTAGTTTTATAATAAAGTACCAAACTGTTTTCCAGAGTGTCTGGACTAGTTTGCATTCTACCAGCAATGAATGAGAGCTCCTGTTGCTTCACATCTTTGTCAGCATTTGGTGTTGTAGGTGTTCCAGATTTGGGCCATTCTAAATAGGTGTGCAGTAGTAGACTTGCTTTTTTAAAAAAATTCAATAGTATGTTCCTGAGATTCAACCTGATATTCTGTGTAGCTACAGTTAGTTAATTTTCACTGCTATGAAGTATTCCATCATATGATTATGCAACAAATTGTTCTACTGACAATGGATGTGAGTGTTATTTTCAAGTTTTTGCTACTGAAAATTGTGCATCTATAATCACATGTAGGTATAAGAGTTTCTCTAAGACACATATGAGTGGAATCTTCTCATTAACTTGTAGGAGTCTTTATACATTCTAGATATTACTTCTTTGTTAATTATATGTGTTAAAAATATTATTCTATTTGTGGCTTGTCTTTTCATTTTCTTTAGTGATTTTTAAGTTCACTTTATTGTGCTAAGGGCTGAGGTTTAATTTTTACATATGGCTACCAATTATTCCAGCATCATTTGTTGGAAAGATTATACTTTCCTAATTGAATTGCCTTGGCATCTTTATCAAAAATAAATTGGCCAGATTTCAAAATTGTAGAATAGATAAACAAGATTATACTGTATAGCACAGGGAAATATATACAAGATCTTACGGTAGCTCATGGAGAAAAAAAGGTGACAATGAATATATATATGTTCATGTATAACTGAAAAAGTGTGCTCTACACTGGAATTTGATACAACATTGTAAAATGATTATAAATCAATAAAAAATGTTAAAAAAAAAAAAAGAATGATACTTGACTTCACATCAGAAGCAACAGATGTCACCAAGGGAAATCATTTTTAAAGTGTTTAAAGAAAACCAATAAAACTTTCAAGCTAGCTTCTTAAAAAAAATGAAAAATAAAAATAAATAAATTGGTCATATATTTGTGATTCTATGTCTAAATTCTCTTCAACTTTGTTCTTCTTTTTCAAACTTTCAAAAGCTATTCCATATAAATTTTGCATCTCTATGCAAATATTTTTATAGTTCCATATAAAATTTAGAAACAGCACCTCAATTTCTTAAAAAAAAGTCTGTCAATTTGTAAAGCATTGACATCCTAACAATACCAAGTCTTCTGATCCATGATTAATCCATGAATACAACATACTCTCCATTTAAATCTTCCTGAATTTCTCTTAGTAGTTTTTAGTATATATATCTTGCACATCTTTTACTAAATTTATCCCTAAGTATGTTATATATTATTGATGTTATTGTAAATGGTATTTAAAAAATTAATTTTTGATTATTCATTATTAGTTTATAGAAATACTAACAGTTTTGTATATTGACCTTGTAACCTTGTTGAACTCACTTATTAGTCATAAGAGTTTTAAAATATAGATACTTTGGGATTTTCTATACAGACCAGTAGGTCATTTTCAAATAGGGACAATTTTATTTCTTCCTTTCCAATCTGTGCATTTTAAAGTTTTCTTTTTATTGCCTTATTTCACTGGCTAAAACTGTCAGCACAATGTTGAATCAGAGTGGTGAGAGCAGACATCTTCACCTTGTTTCTGATCTTGGGGAGAAAGCATGTAGTTTTTCACTGTTAATGATGTTAGATGTAGGTTTTTGTATATGCTTTTTATCAGGTTAAGAAAGTTTGCTTCTGTTCCTGCTTTTTTTTTTTTTAATCATTACTGGGTGTTGAACTTCGTCAAATGCTTTTTCTGCATCTGTTCCTTTTTTACTGTATTAATACAGTGAATTACATTAAGCGGTTTTTGGATATAAAACCAACCTTGCATTAGTCAAGATGTATTGTCTTTTTTTTTATACTGCTGGGTTTGCTAAAATTTGGTTTAATATTTTTGCATCTATGTTCATGAGAAACACTGGTCCCCAGATGTCTTTTCTTGTAACATCTTTGCCTAGATGTCTGAGTTGAGAAGTGTTCTTTCCTCTTATTTTCTGGAAAACTCTGTGTAAAGTTGGTATTATATATTTCTTAAATGTTTGTTAGAATTCACTAGTGAAGCCCTCCAAACCTCAAAGTTTTTATGTGGGAAAGTTTTGGTAATATATTCAATCTCTTCAATAGATATAAGACTATTGAGGATATATATTTCTCCTTGAATAAACTTGGATAGTTTGGTCTATAAATGTATTTGTACATTTTGCCTAAGTGTCAAATTTATTGGCATAAAGTTTTTCATGGAATTCTTTTAAAATCCTTTTCTGTCTATAGCAGCACTGTGGCTACTGAGTGCCCGTATCTGCAAATCTATAGGATCTATAGTGATGCCACCTATCTTATTCCTAAGATTTGACAAATGTATTGCAGCACACAAAGTTACTCCTCACATCTTGACTTGGCTTGTTTTTACATTTCTTCCAAGAGAAAGAAGGAACAAAGGAAGAGAGAGAAGAGAGAGAGGGAAGGGAGAGAGGAGAGAGGAGGGGAGGAAGGGAAAAGGGGAGGACAAGAAGGAAAAAAAGAAAAAATACTCTCAGGTCAGTTTCAGGTTGCTCAAGCTGGATGTCTCCAGACATGCCAGACATGAACTGACATGCCTCTCTTTGGATGCCTGTTTCACTCACAGTTAAAGTTTTAGAACACACATTCAGAAAACGTGTACAGAGATGTTCTGAGCTCTCAGATGTACCAGACCTCTCACCCAATTTCTCTTCCAGGGAGCAGTTCCGAAAGAAAACCAGTTTCTTACCCTCAGGAGACTAGAAGTATGGGAAACTCACCCGGCTGCCAGGTGGGCCTCGTTTCCATAAAGAAAATATATTCCTGGAAGATAATGCCTGGAGCTATTCCTTATATAATCTGATTGCTGGCAGCAAATAAAAGAATATTTCATAGAGGATAGTGCCCTGGGCTCTTCCTCCTTGAAAAATTTAAACAGCTTGAAGTACTTGGGCCACATTAAACAATTATGTGTGTGTGTGTTTGTGTGTGTGTGTGTGTGTGTGTGTGTGTGTTTTCTTACTCTCTTTATGATGGCTCTGCAGATTCATTCAGCAAAACAGTTATTCTGAGCTGGCAGGATGTACATCACAGAGGCAAGCAGGCTCTTGCTGCAGCCCAAAATGATGCCCTATCTCCCTTCTCTTTGCTGCCTTATTTGGGCCTGTCAGCACAGAGCACAACCTGCCGCTCTCAGCCTCACATTAATTTACTTGTTAATGAATTGAAATGTCTCTCAGTTTCTTTGTTGAAGTGGACTATCTAACAAAACCACAGCCTTTTTCCCCCAACACACATGACTGAGAAAGTGAACATTTCTGTAAGCGCTTCCTATTTGACGAAGCAAATTTACAAGCATTTATTCTGTGCAAAAATACAGATATGTCAGTTACATTAAGATAGCCAAAAGTGTAAAACATTTTAGATCTTTTGATATTTTATCAAAGTCTTCAGGTGAACATCTTATCAAACTGGATTCTTTGAGCCAGCTTTATCATGCAGAAAGGTAATGCTCCCTCTCTTGAGTCAGGAGAAAGGAGACATCTCATTCATCTCTTTCCAAGGCTCCTTTTATTAGGTAGGAAGACTTGCATTTTTAACATTAAAACCAGCAATTTTATTGGATAGTACTATAAGCAAAAAGAAGGCCTATAAAATTCTATGTTACTGGTAGAAAAGATGTAGAAATGAATAGAGTTTTACTTCATAATAGAAATACAAATCACATAGAACACTGAGCTTCCAAATGTTATTTATAATGATGTATGCTTATTGTAGAAAGTGTAGAAAACACAGAAAAAGGAAATAAAGGGGAAACAAATCACACATAATTCCTCCCTCTAGAGAGTTTTCCTATGGAGAGTTTGGTTGGATCTTTTCCCCTCAAAAAGTTCAGGAGGAAAATATAAACCATGATTAACTCTATGATTGATAGAAAATATAAGTTTAAGTATGCATATTAAAAATGTAAAGCTTCAGACATCTTCTGGGAATACACGTAAGAGATACTTTTCCCTGTTTCTTCTGCTAAGTACAACTAAACATCCTGGACATTATGTGTAAAACAAAAATAAGATTCTTAAACACTGGGGAGAAGAAAGTAGATAAACTAGAGACCTTAGGACCTGAGGAATGACACAGTGGTTTGTTCCCTGGGTTTTCTTTTTGCTTCCTCAAATTTGGAGTTGAAAATCAGCAACCCAGAATACTAATGACACTGACCAAAAAAAAAAAAAAAAAAAGCCCCAGGGAAAGAAGTCTGTTCTCTCTAGCCAGAGGACTAGAAAAGGAACAGCTTAACATGACCAAAACCATTCAGACAATAAATGTTCCACTCCAGCAACATCACAGGAAAACTGTGGCTCCACAATACCCACAAAAGCATCAGATAAAGTAAACTTCAGAGCAAAGAATATTACCAGAAACAGGGAGGGACACCGTATAATGATAAAAGTGTCAATCTACCAAAAAGATCCTACATTTATATGTAGCAAACAATAGAGCTGCAAAATACGTGAAGCCAAAATGATAGAATAGAAGGAGAACTTGACAAATCCATAATTACAGTTGGAAGCTTAACACTTCTCCCCTCAACAATCAATAAAACAACTAGACAGAAAAGTAACAGGATACAGAAGAACTCAACAACACCATCAACCAACAGAATCTAATCAATATTTTTAGAACACTTCCCCTAGTAACAGCAGAACACACATTCTTTTCAAGTATCCATGGAATATATACTAAGCTGGACCACATCCTAGGCAAAAACAAAACAAAAACAAAAAAAACAACAATTCAACAAATTTGAAAGAATTGACATCATAAAGAGTATGTTTTCCAGACAGAATGGAATCAAACAGAAAGAGAACAGAAAAATCTCTAAACACTTGGAAACTAAACAACATTCTTCCAAATAATACATGGGTCAAAAAGAAAGCATCAAGAGAAATTTTAAAATTCAGTGAACTGAATGAAAATGAAAATACAACATATCAAAACTTATGGGACACAGTTAAGGTAATGCTGAGAAGGAAATTTATAACATTATCTAGGAACAACTATCTTGGTTCCTCAGGTACTTGAAAACAGTGTGTATTTTTTTGCCTGGCTTTGGTCTAGAACCAAGATGTCCTTGGCTCTAAATAAATATGGATTTAACACATATATAAAAAGAAAATTAAAGACTAATAGCTCTTATGAATATAAATGGAAAATTTCTTAATAAATATTAACAAAAATATTAGCAAATAGAATTTTACAACATATAAAAAAGAATTATACACTATGGCCAAATGGGGTTTATTCCTAGGATGTAAGGATGTTTGAGTATTTAAAAAATTATTCAATGTAATCTGCCATATTAACAAACTAAAAAAGAAAAATCAGATGATCATGCCAATCAATGCAAAAAAAAGCACTTGACAAAATCAACACCCATTCATGACAACAAGTCTCAGGAAAAAAGGCTGGGGTGGGGTGGGGTGGGGCAGGAATAGAAAGGAACTTCCTCAACTTGATAAAGAGCATTTACCAGAGACCTACAGATAATATCATACTTAACAGTGAAAGACTGCATGATTTACCCATGAGACAGGGAACAAGGCAAAGATGTATGCTCTCACCACTCTTACTCAACATGGTGCTAAAAATTCTAGCCAGTTTAATAAAAAAAGAAAATGAAATAAAAAGGCTTTCAGGTTGGGAAGAAAGAAATTAAAGTATCCCCACATGTACATGAGATGGTCTGTGTAAAAGATCTGAAGAACTCAGTAAAAAACTCCTATATCTAATAAGTGAATATCCAGCAAGTTTGCAGGACACAGATAAATGTTTAAAAATCAATTGTATTTCTGTGTGTTTAGCAATGAACACATAGACTCTGAAATTAAAAATTCAACACCATTTAAAATCACTAAAAAGAAATAACAGGTGTAAATCTAACAAAACATGTACAGGATTTGTATGCTGAAAATTAGACAATACTGATGAAGAAATTTTAATCTAAATAAATGGAGAGACATACTATGATCATGGATTAGAAAACTTAACATGGTAAAAAAGTCATTTCTCTTGAAACTAATATATAGGTTTAACACAATTCCTGTCAAAATCCTAGCAAGATATTTTTGTAGATATAAACAGTTTTATTCTACAATGTACATGGAAAGACAAAGGAACCAGAATAGCAAAAATAATGTTGAAAAAGAATAAAGTGAGAGGAATAAATCTACAGTAATCAAGACTTGATTGGCAGAGGGATAGACACATAAACTGATGGAATACAACAGAGAACCAGAAATAGACCCACACAAATATGCCAAACAGATTTTTCTGCACAAAGGTGCAGAAGTAATTCAATGAGGAAAGACTTGTTTTTCAATAAATGGTTGCTTGAGTAATTAGTAATTCATAGCAAAACAAAGAACCTCAATTTAAGTCTCATAAAAAACGAACTCAAAATGGATCATGGACATAAATATAAAATGTAAAACAATAAAACTTTTACAAAAATACAGGAGAAATGTCTTTAGGATCTAACGCTAAGCAAAGAATTCTTAGACTCAACACCAAAAGCATGCTCTATTAAAAGAGGTTTTCATTGGATATGTGATTGTAAATTGAAGTATTTAATTTATTTGACTAACAGTAGTTACAGGACTACATGTTACAAGATATTTGATGACATTTAAGTCATCTTACTGATATAAATACTTGTATAATTTAAATACTCTCATGAAACTGTGCTTTTCAGCAAAAATTAAAAAGAAATGAAGGTATATATAATTCCAGTGGACACAGGAATAAACAAGAGACTAGTCTAGTGGAGCAAATATCATTGGTGACTTTAAGTCTATACATATTCCTTGGTATTGAAAAATGCAAAATTAGAAATAATAAAGGGAATATCATTCAAGACTAAAAATTATTACAAATATAGAAGAGATTTCAATGTACATGAAAAAAAGCAAACAAAAGATGTGATCAAAAAACCAAAAGTTAATTCTGTGAAAAGACCAAAGAAATAGGCCTTTGACAAGTCTGATTAAGATAAAGAGATATAAAGATGTCTCTTCAGTATTCAATCATTTAACAATATTTTGTTTAATATCTATGAAGTAACATTGGGATGAGCACAAATCTTGGTCATGCTTTTGTAGAAAATTGAGTTACAGGTAATTGATTTTATTTCCCAAATGAGGGGAATGCTCCTGAGAAGAAGGAAATTTTCCTAGAAGTTCCCAGAAAAGTTCAGCAATTGGAGGAATTAGGTATGAGACAAGATATGGATCGGGAATGATTTTGAAATAAGGGAATAGCTGGAAGGTTTGAAAAAGGAGAAGTTAGACTCCGGGGGTCTCTCTCAAAACAAGGGGGAGTAGGTGTTTCCAAATGACTAATTCTTCTTCACCATAGTTTAATTCTCAGAAGAAATTGAACCAGTTAGCAAATGCAGGCGAACTCAGGTGAGTTGAGTGATGGATATGAAGTGGGGAATCAGTGGCAGCTGCTATACTACCCAGGCGCCCTTTCTCAGGACACCCTGGCAAACATGCTCCAGCCAAGCAAGAAAGTAAGCCAAGAAATAGGAAGATATAAAATCTAGGAACAGGGGCTTAAATACAAAAAACTGCTGAAGGGAAGTTCTGGGGAACAAGAGCGAGGGGATGTAAGGAAAGAGGCAAGAAACAGTTATTTCTCATTGTATGCCTTTTATTCTGTTATACAATTCAAATTATGTGTGTGTTACTTTAGTAGAAAATTTTAAATTTATTTGAAAACAAAAGAAAGCATTGTCTTCACATTAACGTTTAAAACATTCACAGCAGAAAAATCATACAGGCCACATCACTGTGCAATAAAAGTGGAAAATAACACAAAAAAGACAGTGCTCACCCACCTTGGAAATAAAGCAAACAAACAAAATGAAACACTCTTTTAAATAAACCTTGAGTTACAAAGAAAACAAAACAAAAGTTATAGATTATTTAGAAAAAAATAGCAATATCAGATATGTATAACAAAATCTAAAGGATGTGCCCAAAATGGCAATAAGAGAGAAGGTTATAGCCTTTTGTGAATTTGTTTAAAAACAGAAGTGTAGAAATAAATGAATAATACAGTAAATCTAAATAAAATAGAAAAAAGAAATAATATATTAGAAAACAAACAAAAGACAAAGACTTGATCATTGAGTCAAAAGTTATGACAAGACTAAAAAAAAAGACAAACCTTTGGCAAGCTTGATTAAGATAAATAGATTTAATGGTTAAGGTGGTTGACTCTCCAAAAATTATTGCACCTCAAAATGATTAAGTTAAGTAAGTTATTCCCCTTTCTAGTGATTGATTTAGTAGTGGCATGTGACGCAGTCCTGACCAATATGATACAGTGGAAAGATTGCTGGAGAAAGGTTTTCTCACTTTTAAGAGACACATAGAAGAGGTAGCCTCTTTCTTTCTCTAGATCTTCAGGAGTGATGCCTAGAACTGCTGGAGTTGCCACGCTGCTATGCCCAGGGGAACGCCCAGAGGACTGCAGAAAAGTGGATCCAGAGTACTGGAGACGCCCTGTCTTTGAACTTTTTGTTGTGTAAGATAATGCATTTTCTTATCGTTTAATCCAATTTGAATCAGATTTCCTGTTATTTCCAGTTGAAGTCACCTGATAAAAGAAAGCAAGCCCAAAAGCTAGGTATGAGAGGGGAATATAAATACAGACATAGCAATTATACCAAAAAATAGAAGAAAATACAGTGTACAGCTGTATACCAATAAAATGGATGATTTTCTAGGAGAGTAACATTTTTTCAAAATTGGCTCTAAAGGAGATAGAAAAGCCTGATCAGACCAATAATGACAGGGAAAAAAAAGTTTGTCAAAGTTCTATTCTAAAAAAGGTATCAAGGTGGGGAGGGTACAGCTCAGTAGTAGAGTATGTGTTTATCATGCATGAGGTCCTGGGTTCAATCTCCAGTACCGCCATTAAAATAAATAAATAAATCTAATTATCCCCCAACCAAAAAAAAAGAAAAGAAAAGAAAAAGGTATCAGCATATTAGATATCATAGGAGAATTCTATCAAATCTAAATTAACTGATAAAAGAGGAAGTTGAAGGATCCTGGAAGCTATAAGAAACGACAGATTGAGGTTGGTCTCATCTGGGCAGTGCCATTGGGATGAATGAACTTCACCTATTTTCAGTCATAGTGTCACTCTGCTCAAGATTTAAATTCCAAGGAAACAGCACCTGATTGGCCCAGCCTGGGGTGCCTGTTCTCCTCTGGAATCAGAGATGAAGGCAGCCCTCCTACCCACATGGACTGAGAGGGGAGGGAAAGAGCTATTTAGCCAAAGAGAAATCAGGCTCTGTTACTAGAATCAGGGGAAATTCATACTGGGTAGGAAATAGTCCATTATAATCAGATTGGCAAAAATTAAAAATTCAAAGTGCTCAACACTGAAAAGAGGAGCAGGAAATGGGCACTCCAGCATACTTTGGGAGGACTGTAAATTGCTTTTTAAAAAGACAATATGAGAGTACCCTTTGAGTCAATGATTTTACCTCTAGGAATTTATCCTGCAGAAATACACATGTGGTCAAATACATCATCCAAGAATGTTGTTCATTGCAGCATTGTGTATAAAAATGAAAAAGTGGTAATATTTAACATGTTGGTTAAATAAAATATAGCATAGCATTGTACTGTGGAATACTATATAATCATTAAAAAGAAAATACTTCCATAGAAAGAGCTCCATAAAATACTATAATCAAAGTACCAACTGCATAAGCATTTGTAAAGTGTGATCCCATTTATGGTATTTTAAAAAACTATAAATATGTATTAGATGCATTGCAAAAAAAATCAAGAAATAACCACCAAATGTTCAACAGTGGCTACCCATAGAAAGGGGAACAGGATTGGGGAGTGAGGACAAAATGGAACCCTCACTTTTCCTCCTTATATGTCTGTATTATTTGATCTTATGTGCTTACAATGAGCATGAATTTTTGCCTGTGTGTATTTGTGAACAAGTAAAAATATAATGTGATACAAATTAAAAAATCCAAATACTTATACATATTGCTACAGATAGGACTGTGAATTGACATCTTTTAGGTGTTAGCATTGATTATTTCTGGTTGTGGATTTATAGATGACATTAATTATCTTTTTTTTTTTGTTGATCTATATTTTACTTTTATTTTAAAAATTAGTGTAGTTAAATACTTTACATATGAATAAAATAAGTTGAACTATGTGATTTATTCATAAAGGGACATACACTGTTACTATAAAAATGTGCATGAGTATGTGAACAAGAAAATTATAAAAGAAGAAATATGAATGGCTCAAACTCTCTAACTCTAAAGCACATAGTTTGGCATAAAGTAAGCCCTCAGTAATCCAGTAATTGCAATTACTATTCCTTATTTTAATAGCAATATGTGAGTGTGCAATCTGGTATGTGAGTATTATAGAAAGCTATGGAAATTACCCAACAGAGGGAGCTGCTAAATCCTGAATGCAAGAATGTTGCACAGTGAAGCCGTGTTAGAGTCTTAGGAAAAACAAAAACAAAACAAGTCTTCTCCAAGGGCACCCACCAAACTCCCAAAGAAGCTGTCAGTCATGTTTCTAACTTGTGGGGATGGCTTCTCGGAGAAGGTCACATTCTTCTGGTAACTGTTGGTAACAATAACAGAAGAGCAGGGCAGGAAGAGTCAGCAGTCTCTGCTGAGGATTTATCTTAAGCTTGGCTTCCAGAGAACTGGTGTTGCGAAACAATGTGATTGTTTACTTGCCATGGGAGGAAGGGGAAGAAGACATGGAAACAAGTACACAGATTTATTGGAAGAAGGCTATTCTGTTTTAAGAAGAGGAACACTCGTGCTATACTCCAAATCTTTCCTCTCCTCCACCTCCTACCCATTACTATCTTCCCAAGAATCTTACCATTGCAAAGAAACAGTCCCAAACCAGGCTACCCTCAAACCAATACAGAATTTAAAAGGCAAAGGAAATGTTGTTTGTATAGTATTTTATTATAAAAGTAATACATGAATTTATGGAGCTGCCTTCTCCAAGAGGACAAAAAGAGGCAGTTCCAAAGAAGGACACCAGATCCTGGTCTCTCTGATTCTCTTCCCCAAGTCTCAGGCAAGGCAATGAAAACTAAAGGTGATTCTGGTAGTCTGGCTCTGTTTCTTCCTCTGCAACTTCCGGGTGCAAGAGAAGTGAATAGGTGACTGTATTCTCAGCCTAGAGAAAGCAGAAAGGAGCAATGAGGATCCATGGAGAGGTCAGAGGAATGGAGGCAACAGAAGAGGTGGCTGGGGAGAAGGGAGGAGGGAGAAGAAAAAGCAGGTGGCTGGGATGGCTCACCTCAGCTTTGGCAGCCTCTTCAGCATCATTGAGATTGGCTGTGGGCGAAAAGAACAGAGATCAGCCAGGGCATTTCTGTAACATGAGGCCCACCCGTGCTGCTGCAAAACCAAAGCCCAAATCAGGCCTGAGGCGAGGACCACCATCCCCAGTTCAGGCCTGTAGACCAAGAGCTTCATTCACCACCTCACCCTCGATATCCCAGACATGACCTCCCTGACTGGCTGCACTGGCAAAGGGAGGCAGTCATTTGTGCTGCCTTTTTTTCAGAGGATTGCTGAGTTTTCCTCGAAGCAAACCAGGCAGCTTGGGGGATCTGAGATACTGGGGAAGAGGTGGGGGGTGTTCGGTATCAGAGTGAAGTAAAGTCCAAATTTTTGCCAGCCCCAGAAGTGGCCTTTCTACATTGGCCTGCTGTAGTATATCTCTGTTGGAATTTTGATCCTCGCTGCATCCAAAAGAAAGGCAGCACGAGAGTGAGAGTGAGCAAGGGAGGCTGGAGGGAAGGACAGAAGGAAGCAAGCAAGCCGGTCAGTACTCTCCCTGGTAAACATCTAAAACACATCCAAATTTCCTCATGTTTTTGCCAAGAAACTCACTTCGCCAGTGCAAAAGCAGCCTCAGTATCTGCAAAGCAGCATTCCTCAGGAAGTGGGGGAGGAGTCTGAGACAATGCATCTAGTGTCTTCATTCATCTCCAGGACAAAAGGAGTCCCTGTGTTCCATGCTCCAAATTCTGGAACAAACCACGTCCTGAATTCTCCTTCTACTGCATTCCTCCACATTCCCAGCAACCTTTTGGGAAACCATCAGCCTTCTGGCTGTGCCTTTTGGGAAACCATTAGCCCCCGTGCCTTCCTGTGAAATAAATGCCTTGTGAAATAGTGAAATGTATTTATACCAGTGTAGGTAGAACCAAATGTCAAAGTGGCTAATCCACTTGTGTTTGGGCTTTTTTCTTACATGAGTTTGGCCCTGGTGCAGACTCAGGCCCCTGTCCCTACTTGGCTTGGCTAAGGGACATAGGGGTCTTGCTCAAAGCGCAGCTGGACAGCTGGGCCATTTTGCTAAAGCTCTCAAATCTGTTGGCTCCGCTCTGAGTCTTACTCCAGCCATCTGAGGTGGAGTCCTCGAGGGCCTCTTTTCCCTGTCTGTTTTTGCTGTCTGGGAGCTCCCCCACCCCCACCGCGAGAAAGATCCAGGTTTCTTCGTGCTCTGGCTTTAACTACAATCCAGAAGTCGCCTGGAATACTCCTGCTCCTTTTATGCACTCCCACTTGAGCCAGGGGTTGGATGGTCACTGATGCTCAGAATGTCAGGCTTGGAAGGGCTTAGAGGTCATCCAGGACAACCCACTTACTCCCTCAGCGAAGTGACTAAACCCCATGATGGGGAATGACACTGAAGATCCCACTCTATGATGGTGACAGAGCTAGTTAATAAACCTACAGGAGGTTTACCTCTGCCCATAAAGTAAAGCCCACTAATGCACCTAGTACCCTGGAACTTCCTCAGGCTAAAATCTCCTCTTAATGTTCCACTAAGACCTGAGCCCTATTACCTTATCCCATCACTCTGCAGCAAATCTAGGGTTGATTCCCTAGGCCTCCTCCTCCTTTCCCCTTAGAATCCTACCCCCTTAAGCCTATTTGCCTCAGTCTTACAACTTCTAACACCCATCTAGTGCCAGCTCTGCCAAACTCCTCAGAAAGACCCAAATATCTCTGATCTCCTGCTCTGGAAATATCTACAGCATTTCCAGCCCCAGAAACCTGGACACAGCCCTCCCTTCTCTACCTGGGACAGGTGTTCATCTTCTCCCCATCTCCAGTGACATCCTCTTTAGGCCCAGGAGTTAGTCTCAGAACTGACCAAGAGATTTGAGCCCCTGCCCACCTCCCTCTGCCCCCTCCCTCTCCTGTGCTCTCAGCGGAACTCACACAAGCCACTTCTTGCTGCACAAGGTAGGGTGTCACTGAGCCCCCAGAGGGGGAGCTGCACTCACCTGGTTCCTCAGGGAGGGGCTCTCCCATTTCCCTGTGCTCAGGGGTTCCTGGGAGAGCTAGGAGGGGCACATAGGAGGTTAGTAGGATTATGGGATGGGGTCTGAGATCTTCAGGACCAAGGACCAGAGGAAAGATTGGGTTAGAACCAACACAGACCCTTCTCCCTCAAAGACGCCTTCTCTCCTCCCTACTCCGCAGGGACTGCCCTACCCTGGAAATGGGCTGTTCTAGGGGCATATAAGTTGGCTAGGCTAACTGTCAGAAAGGTCCTTCCAGTGCAGCTTTCTTACATTTCCTCTGCCTTTTAAAAAATGCCTCTTTCTCCCTCTCTGTAACTCTCCCTGTATCTCTACGTTTACTTATCATCAGTAACTGAGGTCTTGGCTATGAACCAACTGCAAAGTGCTTTATGAGACATTCGTAGTATTATTTTCTCTTTGTCAGTGCTCTGAGTCTTTTTTTTCCCTTTACTTTCTCTATGTCCTGGTGTCTTTAGTGCTTTCTCTCACTAGCAAGCTAGCTTGTTAGTGTTAAGAACTGTGACAATTTGCTTATTAGATTTCTAAGGCGCCCTCCCTTCTCTCTCAGCTCTTTTACATTAGTACTAAGGGGGAAGGAGGCTGCTTTCCGAGAGCTGAAGTTCTTCAGCTGATCAGTCAATGAACAAATGCTTATTAAGCATCTTGCTGTGTGGCTAGCACTGTGCTAGGTGCTGGGGGAAAAGTGCAGAATAAGGAGATGTGGTTCCTACCCTCCTGTGTTCTTGCCAGCCCCTTTGGAAGACAGCTTAGTTCCCTAAGGTAGCCTCCATGGATTCCATGACCCAGCTGCTGCCCATCTTTCTGCCTTGCTTCTGCTGTCTTCTTTTTCTCCCTCACAATTTATGACTTCAGGGGCGTCAAACTGCTTAGAGCACCCTCCTTACTCTTTCCCGACCCCTATCCTAGCCACGGTGTTTCTCATTTCCACGTCTTAGTCCCCATGCCTGGAATGCTCATCTAGCCCTCTTGGCCTGGTTAACAGCTACCCTGGAACATCACCTCCACCATAATGATAACAACTCATACTTATGTGCTGTTTACTATGTCCTATTATAAGAGCTCCAGACTCGTTCATCTTCACAACCCTGTGAGGTCAGATCTATTCATGTCCCCCATTTCTCAGACAATGAAACTTTGGCACAGGGAATTTGAATGTGATGAGAAAACAACTTTCATTTTCTTGGAAAAACAAAACAACTTTGTTTACCTGAGTTGCTGCCTAGACATTTTACAGTATCATAACCCTGCTTATACTCAGAGCCTGAACATTTAAGATAAGGACATGAGTTTAGGATTCCTGCCGTAAGTTCTTGCTTTGCTTTTCCTGGGGCACGTTTAAAGTTACTACCTAGACGTAAGCCCACAAAAAAGTTAGTGTCCTCCCACCTAATCACCTTATAAGTAATGGCTGCTTGCTACCTGTTCTCTCTCTCCTGCTCACCCATGACCTGGGACAGAGGACTGCCACCCCCCTCCCATTTCTGGGATCTATAATTAGCAAATCTTGTGACTCTAATTCCTTTGTGTAAGTTTATTGAAATTGTGCTTTCAATCAAAATGACTCTGGGGTTTTCACTTCCCCAATCAGGGAGCTTGGACGCTGACCCCATGTGGGTGGGTGGCTTGTGCCTCCTCATTTAGGTCATAATCTGCATACTCTTAAATTAATATACCAGCTCTAACTTCTCAACACATTGATTAACCCATCCAATGTTATTCAGCTGGTGGGCTGAGTTGCTGAGACTTGAACTCAGGCAGTCTAGCACCACAGGGTGTGATTCATTCGCTGTACACCACCACCCCACTGTGAAACCTTCTCTAATTGCCTATGCTGAGTTATTCGGGCTCTTCTGTCCCCTGGAGTCCCCCCCTGCCCCCACAATCATAGCCTTTGCCTTCTCTAATACTGAACTTACCCCCTCTGATTAAAAGGATCTATTTGTCCCTCTGTCTTCCTCACAATACTATGAACTCCTTGATGGCAGAGACGGAATTCTTTATCTTGGTGTTGTCCACAGAGTCTATCACAGTGCTTGACACATAAGCAAGTTTGTTCAGGCCTTGTTGAATGAATGGGTAAATGAATGAATGAAGTATGGAACTATATCTGAATGCCAAGGAATCTCTAAGCCCAGAGAGAAGGGTTCTGACAATATTTAGGGTTATGGCCTTGGCTAAATGGGAACTGATAACAAGAGGGAGCAAGAGGAGCCACAAACCTGAAATCTGCTTTCGCCTCAGGCGGAGCCGGGCTACTACGGTGGCAACAATAGCCACTGCAGCAATCCCAGCGACCACAGCCACCACGATCATCACCAGCGAGGAACTGCTCAAGCTGGACCCTGGGGAAGACAGACCTCAGGACAGGCAGCACCCTGTCTGTCCCACCTCACCCTCCCTGCCCTCCCCTAGCGCTATACCTGGAGCTGCTTTGTGCCTGGGTCACCCCCAGGTGCAACGCTCACTTCCTCCCCCAATCTCACGCGCACGGGATGTCTCTGACTGGACTTGTGCCTCCTCCCCCATACCCAGATTTCGCAGCTAAACAAGTGAGGCACACTGTCAAGTGTGTAAGGCAAATGAAGTATTCCTCTTAGCCTCTTGGGGACAGCAGGGAGGGTGGATCTGAAGCCTCCATCAGTGTATCCAGCACAGCCTTGAACTGTTAGGGACATGACATGGCTTTTGGAGTGAATGGACATAACAGGACATGAGAAGAAATGAGGAAAACCTCAGTTCTGAGGAATGTCCGGGAGCTTAGGGAACATCGGCACCAAGGAGGGAGCTCTGTTCCGCTGCTGTGCTCTACATTTCAAAGTGGAGCAATAGCCTTGTCACCTATGGCCTGGAAGCTGAGTGCTCCGATCTCTGGCCAGTACTTAGCAAGATGCCCATACCCCTGCTCTTTGCCTCAGTGCCCAAGTTTGCTGCTCTGGCATTTCTCAGATCCCCTTGTAGGTCCATAGAACCTGATCCTAATTGTCCATCCTCCTTTTCCCTCCCCTCCTTTCATCTTGACGGAGTTCCCACCTTGGACAGTGATGGTCACAGGCTGTGACGAGTGCTGCATCTGCCCGATAAATCCTGTGCAGTAGTACTCGCCATTGTGACTGAAGTTTGCTTGTGGGATAGAGAAGTTGGAATACACAAAGGAAAACTTCATGGATTTTCTATTGTGGAAGAATGTGACCTTATACAGAGGCTTGTCTTTCCAGCTGTGGCACCTCAGCACGATGGGTTCCCCTTCCTGGAACACCAGGCTAGGGGTCTGGAGCAGCAGCCAGTCTGAAAGACACAAAGGGACCACAGGACCCAGGAGGTCTTGACTCAGCTCCGAGGCCCAGACCATCCTTATGGTGGGACATTACATGTGGAGAGAAGAGCTAAAGTCTGAAATCAGACAGCCCTGGTCTCTAATTCTGGCTTCATTACTTATGAGCTCTGTAATCTTGGGCAAGTAATTTCACTCTTCCAGGTCTCAGTTTCCTTGTTTGTGAAAATGGTCACAATCATACCATTACCTATCTACAATAGTTCCTGGCACACAGCAGGCCTTCAGGATACCCTTGTCCTCTCGTTCCTGTCCTGGGAGAAGCCAGCTGCAGCTTCATGCTGCCCAGTGGGCCTTTGCAGGAAGGATACCAGAGAACCTGGAGTACAGTGCCTTCTCTGAGGGAGGGAGGGTGGATCCGGTCTGACACAGGAGACAACATGTGCAGGGGACACAGCAGAGACATACGTTTTAGGGGAAAGTCATGGACATCCAACAAATATTAATTACCTTATTTGGTGCATGTTAGTAAATGTGGAATTTCACTTTAGCAGGGTCTTTGTCTAGAGGCAGCAGTTACATGGGTGGGCCATTAGCCTGCTGTGTACTTTTTTCTCCCCCAATTTTCATCCTTTTACTGAAGAAGAACATTTAAAAATTTTTTTGTTGTATAGGATTTACAGGCTAAGGTGGGTACTTAACTTACACTCCTGACCTCAGCTCACACACCCCTCTTCCTAAAGCTATAGGACAGAGCAGAGTTGGAATTGGAAAGAAAGGGCAGAAAACAACAAACACATTGGAAGGGAGCCAGAGGATGAGGAAAAATGACAACAGCCACACGTGTTAGTCAAACACACGTAGTCCCTGCAGCAGATCAGAATGATGCCAACCAAGTCTCTACACTGGCTGGTCAGTCTGCCACAGATGCAGGAGAAAATGTTCAATACTGAGGGAATGAGTGACAACAAAGAGAAAACTCTGCGCCACAGCTGCAGAGGGACAATCCAGAAGGAAGGTGGGGAGACTGGATCTTGCTCCTTGTGTCACACAAGCTAGAAGACCCCACCCCTCCCAGGCACCTTGCGTCCCACCCATTCCCTGACCACCATCCTGTGTATTCCTCCCCTTGGAGAATCAGGCCCTGGGTAGACAGTTCACTCCAGGATTAGGTGAACAGTCCTGCTTCTCTAGACTGCCTCTCTTATAAATGTTGGATTGGGGTAGATGGGAATGCTGAGAATTGTAAAGATCTTTTTAAATGAAGTAGAACCCAGAGAAAATGTCAGAGCTGCTTCCATGTAGCACCAGCAACCAATCCCTGCACTTCTCTTCCCTGTCTGGGTAATCCCCTCTACGGAAGGTGAGCATCATTAGAACAGCACTTTCTTCCCAGCAAAGGCTTCTACTGGTACCAGGTTGTAACCTGGACAGTGTAGAGTGTCTGCCTCAGGCTGATTTGTGCAAGAGGGCCACCTTACATCTCCTTGAGGGCAATTTCTTGGCACAGATGTCGAGGGCAGGGCCCAGCTTCATGTTCATGGCACTCATGAGACGTTCTTTAAGTAATAAAAGGGGCTTCCATCAATCTTCTGGGAACAAAACTCTTCCTCCACTCCTGGAAGCCTTGTCAAGAGGCGATACATTCACACAATCATCTGCACTCCAGTAGCTAAGATTACTGGGCAGGAACACAGGATTGATGCCATGAATCCTGGTGTAGGCAGAGCCATATGGAGGTTCCCTGGTCACGTTCCCCATGCCCAGCTTTCACTGACAAAGGCCCAGGGAGGTTGGGGAGAGCGGTTCGTCATAACTGGAATTCTCTGAACTACAGGTAGAAGCTCTTTATGGCATTGGCACTTGCCCTGGAACTTAGCATTCATGATGTCAGAGGAGTAGCAGTGGGAACCACACTGGTGAATGTGAGCATACTGGGCTTCTTGAAACACTTTCATTTTTTTTCCTCTTCGCCAGAACTGGCAGCTACAGCTTACACTGTACCTCTTAGTGCAATTCATGCATCAGAAAAATTTGGAGCCACAAAACTGTTCTGCAGGCATGTACTTCCCACAGTGCTGGGACTTTGGGAGATTTGTCTTCTTGACCACTCAGCAGATGGACTGTCCCCTCCCTAGTGGCCACCTGACTGATTTTCATTCAATCCTGTAGGGAGGCCAGTCTGTAGTGGCTTCTTAGACTCTTACAGTAACAGAGAACAACCCACTGGAAAAGGTTCTGCTCCATCCTGGTTACCAAAGCCCTGAATCATGTGGGTGAGCATCTGGGGCTTCACAATGTCTTGTGGAGGTTTGAGTCACCCATTTGTCTGGACACCATGGCTAGTGTAGGAGGTGGTGCTGATGGACAGTGGGAATGTTTGGTGAGTTAGCATTCCCCCTGGTCACTGCTCAGCTTCTCCTAACTGCTCTTCTTCTCCATGGCCTTGGGGCTCTCTGCGACTGGAGAAGCCTTGGTGAGAGCATTGAGCCCAATGTAGAGACATAGTCTCCCTCCTTGTGTTTGATGGCCAGTGTCTGGGTTTGCCTGGCAGGTGCACAGACTGCATGTAGAAGACAACAGAGACCTGGGTTATGGTGACTGAGGGGCCGTGAGAGTTGTGGCTGCTGCTGCTGCACCAGCTAGAGGTGCAGAGCTGTGTGGAGGAGAACCGGAACTGACAGGGCTGGAGCTGTTGCTGGTGGTCAGCAAGGTGGTCTGCTGCTGGATCATCACCTGCTTCTCCAAGAGCTGGATCTGTTGCTGTGTCTAAATCAGTGAATGGGGCTGGGGCTGTGGGTGGGAGACTGAGCTAATAAGGGTCTGGCTGAGAGCATGTGTAGCTGTGCATGTCAGGTTCATGGCCATGTCCTGTCGAACACTCCCATCTGCTTCTGTCTTCTTGGCCACTGCACTTTCTGCCTGTCTAGCTGTCCTGAATCACAGTCACTGTTTGGGATGCAGGCATGGGCTCCACCACTCCTGTGTGCTTCATGAGACGGCTCCCACCACCACCTATTCCTGAGGAGGGCAACTGACCCAAAGGCCCAGGTGTGTGGCCACTTACTCCTGGACCCATGAACCTTAGAATGCTATTTCCACTATCCCCACCATCTGGTAAGACTAAAGAACTCACCTGAGGCCTCAGAGGAAGACTAAGCCACAACTAGGTCCTAGCTTGAGGCCTGAGAGAGGCTAAAGACAAAGAGGCTAAACAGTTTTCTGAGTGGAGTCTTGGGCTGAGGCCTGCTCGTTCTTTACTGGCAAGTTCTGCACCTGATCTGCACCTGCATGGACTCCAGGAGCCTGAGGAGATGGCACCCTCTGCTGGGCTGTAGCCACTGTCCCATAAGCATCAGGATGAGTTGAGAAGCTAAAGGCACATTTCAGCCCAGAGTCTGGATTACATGGAACTGGTTTCCCAGTGGTAGCCTTTGATACATGTGGGCCTGAGACAGGGTGAGCAGGGAGGAGGCCATGTTTCCCAGTAGCACGGATTGGGTCGAAGTGATAATGCAGGGAGAGCTCACACCCTGGGATTGGCTGGTAAGTTGGGTGGCTGGTGTTGTGACCAGACTGACTAAGGCCTGGGTGGTGGTGGTCAGCTGCTGTGTAGTGCTGGTGTTTGGGGGAGCTGGCCTGCTGAACAGCAGTTGTGGCTCTGCAGCTGGGTCCTGGTGAGCTGCTGCTGGACATAAACTGGTAGAAATACTGAGCCCAAGAAGCTGTCACAGCACTGCCTGCAGGGCCTGCTCTACTTGCTGTTCTCACAGTGGCATTGAACTCTCTGGGGCTGAGCGCTGTCACCTGAGTGGGGACTCCCATCAGTGCAGCTGGAGTACTGTTGGCTCTCGTCTCCATGGTAGTGGCCCAGGGTCCCAAAGGCTGGTGCTCGGGCTCAAGGCTGCACATCTAGCTCTCCACCCAGGTCTTCCACGATGGTGTCCACCTCATGTGCAGGGTTCCTTGTCACCAGACCTGGTGGCTGGATGGGGACTCTCAGTCTCAGGGGAGGGATCCCTTCGCCTCCACCCCTTCCTAGAAGGGCAGGGGCACTGAGATTGAGGCTCTGCCAGGCCTCTGGGGCTTCCCTCCAGGACTGTCTTATCCTGCTAAGCCCAGAGGGTAAAGATGGCAGGACTGGGGCTGAGGCCCACCTGGTGTATTACGTACTTTTGAGGACAAGTTGGGAAGCAGGTAACGGAAGGGGACTAAGTGAAGAGTACCAGTGACAGTATTCGTCATAGTCACGTTTCAGCTTTTCTTTATGGAGAACCTATTTCTTGCCGGGAGCTTTGGAGAATCACTCATCTATTCAGCAAACATTTATTAAGCCCTGCCCTGTGTCAGGACCCTGAAATACAGAGACGGTTAAAACACAATGTTCACCTCAAGTTGCACAGAGGGCAGAGGAGCAGGGAAATGCTGATTCTCACCAGAACCTAACGGGGGAGGCAGTAGTACCTCCACTGAGCAGATGTGGAAAATGAGGCTCCAAGGTAAATGAAACCACCATGTTTACATGGCTAGTAATTTCCAGGACCAGGACTCAGTTGTGGTCTGTCTGTGTATTTGCCTCTGCTGTGAAAATGGAAGGATTTCTATGAATTAGGGATTTCTTTCTGCTTCTTTCACACCCGCCTGCCTACTTGTGGCCTTGTCATCTTCTTGCTCAGTCAGAACTGAGGCAAAAGAGCCATTCAGAGAAATTTCTTAGGAACTTCCACCCCACCACACATACTAAGCAAAGGGGGTGGCAAAAAGGGAAATGAGTGGACAAAAATGACTCCAAACAACTCACAGCCATGCTTCCCAGTACATAAGCCACCCTTTTTCCTAAAAACCTCTGCCATGTAAGCAAATTTCATCTCTCCTTGACCCCCCAGGCCTTGCTCCACTGACCGGAAATCACATCCAGATGCACAGGGTCACTGAGGCTGGTCTGGCCCGTCTGGCACTTGTAGTCCCCGCTGTCTTTGCTGCTGGCCTTAAAGCTGTAGCTGAGCTCTACCTGGGTTGGGATGGAGCTTCCATTATGGAACCACTGGGTGAAGTCATCCCCAGGGTTGTTGGTCCCTTGGCACATCAACATCACATCATCCTCCTGGAGAACGTTGACCCATTTGGACTGAAGGTTCACCACAGCCTTCGGGAGACCTGCTGAGGGGAAGAGAGAGGATGCAGCCTGAGGGAAGGGGACCCCAAATCTCAGACAATGGGAAACTGTGGCTGTGCTGGAGACATCAAGATAGGAACCCAATCCAGAACTGTTCTGTAACTGAGGGCAGTTCCTCCTACTCAGGCAGCCCATTCCCGGCTTCACTGGTAAGAAGAGAATGAAAAAGGAGTTGTATGGGGCGTGGGGAGCAGGGCATCTTGTGGGAACAATTACCCTTTCCTAGCTCTACTTTGGTCCTGGGTTGCTGGTGTATTCAGAGCTGGACAGGGTGCTGGGAGCAGAGAGAGAGGGTAGCTAGGGAGGGTGTGGGTGGAGTACTTACCAGGTGTCCCAGCAGCAGGAGCTGTAAGAGAGACAGCAGCAATCAGCCCAGAGTTTGGAGTTCATGATTCATCATTATAAATAATCACCTCTTTGCAAATCTCCTTAATTCTCTTGCCTTTTTCTGTCGGCATCACATTCACTCGTATTGTCCTTTACTTGTTCAGCTGTGTGTTAATGAAACTACCACACAATGACCAGATTGGTTTCTCTATAAATTTACTGTCTCCATACTCAAAAGGACACTAAACTCTCATTCTAACACTTTTCTCTAGTAAATTTGCTCTGCTGCTCTGGTTGGTGGTGACACTCATCTTTTCCTCACTCCTCAAACTTCCCAGTCCTCTGCTCCCAGCCCCCTCTCACTTAAAGGTGATGCCTTCCTTCATCCTTAATGGAGAAAACAAGAGCAGTTAGCCAGGAGATCTCACATCTTCCCCCAACTAAGTTGCCTAACCTTTCTGCATCTCCTTTCTTGGTTACGCTGGGGACAATATTGCTCCTCCTCTCTGTGGTCAGTCTGTATTCTTGGTCACATTGTCTTTCACCCTCTCAAGAATTTCCCTCTCTCTGTTATTCCTTTTCTCTTCTGCATCACCCATTTCTCCTTGTCAGCTAGATCTTTCCCATCAACATAAATGTAATCCAGGATCTTTCATTAAAAGAAAAAAATATCTCACTTGATGCCAGATGTAATACCAAAATTATTTCTCTGCTCCCTTTCCCAGCCTGATTTCTCAGTTCTTTTCTTCTACATAGGCTGTCCTCATTTCTTCTCCTTCCAATCACTGTTTCATTCTCTGACATTTGAACTCCACCTTCTCTGGTCCACTAAAACTTTTCTTGTGAAAATCACCAATGACTTCTGTGCTGTCAAATCAAGTGGACACATTCTTTTTCTCTCCCGATTCCCCCATATGAGTATTCATCTTCGCTATCTACCCAGGTACTCATGCCTGAAACCTGCAAGTCCTCCTTTATTCCTCCCTCCCAAACCCCATCCACCTTCGCACCAGTAAGTCTTGCTGATTCTGCTTCCACTTAGTTCTTGAATCCATCTACTTCACTCTATGCCCATGACTCTACTTTCTCCCATCTCCTAACCTGTCTCTTCCCTTTTTGTTCCCCCTACAAGTCATTCCCCAAAGAGAAGCTAGAGTTATTTTTAAAGTATCAAATCAGCTAATATCACTCCCCTGCTTACAAGCCTTCAATGGTCTTTCTTTACTCTTAAAAGAAAATGTAAATGTTTATAAGGCCACACCTGACACGACCTCTGCTCACCTCTCTGGCTTCATTTCGAGTCCCTCTTCCCCTACTCACTGACCTCCAGTAACACCAGATCTCTTTAAATTCTTCAAATTTGGGACTTTTGTGTATGCTGACCCCTCTACTCTAAACCTGTTTCCTTTGTATCTTCAAATGGCTTAATTATTATCATGCTTCATGTCCCAGACTAAATGTCAGTTCCTCAGAAAATTTTTTTCCATATTATCCTGTTTAAGTGGACTGCTCTCTCATCCCCCCACAACAACTGCTCTTATCAGAGTATCCTGTTTACATCTTCATAGCCATTTTCACATTTGTATTTATGCATTTCTGTGGGTTTATTTATTGTTTATACCCCTCAGGAGAATGTAAGCTCCAAGAGGTTGGTAGGCATATTAATTTTATTTGCTGATGCTCTGTAAATTATTCACTGAATCCATTTAGGTGAGAGATAAGAGAGCCCAAAGTTGTATTGACTATAGGAAATGGAGATGAGGACGTGGACAGGAGACAAATTTAACAGGCAGAACCAAGAGAATCTGGACTTGATGAGATGTGGGAGTGATATAAGTGTGTGACAAGGAAAAAGGTTAGTTGTGCCCACAGAAATATAAATGTGAGGAGGAGAACGTTTGTGAGGGGAAAATGATAGTTGGATTATGAATATGTTTTGTTTCTGAGCTGACTAATCAATTTTAAATTGTACTTGACACAAGCAAGAAAGATAGGTTTGGAAATTATTGACATGGAATGAAAGCTAAAAACCAGAGTGTAGGATTGACAAGGTGACAATGTAGGGAAGTAGATACTAAGAGGACGAGAAAGAAAAGAAACAAGTTAAGAGGCAGAAATGCAGAGAGAAGTCACCATTCCATTTATTCATTCCACGTTCAACAAGTAATAGTGAATACTAAATATGATCATACTCAATATAGTCATTGCGAGAAAGACACAGATCTCATGCTTTAGGTCAAGAAAGCTTCTGTCTTGCTCAATGATAAATCCCCAAGTCCTAGAACGGAGCCCACACACAGCATATGTTTAATGTTTAAACAAAGCAGTTTGTAGAATCTGTGAAGAGCAGAGAGTGCAGTGTACACCTCGCCTGGCTCTAGAGAAAAACCCACTTGGGGCGTGGGGACATGGCTGGAAGAGAAGAACTGGAGCTTTATTAAGCAGGCAGCGGAGGAGCACTGACGGCTCTGATGAAGTGCAGCAACTCAACCAGAGCTGCACTTGATGATGTCATGGCCTCGGTGTGCAGCATGGATTCAGGGAAGAGGAGGCAGGAGCAGTCAAGAATGGATCAGAAGGTGCTGTAAAAATCGAGTTACTGAGCAATGAAGATGTAAATATGGTGGCCCAGATAAGAATGGAAAAGATGGAGTAAATCCTTGGTGACTTAGTGAAAGACGAAATGGAGGAAAATACCAAAAGTCTCTCCCAGAAGTCTTACCAAGAGCCACACTGGTAGCACTGTTAGCTGAGGTGGGGAAGCATACCGCCTCTCCAGGCCTGAGCTTCTCCGTGTGAAAAATGAGGTCATTCCATGCTCATTTTACCACGTTATTCTACTGCATTCCATTTCATCCTGCTCACGGGGACATACGCCCTCTTCCTCACCTCCACCTCCTGTCCCAGTGTCATCCAGCATTGAGGGCCGAGTGCTTCCAGAGCTGACCAAATTTTACTATCAATCCTAGCACATAACTTGGAGAGTGGCCGTGTGTCTTCCTCTGGGGCTATATTTCAGGGGATTTGAGGGTGGAAACTCCAGAAACTGAGCTAAAGGAGACATTCCCCCATTTGGCCTTCCTTAGACTCTTCCTCCCACAGGCATCATCAGGCCTTGGTCACAGCTGAGAACATGGTCAGAAAGTAGCACTCGATCTTGGCCTAGGATCCTGGCTTTCTCTTTGATCAGTGACTGTTCCCCATCTGTGTGCAGTGCAGGAGGCATGCATGATTTTCCTGGTCCCACAATTGATGATTCCAGAATTGCCCAGTTTAGGTATTCTCTGAGCACCATTCCCTGGATAACCCAGACATTCTTGTGCTTCTTCCCAGGGAATCACCTTGCACATAAAGAGAACAGGCTTCTGCTGCCTGAAGTGGTTTCAGGGGCACAGAGAATGGCTACTGCCCCCACCACCACAATATGTTTAACTGCTTCCCCTACCTCCTTTTGTAAGAGACAGCATTAGCCTTCCTGCCTAAGATTTGGTCCCACTGAAACACAAATTTCTACAGAAGGAAAACACCCTGGCCACTCATTAGTCCTTCAAGTGTAGGTCACTAGACTTTCCTCAGAGCTGGCTCTGCTATTAGGGGTGTCCAAGCACCAGGGACCTGGGTGCTCAGTGAGATTCGGCAGAAGACTAGGGAAAAAAACAGAAACAAACAAACAAACACCAAACTCTGCCAATTTCACAATTTGCCAAGGCCAGCAAGGTTGTGTTTATTTGGTTTTCATCAGCCTGCCTTCAGCCTCCTGACTTTTCTGACATGCTTCCCGTGCCACCCCTCACCCTGGCCCAAGCTCAGCCCCAACCAAGGTGGCAGCACCTGAGTTAGAAAAGCGCACCTGCCTCTGTTCCTGCTCCAGTGTCCCTCCTGGGGGCCCTGACTCACCCAGGAATAGCAGGGCTGTCCACAGTAGCATGTGGCCCAAAGGATGGCAGGGCATGCAGTCAGCCTGGTCACTCTCGGCAGCAGGGAGGGCTGTGAATGAGGGGATCCCCATCACCTCCCGGAGCAAAGGAGTTGGCTCTGACAGCACCAGCACTGCGAGCACAGACTTCTCTCAGGGCTTGATGGATTCCACCCAAGAGGACAGACAAATTCTGGAGTAAAAGAGGAAGTGAAAAGAAGTGTTGTATTATCATAGGCTCCTCCCCTTCCACCTCCTTTCATCTCAGTGGTTCCCTCCCAGCAGTTTCAAGACTTCCATGAATAAATCTGGCTCAGTCCATCTCCAAATTCACGGAAAATGTAGAAACTGGGAAACAACTTTCTCCTCTTCCCCTGGGGCCACAGCTGGGCTCAGCCTCTGGGAGAGAGAGAGGAATGGTCACCCAAACTCAGCTCAGAGCCTCCTTTCTGTCTCTTTTTAGAAAAAGTGATGGAGGATAGTGTGCCAGCAGACTTCTCATATTTCTAGATCCATTTGGAGACCCAGGCATTGGAATCAGACTCCTCCTGAGATAGAGCCTAGCAGCGGGAGGCCTCCCCCCATCATTTGATTTTCTTTATTATCATAATCGTGACTCATTTTTGGATTTGTGGAACCAGGACAAAGAGGTGTGACAGGGTGGCAATAGAATGATCACACCCATCCTCTTATTCCCCTTTGCTTTCATTCTTTTACTCATTTCTTCATTAAATATCTTTTGAGCACAAACGTGTGCCCTGATTCTTTGCCTTTGCCACCTCCTTTCCCATCACTGTTGTCACCGCTACGGCACGGTGAAAGAGCAGGGCTTCGGAGCTGTATAAGTCTAGTTTTGGATGCCAGGTTGCTTCTCAGAACTACAGGTTCCTCATCTGTATAAACGAAGATTATCATGCCTACCCTTGAAGTGGGCTTTCTCAGCCTCAGTTCTATTGACATTTTGAGCTAAATATGTGAGGACCTATACACTGTACATTGTAGGATGAATAGCAGCATCCCTGACCTCTACTCACTAGATGCCAGGGGCATCCCTCAGTGGTGAAAATAAAAATGTCTCTAGACATTGGCAAATGTTCTTTTGGGGGCAACATTGCCCCTGGTTGAGAACCACTGGACTCAAGGCTTTTAAAAATTGAAAGAGAATTTGTATGCTTGCAAAGTATCTGGGGCATCACAGGTATCTAATGAATGCTGATTTCCCTTTTTTGCTTTCTATCATCATCCCCATCACCATTTGTTCACCTTTAACATCCCCAGAACATGAGATGCTCTGAGATCTAACTTGGGGCCCTTTGCTAGGGCCTCTCTCACAAATGCAATCTCAGGAAGCAAGCTGTAATATTCAAGGAAATGACATTGTAAAATCTGCTGTCACACTCTGTGGTCTTCAGAAACCTCAACAGCCCCACCCCGTTGGCCAAGGCTTTTACTGCCACTCCCATTCTATCTATCCACGCACCCAACCTACCTCCAGCCCTCATCTGGTTTTTAGGTGAAAAAGTTTCTTTACCAGTGACAAAATTCCAATGAGCTGACATCAACATTTTGAACATATCATTAGAAACTGATGAAGTTAATTTATATAATGGGACCCACAATATGGGAGCCACTCCAGTGACCCATCCCACGTCACAAATCTAAACCTACGTCAGCCTGGTAAAAGGAAACGTACAGGAAACATCTGTCCCAGAACCTAACACCCACCAATCACAATTCTCCAGCTCAGCTTTAGCTATCTTACCCTACTCTAGAACCTGGGACCTGCTAGCTTTATAAGAAATTCCCATCCTCCTAGCTGATCATGCCCCCTTTCCACATTGCTTTTGCTAAATCTCTATAAATTTTCTCTTGCTCAAATCCCTGGGGAAGAGTTCGCCACTGCTTGTGAGGAACTACTCCCCCAGTACATGGCTTGTTTTCCCTTGAATAAAGGATATCAAACTTGTCATTAGATTGTTTTAGTTTTGTCATTGGACGGGTCAGATATGTCTCATTTCACTGCATTCACTTTTTTTGTGCTTTGCAGATACTGTATTTTTTTTTTTTAACAAATTGAAGGTTTGTGGCCCCCTTGTCAAGTAAGTCCATCAGTGCCATTCTTCCAACTGAATTTGGCTCAGTTTGTGTCTCTGTGTTATATTTTGATAATTCTCACAATATTTCAAACTTTTTCGTTATTATTACCCGTTTTATGGTAATCTGTTATCAGTGATCTTTGATGTTACCACTGAAATTGTTTTGGCATTTTTAGCAATGAAGTCTTCTTTAATTAAGGCATGTACATTGCTTTATAAATATAATGCTATTGCACACTTCATAGACTATAGAATAGTGTAAATATAACTTTTGTATGCACTGGGAAACTAAAAGGTTTGTGTGACTCATTTTATTGCAATATTCACTTTATTGCAGTGGTCTGGAATTGAATCTGCAGTCTCTCAGAGGTATGCCTGTATTGTCAGTGATATGAAAACAGCTACCAAAGATTTCAGGATTGGCTCCTAGATGAAGGTGAAGGTTCCTGCAGAGCCACTTTGGTTTGCTGCCTCTCGGGCTGCTCTCCATTATCTCTGGTAAACTTCTCTTAGATCGAGCTCCACCTATTCCCCATTTGGAGCTCCAGTTTGTTTGTTCTAATCCTTTTAGGTGGAAAATTCAGGTGTGAGAGACTCCAGATTTACGACAGTGTGGAAAATTGAAATATGAGAAACTCCGGGTATTTCAAGGTGAGACCTAGTGGCCCACGAGCTTTGAGTTTGTGCTCAATCTCATCTACAGTGTAAGCACCTTCAGGAGGTACTGACAGGTCTTAGGAACTGTGCTCAGGCAGTCAGAAACAGTAAGTCTGGTTGAACTAGGGAGGCTTATTTAAACAAGGGAAAGTAAGAGGTACCCCTCAATCAAAAGAAAGCATGATGGCAGCCATTAGGAAACTCACAGAGCCTGAGGTAAGTCCACAGCATGAACTGCTGGGGGACTTGGGAAACTGAATTAAGACAATAAATTTGGACTATTTTGGCTAAAAGCACATAGTAGGCACAAGCCAAACTACTGAAATCCATTAGCATGTCTGCTGCTATAAAGAAATACTGTCACGAAAGGAATAAAGATCTACTATTAATGGGAACCTTGTGAGCCAAAGCAGCAAACTTGGTGGGCACAGACCAGGCACTTAAAAGCTGTTAGAGTTCTTCTCACCACCTCATTCTCAGATTCCTGTGCTAAATTAAGTTGGTCAAGGAATGGATTAGATCCATAGTAGGTCGCATGCCAAACTCAATAAAATTTCCATGCAACAAGGTACACTGTTAAATACCACATAATCCCCAACCCAGTAGCATATCCCTATTAGGCATCAGTTTGGCTCTGAGAAAGCCAAGGTTTAGCTACAGAAGTGGCTCAAATTTCAAAGAATTAAGTATTTTATATGTGAGAAATGTGGTCCAAGAAGCTGCAGATAGCTACAAAAATGGAAACATCTTACCAAGACAATCTAGAATTATAAGGGCCATTATAGGGAATCTTCCAAGGAGACAAGGTCATTCACTTTAGAGTGCACTTGAAAGTTAAGAGTCCCCAAATCAAACAGAATGGGGTACCTATTTTAACTGATATGCCTCCAAAAGGCTTCAAGATTCCCAGAAAACTTAACTGAAAGATGCATTACAAAAAGGTAATGAAAAAGTAAGACACAAAAGGCACCTAAAACAAAACACTATAAGACTGATGTGACTCCTACGGCTCCCCTCTGTCCTCTACCTGAGTGCCCACAGTCTGCTAATCCTCTATCTGAATTGTTTCTCCACTCTGAAGAGACTATAAAACTGTAAACAAAAGCCTGCCAAGCCTTACAGACACTCCGTATCTATCCTCAAAGGAGGGCCACCGAATAGTCCCCTCTCAGGGTTGATGAGATTCTGAGGGATTCTGGTAGACTACTACCAAGTATTCCCTTAAACAGCCAAGAGGAAACTAAAATTAAAATTAATGGAAAATCTTGCCAAATTCTGACAGATACTAAAACTACACTTTAACTTAAACCCCTCTTGCTGTAGAGCCTGCAGAAGGAATGCTGGAAAAACTGGCAGAAGCTGGGGAAAAGAGAATTCTTACCAGACTCAGCTCTTCTGGATTTCTATAGTGCCTGGTCAAGAGAGGAAAATGAAATTTCATGTTGTCCTTTCTTTTCTAAATTCAGATTTTTTTTAAATTTGGTTTGGGGCACCTATTGGTTATCAATCCTTCTTTCCCAGGGACAGCTCTTCCCTTCTGTTTGTCTCGTTTTGGGTTGAGAACTTGACTTGGCAACCATCATCAGGTTGGGGCCCCCAAAACTATGGTCAGACAGAAATATGGGTTTGCAGTGTAAGCCCTGACAGCTTTTTTTCTTTTTTGCAACTCATATGCCTGACTTAAGCTGTGATTGCTGAGGCATCCATTTCAAAGAAGGTTATCTCGACTAAATACAGTATCAACCACACAAGTAGATAAAGAGCCAGGCCACCTCCACCCACTGAGTCTCCTTTTTCTTTAGGAATCTTGGTTGATTTCAATAACTGACCATTTGGGCTACCTTTTTTTTTTTTTCCTTCCTACACTTTACATTCTTACTTTTATTTATTTGTTTTTTAATTCTCCAATAGTGAGCCTATGAAACCCTAGGCACCCACCCTAAACCCCAACAAGAGCAGGAACCCAGGCCCATGTGCACATGGGAGATCTATCTATCTCCCCATGACTTCACTATATGGCCCCAGATTTGCTGTGTAATTTTCAGGTCTTATGAGTAATGAGTCTCTATTTTTTCAAAGTTTCCTGATGGTTACCGCTGAAGGGCATCTAGCAGTCACAATAAGAACCACAAGAGCTGGTCCAGCCACAACATTGGTTATTGATATGCTGAGACTGACACAAAACAAGGTTGCATCACATTGGCTTCTGGGGCTCTACTAACTGTTGCCAGCTCTAAGGGGAACTGTCTAAGACTTCTTTCTCGTGGCTATCTTTGTGAGTGACTCTGGATCTTGAGAGGATAGTATATTTTGTACCTTCTTTGGAGAACTTCTTGGGTCCATGGGGTTATTCAATACTGCCAAAAATATTTACTATTTTCCCCAGCTAAAACCTGACCAGATATTTGAAAGTTGTTTTTTGTTTTTTTTTAAAGTAGCTTTATGGTCAGAAGTTGACCAAACTGGAAGATGATATTCAGCACCTGATAGGACCTTTTTTTAAGGCCTTCTCCCCTAATCTAAGTAAAACTATGTATCCAGAGTGTGATAAAAATATTACAAATACGAATAGCTACAAATTAGTTTAAACATATTAGTTTAAACAAATTAAACAAATTAGTTTTAAACATAGAGTTCTTTTGATTTGCATCTTAGTTGAAGATCTTTCATATAAAGATCTTCTTTCATATATAGAAGCAAATTGAAGGTAATGTAGTTGGATGAATAGGTCAATATTTTGAGGTTATTCAGGCTGCAATCCAATTCTTTGAGGAATTAAAAACAACTGTCCTTGTCTTATAAGATCAGAAATGCAGCTCTAGAAACAATTCAAAGCCCACCTAGCCTTTTTACAAACTCCAAAACCTCTCCATTAAAAAAAAAAAAAGCTTGTAGGTATGGTAAAATTTTGGATTTAGAAAAGTCCTTCTTGGAGGAACTTGCATTCTTTCCCTGTGCTGTTTCTTTGAAATTCAAACTTCAGAGAGGTCATTCTTATTAGGAAAAAAAAAGAAAAAAGTGCAAGGAAGCTATTTGGAAACTACGTAAAATTTTTTCAGTCTTTACAAATAGTGAAAAAATGAAGCCATCTGAGCAGATAACCTTAACTTATTCCATCTATCAGAAATACAATTCTGATCCAACTGTTCTTTTATAAACTACTGAGTTTTGCATTATCATAGCTGTCTCAGCTAAAATTTCAAAATGAAAGCTGTAATACCTGTCTATATGTTGCATCTGTCTATGTGTTTATGTATGTCTACATATGTATGTCATATAAATGTGTGGGGTTTTTCTACCTTCAGATGGTACTGCCAAAATTAATTTCTAAAAAGCTCTACTTTATTGGCTTCAAGAAAATTAAGCATTTATATAAATCAACTACACTCTCAGTAATACAGAAATTAACCCAAATGTTTACACAAATGTCAATCTTAAAAGAGCTAAGTTTTGTTCACAACTATGTAACCTTCTGTATTTGCCTTTTAAATATTTTATTGTCACTTTAGTTAACAGTTAATTAAGTTGATTAATTACTTAACTTACACTTTAGTTAATAGATTTGTTATTCCATAAAGGTCTGTGATCTTATTTAGTCAAATGTTCAATCCTTTTGCCATTTTTACAAGTTCCCAAAATCAAATTCTAAATGAAGTATTTTTGACCTTGGAGTAACATTGAGATTTCCCAGAAAGCCTCTGGAATTCTCAAGGAATTTGTCTCTCACTTTTTAAAGGAGAGATGTTAAACTAATTAGGTTTATTTAATATGTTAAATTACATGGGAAGCATTGTCAAATAAGAAGTGATAATAAACTTTCTTAGGGTATATATGAATGGATGTATGTTACTAATATAGGTATTCCAGAAATTGTTTAAAGATTCTAGAATTTTGTCAATACTCTCATTGTCCAATTACTATGCTAACTTACTGTATGCCACAGAAATAACTACATTTCCTTATCAGATGAACTGTCATCAAATCTTTATTCATGGGCATTTTTAAGTCTTTTGTCATTAACAGACAGTTATTGTTTTACACTAATATTTTTGCAAAAGTAAGACTCATGGAAAGGACTCTATCAAGAACTCTTGACCACTAGGGGGGAAGGTATAGCTCAAGTGGTAGAGTGCATGCTTAGCATGCATGAGGTACTGGGTTCAATCCCCAGTACCTCCTCTATAAATAAATAAATAAATAAATAAATAAACCTAATTATCTCTCTCCCTGCCTAAAAAAAAAAAAAAAAAAAAAATTTCTTGACTACTGACACTGCTGCCAAATTACAAGTCAAATCTTGCATGCATATTTCACAACTGAAGGCTCTACCTGACATCTGGTCCTGTACAAACACTGGAGATCTCAACATCAAGCTTAATAGAATGAGAAGCTGCTGGCATCAAGAAGTAGACTGCCTCAACCCAAGACACTGGAACAGGAATCTTGGTCCCTTCCACTCTCATCATGAAATACCTTCTCCCCTTTGTACCTGCCTCACCATTCTCCTTTCTCTTTCTGTCACTTGTAAAGATAATGCTATCATCTGTATTTCTAGGGAGAACCCATTTGATTATTGGGTTTGCCACCAAAGACCCCACTTGGCCTATGACGCTGGTGATCCTGTAGTTCTGCCTATTTCAAACTTCTCCCTGATTGCCAATGCCACCGTTTCTCTGGACCAAGTGAAGCCTCCTCTCTATCATGTCAGACTCCTAAACCTGATCCTGCAAATCAATTTCTCTGCCTCCAGTTAAAAACTAATAGAAAGAGAAATCAGAACAATATTCTCTGTGTCGTCTACAGACCCTTAAATCTTAAATCATAAATCACCTGACCTCCAGGGCTGTAATCTTTCCAGTTCTGAGCCTTGGCTGA
This sequence comes from Camelus dromedarius, assembly GCF_036321535.1. NCBI lineage: Eukaryota > Metazoa > Chordata > Mammalia > Artiodactyla > Camelidae > Camelus > Camelus dromedarius. The sequence continues at coordinate 11,381,273 of NC_087458.1, read as the reverse complement.
TCACTCTGTCCTCCATTTCCATTGGCCTTGATTGTGGAAATACCTCTTTTGGTGGTACCACCTGTGTTCCTCTTCAGTTTATCTGTGGATGATAGGGCTCCCTCATGCATGGGAAGCTCAATGTTTAAATAATTGGGAAATGGTGGGAAGCTACAGTCTGAGCTAACTATGTCTCTGACTGTCCGCAATCAAACCAAGGCTTCACATTGGGCTGCTTCTTCAACTTACATTACAGATCAGTTAAGAATTACCATGAGGTTATGGTAGCTCACAGAGAAAAAAATGTGACAATGAATATATATATGTTCATGTATAACTGAAAAATTGTGCTCTACACTGGAATTTGACACAACATTGTAAAATGATTATAAATCAATTAAAAATGTAAAAAAAAAAAAAAGAATTACCAGGAAGCATTCATGATTCAAAATTTGCTTCCTATGGCAGATCTGTACTCCTCTGATTAAGAGGTAGTCTAAATGAGGCTATGATCAGAAACCTCTCCTTAACCCTTGAAGATATCAAGAACCTACCATTAAAACAATATCTGCCTGACAATAATCCCTAGACTTTCAGGCCAAAGTTGTTCTTGTAATAAGACAGTCCTTGATTATCTTTTAGACAGCAAAAAGGTGTCTATGCTGTAGCCAACACCACTTGCTGTACTTGGATTCACACTTCTAAGGAAGCTGAGACTCAGCTACCTACGATCACAGAAAAAGACACTTGGCTTAAGAAAGTGTCTCCTTCAGTGTGGTCTTTCTTTGATCTATTTAAGTTGTTTTGGGTCATGTTGACTGTGGCTTTGGAATGTCCTCCAAACGTTGGGAATTCTTCTGCTTAGAGTCATTTTAATAATCTCCCTGGTGTGCTGCATTGTCTCAAAAGCTTTAAATGCACCTGTGTAGCCACTGGCAACCAAACATTCACCTAACATGTCAAAAATGCAATGAATAAAACAGCCAGTTAAGGGACTGAGACCTCAGTATCCTAACCTATGGAGAGAACCAAACTGACTCCAACACCAATGAGAAGTGGTAGCTCAGAGTGGTGCTAATACCTCACATTTTGGTCAATACTCTTTGCACAAATAAAAGTTTGATCACAGTGAGGGGAACTGATACAGTTAATTAGTATATTGGGATCCACAAAATGGCAGCTGCCTCAGTGTCTCAGTCTACATCACAAATAAACCTGGGTCTGTCTGCACTTGGTGGGGAGGGTATAGCTCAATGGTAGTTATGCTTAGCATGCACAAGGTCCTGGGTTCAACCCCCTGTACCTCCACTTAAATAAATAAATAAACCTAATCTTTTGCCCCCTAGAAAACAACTGTTAAGTCAGCCTGCACTTACAGAAAACACCTATCAAGGAAACCTAATATACATCAATCACAATTTTCAAACTCAGCTCTAATCTTTGGTCCTAGAAAATAGGACTTTCTAACATTCTAGGGAAATACCTGACCCCCTAGCCAATCACGCTTTGTTTTCACATTGCCTCTTCTACCACTCTATAAAACTCACTCTTGCCCCAAATCCCTTGGGAAGTGTGCTCCACTTCTTGTGAGGCACTATACTCCCCCAATCTACGGACTGCTCTTCCTTGAACATCAAACTTATTCTTCAGTTGTTTTAGTTTTGTCATTTGACAAGACAAAAGCAAAGAGCAATACATAGTTAATGCAATAAGAGACCAAAATTAATAGTTATATGTAAGCATATGAATGCTTACTGTGGAGGAGGCATTTTACATGTATTATCTCTAATACTTACAGTGATTTCAGAAGGCAACTTACATCACTCTCATTTGCACACGAATAAACTATTAAAAGCTAAACTGATGCATAATTTTAAAAATTCAGGAGTTTATTTGGGTAAAATCAATTCCAATTGGGCAGTGCTGAACTGAAGTGGTTAGGAGCATTCCACAAATAGGACTTGGAGAAAGGCTTTTATAGGTAAAAGGTGAAAGCAAAGCAAGAGATTATTCGATTGGCTATAGCATAAGCATTTGCGTTATTTGGAAAAGCGTAATTGGTTTGTTGTGATTTGTTGTGAAGGGGAGCAAAATAAGAGGTGCAGAAAGCGGAAAAAAACTAAAGAAAGAACAAAGTACGAAGAGATGTTTCTGTTACAAATATAGAGGCACACTATTTAATGAAAACTGAAATAAGTTAATGAGAAAGGTGATTCTTGAAAAGGGACAGCTTGACTTAAAATGTATATGTCTGGAAATAGGAAAGGTGTAAATAATTTAAAAAATCAGAAAAGCCTACTGATTAAGAACATGGATTTGCAGAGAGACAGATTCAGATCAAAAGTCTATCCTTTCCCAGCTGTGTAATCTTAGACATGTTAACCTTCATTTCCAAGCTCTGTTGCCTCATCTGTAAAATGAAGGTTACTTTACTACTTACCTTATAATGCTGTGAAGATTAAATGAAAAAAATCCATGAATAATGCTGTTAATAAATAAAATTCAACTGAGTAAAATTTAAATATCTTATGGTTTTATTCAATAATTCATGAATCAGGCAGCAGGCAATCTAGCAGATAGATAGGAGATCTGAGGAGTTTTTTGTAGGCAGAAAGGAGCAGGAACAAGGAATTTATACTGGGGCCAAAACAGTATATTGGTTGTGGCAAGATTACCTTCCTTTAGGGTATGGCAGGGATCTATCAGACAAATTACCTAACTGATGCTTATGAAGCAGTTCCTGATGGATAGTTTTAAAATTCCATTTCTGGGAAAGCCAATACTACAATTAGTTTCAACTTCATGATGTGGGCTTCAGGATAAGTGACTCCATCTGGGGCCTCTTGTCTTGTTTTTAACAATGTTTAACACAGAACCTGGCATAAAAATTTAGTTTTTATCATTATTATTATTAAAAGACTAGGAGATGATGAAAGAAATTGAAGATGATGCAGACCAGTGGAAAGATATATTGTTCTTATGGATTGTAATAATCAATATTGTTAAATAGCTCATGCTACCCAAGGCAATCTATAGACTCAATGCAGTCCTTATCAAAATACCAATGGAATTTTTCACAGAGCTAGAGCATACAACTCTAAAATTTGAGTGGAGACACAAAAGATCCTGAATAGCCAAAACAATCGTAAGAAAGAAGAACAAAACAAGGTATCACACTCCCTGCTTTCAAATTATACTGCAAAGCTATAGTCATCAAAACAGTATGGTACTGTCACAAAAACAGGAACATAGATCAATGAAACAGAATAGAGAGCCCAGAAATGAACCATACTTATATGGTCCATGAATCTACAAAAAGGAGACAAGAATATACAATAAAGAAAAGGAAAAGACAGCATCTTCAATAAATGGTATTGGGAAAACTAAACATCTACATTGTAAAAGAATCAAAATGGACTACTTTTTTATACCACATACAAAAATAAATACAAGATGGGTTAAATAATTAATTGTAAGACATAAACCATAAAAATTCTAGAATAAAACATAAGCAGTATGCTATTTGACATCAGTCTAAGCAACATTTTTTGGTTATGTCTCCTCAGGCTAGGGAAACAAAAGCAAAAACAAACAAATGAGACTACATCAAACTGAAAAAGCTTTTACACAGTGAAGGAAACTATAAACAAAATGAAAAGGCCACCTACTGAATGGGAGAAGATAGTTGCAAAGGGTACATCTGACAAGGGGTCAATATTCAAAGTATACAAAGAACTCATAAACCACACAACAAAATCAAAAACCAAAACCAAAAATCAACCCAACTAAAAAATGGCAGAGGACCTGAATAGACATTTTCCCAAAAAAGATATCCAGTTGGTCAATTGGCACATGAAAAGATGCTCAACAGCACTAATCATCAGGGAAATGCAAATCAAAATCACAATGAAATATCACTTCACACCTATCATAATGGCTACTGTCAAAAGACAACAAACAACAAGTATTGCTAAGGATGTGGAGAAGAGGAAACCCTCATGCACTGTTGGTGGGAATGTAAATTGGGCGGCCACTATGGAAAATAGTGTTTGAGGAGATTGCTCAAAATATTAAAAATAGAGCTACCATATGATTCAGCAATTCCATTCCTGAGTATTTATCTGAATAAAATGAAAGTACTAATTGGATAAGTTATATGCACCCCTACGTTCATTGCAGCAGTATTTATAACAGCCAGGATATAGAAGCAACCTTAGTGCCCATCAATAGATCTAAGTGGCTAAAAAAGGTGTGATGTATATACACAATGGAATATTTCTCAGCCATAAAAAATGAAATCTTGCATTTATGACACCATGGGTGGACCTAGAGTATTATGCTAAATGAAAAAAGTATAATTTCACTTACATTTGGGATCCAAAAAACAAATGAACAAACAGAACTAAACAGAAAAAGAATCATAGATACAGAGAAAAAACAGGTTGTTGTCAAAGGGGAGGTGGTTGCCAGAGAGAAATAAGTGAGGGAGATTAAAAGGTTTGCAACCTTTCAGTTGCAAAATAAATGTCATGGATATGAAATGTACTGCCAACTAAAACTGCCACTTGCCCTCTGCCTCTACAAGGAAGGATTAAGTCTCTACACTGCAGTCACTGACCTTTAACACACCCTGAAAGGAGTTCAGGGTAGGGATCAGGAATGAGACACTCTGTGCTCTGGGAGAAACCATTAGAACAGGCCTTCAGATAGTTAGATATTTTCAGGAGAAGATTTTATGAGCCCCAGTTCTTTCATCTTCTCATACTAGAAAAGCACAAAAGTCATTAACAGTGACATCTGCTCCTCATGACTAGCAGCAAGTCTCTGCCAAAATGTGTGCTTGACTGCGCAAACTCTCCTTCAGTAAAATCATATGTAACACTGACCTTTCCCCCTACCTCTTTGGAGCAGTTCCACAGAACTGAGACACTGTCTCCCAGGCTGCAGTCCTTATTTTGCCCCAAATAAAACTTAAAATTCACAACTCTTACATTATACATTTTTTTTCAGTTGATAATACAATGTGAGGGAATATAGTCAATTAAAAAAAAAAAGGCTAGGAAAGTCTAGTCCACTGCTTCTATGGACTAGACAATGGGGAACGATATTTATGGGCCCACTTTGGGAAGGACAGATAAATGCTATCTATGAACTCAAATGACTCCAACTCTAGACACTGATTCCAGCCACTTAATTCAGAAGGTGCTCTTTTTTCTTTTCTCTGCCTGGTTGGGTTTTGTTTCTCTTCTTCTTAATACTCTGACCACCACTTCAGTGGAGCCCCATAATTGCTTTATGAGTCCTTTCTACATAGAAGGGGAAGAAGGGAGAAAGAGTGATGGAGTCAGGGAAGCTCTGGTTTAAGGGGTCTCAGCCAGTCCACACACCAGCATCACCAATCTAGCCTGAAAACCTCCTTTGGGAATTCATGTCTTTGTGTTAAATCATTGTCAACTTTAACAACCTTTTAGAAATGCAAATACCCTAAGTGATATGGATCATTAACTTCAGAATATGAATGTGTTCTCAATCACTCTTTTTCAGAACAGCAGAGTGCTGAAGAATTTTGATAAAAGAAGGGAGAAATAATAGGAGGGAAGAAAGAGCTATTTCTCAGGAAGCAACAACCCAGAACAAAGCTTAGACAAGAGGGGGCTATTTATGTCTAAGGACCTAGGTTAGTTAAGAGAGAGATGAGACCTGATTTTAGACCCAGCTTTGCCACTGTGTGGTCTTGGGCAAGGCACTTTGCTTCTCTGGACCTCAGTAAAGTGAAAGGGATGGACAAGATGCTCTCTATCAGGTAAGACTTTTGCAAATATTTTCTCCCAGTGTGTGGATTATCTTCTCTTTCTCTTGACAGTGCCTTTGCAGAGCAGAAGTTTTAAATTTTAATAAAGTCAAGTATCAAGTATTTCTTTCATGCATCATACTTTTGATGTGGTATCTAAAAAGTCATTGTCATACCCAAGGTTATCGAGATTTTTCTCCTTTGTTATCTTTTAGGAGTTTTACATTTTACATTTATGTTTCTGATCCACTTTGAGTTAATTTTTATGAAGTCTGTAAGGTCAGTGTTTATATTCTTCTTCTTTTTTTTTTTTTTTGGCTTGTGTATATCCAGTTGTTCCAGTACCATTTGTTGAAAAGATTATCTTTTCTCTATTGTATTCCCTTTGCTTCTTTGCTGAAGAGCAGTTGACTATATTTGTATAGGTCTATTTCTGGGCTTTCTATTCTGTTTCAGTGATTTATTTGCCTATTCTTTGCCAATAACAGGATGTTCTTTGAGAGCTCTTCCTGTTCTAACCAGTCCTTCTGGGTCCTTAACTTATACATTGTTGAAGGTAAAGATTGATGCATTTCCAGTTTTACCAAATTCAGGATCCAGACTCTACTTTCTCTTCAATAGTGATTCTCAGGCTGAGAGTGACCAACCTTCTACAACCTGTCAAGGACAAGAGATTGTTGGGATCCTAGGTCACATCCAAGCAGGCTGCTCTCTGGAGCAACACACAGAAGGGTGAGGACAAAGGGATAGTTTACCATGACTGCTTAAGATAGCAGATGCTGTGCTTGGAGGGAAGAGGTAAGCCATCACCAGGAAAGAAAGCAGAAGCCAGAAGGACTCATTAATCAGGTCTCTGGAGGATGAGAAGTCAGAGACAGATGGAAGTGTGATGGGTCCAGACTCAATTAGGAACAAATCTTGTTAACATCAAGTTCCCATCATGCATTCCTCTAGGGCACTAGTTGGCATATTTTTAGGAAAGGACAGATCCTAAAAGGACAAGAATGTAAATAAAGGAGATTTCCTCTGACCTTTAAGTAAAGTCACAAATAAAAAACTAGCGTTGTTGCTGGTTGAGGAGCCTTGTGGAAAAGTTCCTCTATGGGGGTCAGTTTATCAATCGAGAAACTGGAAAAAAGTTATTTTGTACAAGAAAACAGTGGAAGTTCCCAGCTCAGCATCTGGTCTTTACTGTGGTCCCTAGTCTCAACAGAGGCCCCCAGAAGAAGAGTTTTCTCTGGCAAAGGTGCAGAGCAGGTGAGCAGAGTAGAGTAAACTTGGGCCCTGGCAGAATTGCAGAAGTGAAGCTAGGTCTTCTGGAACAACTGGAAGGCAATGATACTGAGGCTGGCAATAGCACCAAATGCTGAACAAGGGAGAACTTGCCCAAGGGGAAGTGATTAAACAGATACTGAGTAGACTCAGTCAAGACCCAGTGCTTTAGCCCTATGTTGACTCTGTGCTGATAAAAGAGATGGGGTGATGGTAGGAGAAAATGAAGAAATAAGTAGAGGCAAGGTACTCTGCCCTGAGGGATTCTCATTATAATGGGGAAGACAGGATGCATGCAGGAGAAAGGTATAAAAACAACATAAACACATCTTATCTTTCACCTGTATTAGCATGGTAGAAGTTTTGAGTTTCTGACTGGAATTAAAAATTGAGGAAAAGTATATAACTCTGTAATAACAGTTAGGGCCTAACTCTTAGTCACGTTTGATGGGGAGTTTTAAAATACACCATTTATAGGCAGAAACAGAAGGAAAAAGAAACCATGGAGAATACAAAACAACCAGAAAGCAAATGATAAGATGGCAGTAGTAAGTCCTTACATATCAATAATCACTCTAAAGATAAATAGATTGAATTTATCAATCAAAAAACAGAGTAGCTGGATGGATTCAAAAAAAGAGAGAGAGAGAGAACAAGATCCAATTATATACTGCCTACAGAAGATTCATTTCAGCTCTAAAAAGACACATAGGCTCAAAGTGAAGGGATGGAAAAGGATATTCCATGCAAGTGGAAACCAAAAGAAAGTGGGCATAGCCATACTTAACTCAAACAAAACTTCAAGTCAAAAACAGTAACAAGAAGTTTACTTGAATAAAGAAAATCATTTTATAGTTGTGAAAGGGTCAATACATCAAGGAGATACAACAATTGTAAATATATACTCACTCAATATCAGAGCACCAAACTATATTTAGCAAATACAAACAGATGTAAAGGGAGAAACAGACAATATAATAACAGCAGGGGCCTTCAATACACCACTTTCAGCAACAGGTAACTCATCCAGACAGAAAGTCAACAATGGTCTAGAACAAATTGACATAACAGAAATACATAGAATGCTCCATCCAACAGTAACAGAATACACATTCTTCTCCGGTGCACATGAAAGAGTCTCCAGGATAGATCATATGATAGGACACAAAAGAAATCTTTGTAAATTTAAGAAGTTTTAACTCATACCAACTATCTTTTCTGACCACAATGGTATAAAACTAGAAATCAACAACTGAGGAAAGCTAGAAATTCTACAAATTTGTGGAAACTAAACAACACATTTCTAAGCAACCAATGAGTCAAGGAAGAAATCAAAAGGGACATTAAAATTTATCTCTAAACAAATAAAAATGGAAATACACCATATCAAAACTAATGGGATGCAGCAAAAGCAGTTCTGAGAGGAAAGTTTATAATAATAAATTCATATATTAAGAAATTAGAAACATCTAAAATAAACAACCTAACTTTACACCTCAGGGAACTAGAAAAAGAAGAACAAATTAAACCCAAAGTTAGCAGAAAGAAGGAAACAATAAAGATCAGAGTGCAAACAAATAAAATAGAGACCAGAAAAACAGAAAAGATTGACAAAACTGAAAGCTGTTTCTTCAAAAGTTAAACAAAATGAACAATCCTTTAGCTAGACTAAGAAAAAAATAAAGAATGCACAAATAAATAAAATTAGAAAAGAAAAAGGAGATGTTACAAATGACTACAAAAATATGTAGGATCATAAGAGACTATTATGAACAGTTATATGCCAAAAAAAATAGGTTACCTAGAAGAAACGTATAAATTTCTAGAAATACACAACCTACCAAGATTGAATCGTAAAGAAAGAGAAAATCGGAACAAACCAATAACAAGTAAAGAGATTTAATCAGTAATCAAAAATCTCCCCACACAGAAAACCCCAGGAACAGATGGCCTCACTGGAGAATTGAACCAAACATTCAAAGAAAAATTAACACAAATCCTTCTCAGACTCTTCCAAAAAATTAAAGAGGAAGGAATATGTCTAAACTCAATCTATAAGGGCAAGATTACCTTACACACCATAACTAAGTGGGATTTATCCCTGGGATGCAAAGATAGTTCAACATATGTAAATCAATAAATATATCAAATTAATAAAATGAAAGATTAAAAAAGTCACATAATTGTCTCAATAGAGGCAGAAAAAGTATCTGATAAATTGCAACATTCTTTCATGACATAAACCCTCAGCAGATTGGGTATAGAAGGAACATACCTCAACGTAATAAAGGCCACCTCAACATAATAAGGGTCATTTACAATAAACCTAAAGCTAACATTATGCTCAATGAAGAAAAGTTGAAAGCTTTCCTCTAAGATCAGGAATAAGACAATCATGCCCACTCCCACCACTCTTATTCAGTATAGTGCTGGAAGTCCTATCTGGAACAATTAGTCAAGACAAAGAAATAGAAGGCATCCAAATCTGGAAGGTACAAGTAAAACTGTCACTTTTTGCAGATGATATGATTTTGTACGTAGAAAATCCCAGAGACTCAATCAAAAAAATTTTGGAACTAATCAATGATTTCAGTAAAGTTGTAGGATACAAAATCAACATAAAGAAACCAGTTGCATTTCCATACGCTGATGATGAAACAAAGAAATCTATCCCATTCACGATAGCATCAAAAATAATAAAATACTTAGGTATAAATGTAACCAAGGAAGTGAAAGATTTGTACAACTAAAACTACAAGACTTTGCTGAAAGAAACAAAAGAAGACAAACAAATGGAACAACATCCCGCGTTCATGGATTGGAACAATTAATATTGTTAGGATGTTCACATACCCCAAGTCATCTATAGATTCAATGCAATCCCCATCAAAATAACAATGGCATTCTTCACAGAAATAGAAAAAAAATAATCCTAAAATTTGTGTGGGACCGCAAAAGATCCCCCAAAGCTAAAACAATTCTGAAGAGAAAGAACAAAGGTGGAGGTATCACACTTCCTGATTTCAAACTACTCTACAAATCTAGAGTAATAAAAAGAGTATGGCACTGTCACAAAAATAGACACACAGACCAATGGAATAGAACAGAGAGCCCAGAATTAAACCTATGGTTGTACAGTCAACTAATATTTGACAAAGGAACAAAGAACACCCAGTGGGGAAAGGATAGTCTCTTCAACAAATAGTGTTGGGAAAACTGGATAAACACATGTAGATATACGAAACTGGATCCTTATCTTACAAAACTCACAAAAATTCACTCAAAACAGATCAAAGATTTAAACACAGGACCTGATACTATAAAACTCCTAGAAGAAAACCTCGGGAAGAAGCTCAGTGACATTGGTCTTGGTAGTGATTTTTTGGGGATGTGACACCAAAAGCATAAACAACAAAAGCAAATATTGACAAAAGGACTCTTCAAGTATAAAAATTTTTGCACAGCAAAAGAAATGATGAACACAATGAAAAGGCAACCTATAGAATGGGAGAAAATTTTTGCAAACCATGTATCTGTAAGGGATTAATGTACAAAATATATAAGAACTCAAAGAACTCGATAGCAAAAAAACAAACAAACAAACAAAAAAAAACCTGATTAAAAATTAGACAGAAAAAAAAAATTGGGCGAAACAAGGGGGGAGGGTATAGCTCAGTGGTAGAATGTGTGCTTAGCATGCATGAAGTCCTGGGTTCAATCCCCACTACTTCCATTAAAAAAGAAAGAAAGAAATAACCCAAGTATCCCTCCTCAAAAAAACAAAACAAAACTGGATAGAACAACTAAAATAGATATTTTTCCAAAGAAGACACCCAAATGGCCAACAGGTAAATGAGAAGATGCTCAACGTTAGTAACTATCAGGGAAATGCAAACCAAAACCACAATGAGATATCACCTCACACCTGTTAGAACGGCTGTCATCAAGAAGACAAGATATCAGTGCTGTCAAGGATGTGGAGAAAAGAGAACCCTCCTATACTGTTGGTGGGAATGTAAATTGGTTCAACCACTATGGAAAGCAGCATGGAGTTTCCTCAATAAATTAAAAATAGAACTACCTTATGAACAGGAATCCCACTTCTGAGTATATAACCAAAAGAAATGAAAATAGGATTTTGAAGAGATAAACGCACTCCCATGTCCCTTGCAGCATTATTCACAATAACCAAGACATAGAAATAGCCTAATTACCTATCAATAGATAAGCAGATAAAGAAGGTATGATATATATACATATATATGTATATAAAATATTATTCAGCCATGAGAAAGGAGGACATCCTGCCATTTGTGACAACATGGATGAATCTTGAGCACATTATGCTAAGTGAGATAAGTCAGACAGAGAAAGACAAGTATAAGTGTATAATACTACTTATATGTGAAATTTTTAAAAGCCAAACTTGTGAAAAAGGAGAGTAAAATGGTGGTTATCATGGGTAGGAGGTGTGGAGGTGGGGGTACAGGACAGATGTGTTTGAGGGTACAAACTTGTTTTGAGTAGTAAATAAGCCCTAGAGGTCTAATGCACAGTACAGTGAATATAGACAATGATATTATAATCATCAAACTTTCTAAGAGACTAGAACTTAATTATTCCAACTACTAAAAACAAAGAATAATTATGTAAAACGATAGAAGGGCTAATTATCACTACAATGGTAATCATATTATAATATATAAATATATCAAATTAATATGGTGTACACTTTAAATTTACATAATGTCATATGTCAAATATATTTTAATTTAAAAAGTACCATTTTGGCTTTCAGCTTTTTAGATCAAGTCATGTGAGAAATGTCTGAGCCTAAACTTATCATGCCCTGGCTTCCTGGTGACTTTTTGTTGCCGAAAGATTAGCCCCAGTCCCTGACAAAGCAAATAACTCAGAGACAAGATCTTGGAGCTTAGTTAAAAAGAGGCAGCTTTATTGCTTTGCCGGGCAAAGGGGACTCACAGCAGGCTAGTGCCTTCAAACTGTGAACCCGTCTTAGGATTGGGGCTTAGTGATTATATAGTGAACAAATTGTGGCATAAAAGGGAATATTAATTGACAAAAGTCTCTGGTAAATCTTCCTCCGAAATCTTGGTGTGTGCGTCCGGTGTTATGGGGCTGTCCGGTGGCCTATCTTATCAGACTCATTAGGCGCCAGGAGGAACTTCAGAGGGTCTGGTCATTCTCCTGAGATTATCGTCCCATGACTCCCTTCCTGGGGGAACAACCCAAAATCCAAACATGAGTGTAAATTTCAATTACTAGATCAAGGTAAAACAAATAGGGAAGTCAATAGCTCTAACGCTAACAATGGGCCTGGGGCTGGGAGCCGTGTCTGGTCAGTCAGATTTGCTGATCACTCTAAAAGCAAACAGTAAGTATAAGACCAAGAACTACTTACCCTAAGCATGGCCATATTATTATTTCTCCTTCATTTTTATTTTGGACTTGGCCATTTTGATTTAGTGGTATAAAAAGAGCTGTAAAAATCAGGCACATTAAGATATCTTAATTAGAACCACAAAAAGAGCCTATAATAATATTACACCAATCTTTCTTGATCCCAGCAGAGTCCTGAGGTAATAGGGCAACCAAGTACCTGAAATCTAAGGAAAGACAAGTGCTTCCAAGGAGAGCTAGGACACGAGCACTGGCTTACCTGTAACAGAGCACAGGAGGAAGATGGGCCTATTGTACACATAAGTTAGAATTCAGCTAACATTTTAAACAAATTGCTAAAAGCCAGGTGTGGCCAAAAACTGGGAGCTGCTGATTCAAGGGAGTTCATACCCACTTAAAGAGTCTTCTCTGTGGATTACCACTGGGTGCTCATGAAAAAACTGGGGGCAGGGAGAGAGACCAGAGAAAGCTTCCCTGGTAGCACATGCCCAGAGAATGGGAATGGCTGCCACTGTGGGAAGGGCATGAAGCCCACCTAAACCCTTTTCTCTAAGGAACAAACACCTTAAATCATTAGGACAAGGGCGCAAGGCACAGAAAGATCATTACACCTGGAGAAAGGAAACAGAAAAAAATCCCCTATGTTAGGGGGAGGGCCTGGAATGCTGCTACTATTGGGAGAGGTGCCGAATCACTGGGAAAAGCCCCATCCTCAAGATCCAGGGATACAACGCCTGCCTAAGACTGACGTGAGTCCAGGACAACAGAGAAATCTCTATCCCACCTCCAAGGCTAGCAAGTCCTGAATAAGAAGCAGTAGCACTGGACTGCTGGGGAGAGACCATCTGAGGTACAGGCACATAGGGAAGGCCTAAAGTTTAGGGTGGAGCAGAAACATTGAGAAAAGTCCTCCAGGAAAATTGGCCCTGACCCCAAGCACAATATGACACTAGAAGAACTGAAGGTAACTATGGCAACAAGAAAATCTAAGTCCCGCTCAACTCCTGACTGAATTGTCACAACCTCCACATTAATAGCTTAACAGAAGAAGGGAGTACCCATTTCCAAGCATAAATACAAATAACCTAAGTCTCTACTGTCCTACATATGATGTTTAGAATTCAATTAAAAATTATGAAACTACACAAAAAACCAAGATTTTAAAAAACCTGTCAGAAGAAAATTCAAGCAAGGGAAACTTCATCAAAGATAATCAAAAAATTTTAAATAACTGTAAGTAATATGTTAAAGGCTCTGGTAGAAAACATGGATGACATACATGAGCAGATGAGGAATTTCAGCACAGAGACAGAAACTATAAGAAGAGTTACATGAAATGTTAAAAAAATTTAGATATAATAAGAGGAGGAAGTATATGTTCAACAGGCTCATTAGTAGACTCCTGCTACAGCTGAGAATCAGTGCCTTGTAGATGGATTCACAGAAATTACCCAAAATGAAATTCAAAGGGGAAAAAAAGAAAGAAAATAGAAGAGAATATTTAAGAAGAGTAAAATAATATAAATTGCTCTGATGTATGTGTAATAGAAATCCCAAGAAGAGAGAAAGAATGGAGCAGTAAAAACAGTCGAAGAGATAATGACCAAGAATCTTTCAAAAATAATAGTAAAAGTTATCAAACCACAGATCAAAGAAGCTGAGAGAACAAAAGCAAACCAGATACACACACATACACACACATACCACCTAAACCCATCATACTCAAAGTCCTGAAAACCAATGATAAAGAGAAAAATCACTAAAATTCCAATAGATTTTTATTTTAAAGTCTTATACAGCTAGGATATCAGTGCCACCACCCTAGCCAGCCACCAAAGATGTAGCTGATCGAGAGGCTGTATTAGCAGAAGAGTGAAAACATCTAAATCTTTCTCTTGGCTAACTCACAATCGTCTAGGTTTAAAGTGAAAAAAAATTTTTTTTTTAAGAAACAGAAATGAGAAAAGAAGAACGTCAGAACCCAGTTTCTAAAGCATGCCACACAACAATTATATCCTTCCACAAAAGATGGGAACCATACTAGTATCTAGACCTTGTTTTCTAGTCTTCCCTTCAAGATGAAAATTTTAGATCATCTCCTCAGGCTCCAGGGGCTTGCTCTGCAATCTTCCTTATCTCTTACCTTGAAGAGGAAGTCACTTTTCTTTCTGAATCTCAAGGTTTCCCCCCTTGAGTTACCCTAGATGTTGCCTTGGGTCCTGCCACATGGAAGCCTTCCTTCACTCCAAGCCTAGGGAGTACTCAAAATCCTCTTCTCTAAGAAATAACTTGTGAATCCCAGGGGCAGAATGTAGCCTTTTGTGGTGTATCACTGCAGTTTGCAGGGCCAAAATACTTTGAAGTTGTTTAGTGTCTTTTTCATCAAGACTTAGGATTCTCCTGCTGCCCCTCTGATGACTCTTGTTCTCCCTCTGAAAGCTCCTCTAGCCTCACCCATCCATTAAATATTGGTGTTTGTTCAGCTCTCTATCCTCAGGGTACTTCTGTCCCTTCCAATGATTTTCTAAATGGGGAGAGACTCCCCCAGGAGGTGTATCAGACTAGAAAAGCAAGAGAGAGGTAGAGATGCAGTTTGAAAAGATTATCCAGCTTTGTAATACAACTTTATACTTATAAATTTGACAAAGCAATTTTGAAAATTAAGATAAAATTAAAGGAAGATGAAAAAATTTTATGTTTATGTTTAAAAGGGTTGAGAATAGACTTTAAACAGTTGTACATGTCTCACTTCTAAATGATTTTATCCACGCCCATAGCCCCGACTAGACTAGTAGTTCTCACCAAGGTGATTTTCCCCTACCGGGGATATTTGCCAATATCTGGAGACATTTTTTTGTTGTCACAAGTACAAAGGGAACTGAGGTTCCTCCTGGCATCTACAGAGTAGAAGCCAAGAATGCTGCTAAATATCCTCCAATGACAAAACAGCCTCCCACAACAAATTATCTGGCCCCCAATGTCAACAAATTGGTTTAAAAACCCTGCTCTGTCCCAAATATGCTAATTACTCCCAAATCTTTATTTCCAGCCAGCACTTGTCTCCTGAATTCTAGAACAGTATAATTAGCTATTTATTAGGTACTTCTACTTCAATTTTTTTTCCAAAATGAAATTTACTTATTCTTCCTAAACTTGCACTTCTTTCTCTACGATCTACTCTGTTACTTAAGTCAGAATCCTTCAAGTTATCTGAGGTTCCTTACTCTCCTTCATCATTCCTATCCAACCAATTTTCTCAAATTCCTTTGCTTCCCGCCATTCATTAGCTGTATAAAACTTTGAGCAAGTCACTTAAACTCTTCTTGCCTTGGTTTTCTGATCTTTAAAATAGGGACAGTAATAGTCCAACTACCTCACAGAGGTGATATGAGGATTAAATAAGTTAATTATTTACTGCTTAGGATGATGCCTGCACGTAGCGAGTGCTACATAAGTGTTTACTGCTACTATTATTATTATTATTTATTTCATGTTTTAATGATTCCTTCTCTAAAATATTGAAACAGAATTGTAACTAGTCTTCCTTCTTATCTTGCTTCATTCCAATCCGTCTTCTATAACTGTTTTCAAAGAGACTTATCAAGCGATTCTTCATCAAAAGACATCTTTTAAGAAGTGAGTGACCACAGGCTAGGAGAATATATTTCTTAGATATATCTGACAAAGGATTCATATCAAGAATACATAAAGAACTGTATATCAATAAGAAGACAGACTACCCAGTTAAAATGTGAGCAAAAGATTTAAACAGGCACTTCACAAAAAAGGATATCTAAATGGCCAAATAAGCACCTGAAAAGATACTCAACATCATTACTTATCAGAGAAATACAAATTAAAAACACAATGAGATACCACTATACACTGATGGAGGTCATGATACACTGTCCCAAAATGTGGTAGCTTGACATATTGAGTCTTTTATGCTGAACGAGTTTGGTTTTTTTTTTTTTTTTAATGACAGAAGCAGGAAGGTCACTCTGTCCTTCCCCACCTCTGGAGTGTATGTATCACTGCTGCCCCCACTCCAACCCTATACTCCACCAATATCAAGTTTCTTGCTGTTCCCCAAATTTAATGTGTTGCCATATTTCTTCCATGCTGTTTTCTGTGAACGAAGCTATTTTGCCAACTCATACCCATGTCTCAAGACCAAACTCCTCCATAAAGCCTCCCATAAGTTGCACACAGCTGAACTCTTGTTTGCAAGGGGAGTCCCTCAACTGATGCTGGCTCTCCAGGGGCTGCCCTGCCTCCACGAAGATCTCTTCCATTCATAAACACGTGAAGCATGATGTGCTGTATTTTGGGTAACCTGACATTGGAATAATGTTGTAGAATGACTTTCTCTAATTTTTTTTTTCCCCTGGGCTTAGAAAAGCAGGCTGTTTGCTGCTCTCTACTGTCCTCTGTTGAAACAAAGTGGTCAAGGCAAGGCAATTCTCAGCTGCAGGACACAGATAACCAGTTTTCAAGAAAACTTAAGATCTGAGTGGTTTAACATAAGAAACACCCAGCAAATGGGAGCGAGGATGCTCTTTTTTTAAACCCCTTGCTCTGCTCTTCTGCTTGAGTGACTCTTGACTCAGACAGTAGCATCAAAGTCTTGTTTTCATTAATTTGCACTCTGGCTTTAGGCCCTTAATGTTAAGGCATAATTTGAAGTGGAATTAGATCCCAACGTCTAAGATCTGCAACTCAAATGGCTTAGAGCCTCCCCCTCCAGCTTGCTTTGTCCTTGAACTGTATCAACTGCATGGTCTCCAGCAAGGGTAAAGATTCAGAAGAGTAGGAACACTGTCTTAAGCCAAAGTTGCTGAGAGTTGATGGAAACTGTTTCTGAAGAAGACTGAAGCTGCCCTACTCAATAGCAAGTAAATATTCAATAAGAACATTTGAAGAACTATAAATGAGGTTCTAAGTGATTAAAAATTATCCTCTTGTCACTGGAAATAGACCTACCCCCAAGGCCTCAACAAATAAAGGAATCAATTCTATGTCTTCCAGTTAATTCCCTAAAGCACAATTCAGCTTGGACTTGAGTCCATGTCTCAAGTTCTAGCCCATACCTCTCCTTCCAGACAGCCAACTGATCCTGACCACTCCATTGGTATGTCCTATAGGCACCTCAAACTCAGAAAATATCCACACCTGAGCTGATCACAGCTCCTCGCTCCATCCCAGCTAAACTTCTTCCCATAATATTTCAGGGACTGGCACCACATAAGCCAGAAATCTAGATCTCTCTGTGGTTTCCTTACTCTCTTTCATAATCCACAACTAATTTTTCCAGTTCTCCTTGCTAAATACCCAAACTCCACCACCATTACCTTAGTCCCAAGCCATCTTCATCTGCCACCAGGACTTTTGCAAGAGCCTAACTCATCTTTCTGCTCCCAGTCTTACTCCCTCCAAGCTGCTTATAAGCTACAACCAGAGTAATCTTCTTGAAGTACAAATTGGATTAAAATAATCTTTCCTACTTAAAATAATTCGATGGATGCCCATGCCTTCAGAATAAAGTCCAAACTCCTTAAGGTAGTCTGCAAGGCATTGTGGTACAAAGACCCACTTACTCTTTTTCAGTTTCATCTTGCTACACTAATCTCCTTATGCTCAAGCTACAAGGAACTCAAATCTGGGGAAGTCTTTTTGATCTCAGTGTAAACATTGCCTCCTCTGGGAAGGCTGTGCTGGCTTTCTAAGGTTGAAGGGCTTGAGAATGTTTAGCTATTTCTATCCAAAGGTGCTTCTGTATTAAATTTAAATCCTAACCAGAAGGAAAGAGTATCTGGAAAAAAAGTTGGTAATATGGAAAAAAAAAAAAAAAAAAAGAACAAGCACTTTACATTTCTATATCACCTCTTTGATATATTTTCTAAGGAAAATTAAAAAGTAGAAAGCTACATTTTTACAACTCAGTAATCAAAAAAATTAACTACCCAATTTAAAAACATGCAAAAGAATAGACAATTCTCCAAAGAAGATATAAAAATAGCCAACAAGTATATTAAAAGATGTTCAACATCGCTAATAATTAGATAAATACAAATCAAAACCACAATGAGATATTACATCACACTTATTAGGTTGGTCACTATCTAAAGAATAGAAAATAACAAGTGCTGGCAAGGATGAGGAGAAATTGGAACCTTTGTGCACTGTCGGTGGGAATGTAAAATGGTGCAGTCTTTATGGAAACAGTATGGAGGTT
Organism: Camelus dromedarius; assembly: GCF_036321535.1. Taxonomy (NCBI): domain Eukaryota; kingdom Metazoa; phylum Chordata; class Mammalia; order Artiodactyla; family Camelidae; genus Camelus; species Camelus dromedarius. Next base: position 11,362,575 of record NC_087458.1, on the reverse strand, counting down.
TTTCAAAAAATTGAAAATAGAACTACATACAATCCAGCAATTCCACTCCTGGGTATATATACAAAAGAATTCAAAGCAAGATTTTGAAGAGATATATGAACTCCCATGTTCATTGCAGCATTATTTACAGTAGCCAAGATATGGAAACAACTCAAATGTTCATCAAAAGATGAATAGATAAAGAAAATGTAACATTAATACAATAGAATATTATACAGCCTTTAAAAAGAGAGAAATCTTCTCACATGCTATAACATGAATGAGCCTCAAGGACATCATACTATGCAAAATAAGCCAGTTACAAAAGAACAAATATGATTCTGTTCATAAGAAGTATCTAAAGTAGTCAAAACCATAGAAACAGAAAGAACAAATGTGGTTGCCAAGGTCTTGGAAGAGGGGAGAGGGAGAATTAGTGTTTAATGGGTATAGAGTTTCAGTTTTGCAAGATAAAGAAGTTCTAGAGAGCTGTTGCAGAGCAATGTGATATAGACTTAACATTACTGAATTGTATACTTTTAAAAATGGTTAAGAAAGTAAATTTAATGTTGCGGGGTTTTTTTACCAATTTTTTTTTTAATATTTAAAGAGCATATAATCCAATTTAGAGGGATAGAGTCTTAATCTTAAATCATGAGCTAATTAGTCCGTAGTTTTATGCTAATTTTAAACAATTTGTTTTAAGTAGGGAGCTAAGAGGCAGGAACTTGGAAGTATCAATTAGGCAAGTTATTAGGTAGACAACGTCTCTCAGAATACAGACAAATATATTTCATAAGGGCCATAGCATGAACCGGAAAATCATGCTATAGAAAACTAGAATACAATAGCACTGAATCTTAATCAAATTCTCCAAAGAAAGAAAGATTTCTAAACTTAGCAAAAAATACAAAGGAAGAGACCCTCACAAAAATTTTAAATTTCTGAATAATGCAAAACTGAAATCAACCCAAAATAAACAAGTAATTGCAAAGTGGAAAAAAAAAATTTGTTCAATTACATCTCCCCAGAAGAGGTATTTTTTAGTATAAAAACAATTAATGAGAAAAATACAGAGTCGTGATAAACAGGCAAGGGCAGGGATATCAACAGAGAAACCCAAAAACCTTTGGTTAAACAATAGTAAATGGCTAAGTGTGACAGACACTGTGGTAAATGCTTTCCACTTATTAGAAATACGAAAGAGGAAATGCAACTAATAAACAAACACATGGGAAATGTTCAAAAACTAGTAATCAAAGAAATGCAAATTAAAATGACAAGACCCCATTTCTCATCTACTAAACTACCTAAGACAAGAAAAAGAATGTGATTAAGTGCATTCACATAGATTTCTGAATGTAGTGTAAATTAAAACAATTGTTTTGGAAAGAAATGTGGAAATACTATCAAAAGGTAAGAAACATGCATACCTATGACATTGTAATTTCACTTCTGGGAAAATGGCCTTTGGAAATGTGCCAAAATGTATTTTAAAAAATAGTGTTGCTCTTTGCAGCATTGTTAGAAATAATGAAAATTAGAAACAACCTAAAAATGTTCAAAATCTGGCTTTAGGTAAATTTCTCTGCAACTATATCACCAGGAGTCTCCCTGGGCTGTGAGAGAGGTGTAAGTATCATTTACGTGACTTTCTGCAGCAGGTACCAGAAAATTCCTCTCAGATGGCTTAAACAACAAGAACTATTTTGCTATCCTACATATCAAGTTGTCTGAAGATAGTGCAGTTCCAGGGTTGGTTTATCTATAACTCAATTATGTCATCAGTAGACCAGATACTTCCCTCTCTTTGCTTTGCTGTCATTTCCCTCTTGGAAGCAAGATGGTGCAGCAGCTTCTAGCATCACATCCTTATACATTACCATGTTTAAAGACTGACAGAGTTCATTACTTCTTGTGCCCCAGAATTTCCCCCTAGCAGATTGCTCCTGAAGTCTCATTGTCAAAAACTGAAGCACATGTTCAGTCCTGAGTCAATCACTGACAAGGGACTTGGTTCTCAAAATGTGACCAGCACCATCAATATCCTAATCTGTTAGAAATGCAAATTCTGGGGCCCCACCAGAATCAGAAAATCTGAGTGAGGCCCACTAATCTGTACTTTAACAAGCCCTCCATTGATTCTGATACAACTCAAATTTGGGGACTGCTGACTTAGATGAACCAAAAATCACCTCCTGGGGCTGGGGAAAGGTCTAGCCTTCCCTAAAGCTCATGGCCACCATATATCTGAACAAAATCATGTTCGGTAGCAAGGAGCAAATGGAGAAGTGGCTGTGAAGTAGGCAACCTCTGTATAGGAGAAAGCCCTGTTCTAATGCTGATAATGAATCTTTTAAGGACACAAGAAAGTCAAAGGATTAACACCATCTCTTCCTTTCCACACGTTCCTCAAAAACAAATATTTTTTAATGTTTTTTCTTCAAGTAAAAATGTGAAAATACTGAGTGGTGTGTGCATTTGTGTCCCTATGTGTATGTGGAATTATTGTTTTAAAAAATCAAGTTGCAGAATAATCACATAACATAATATGTAAACAAAAACAACAAAAATGAACAAAATATAAATCTGTATGAGTAGATGTGTGTTTACATGAATATGAATGTATAGGGTAAGTTCTGGAAGGATGACAAACTTCCCCCTGAGGAGTGAAACTGGGGAAAGGAATATCACGTTTACTTTATTTACTTCGAATTGTTTCACTTATTTATAGTATGAATATATTACAGGTCATGTGTGTATTTTCAAACAGAAAATTGTTTAAAGCATTGACACAAAGCATAGGTGAGAGGAACAAGAATGAATCTCTAGGAATGGTTCTGAGCTCTTCTTATACTCCCACTGATGAAGGGATGGCACTAATAAAAAACAAAACAAAACAGTATTTCCATTTCCTTTTCAAAACTAAGGTTTCTTTTTATGTCACCCTTATTTTCCTAGTAAATTCTGACTAGTTTGCGTGGAAGAGAAAGAAAGCATGAGTTCAATTCTTATAATTAACTTTTAATTAGAACTATTAATTTGCTAGCTCTGCTAGAAAATTCCTTGGGGTCTCCAAAATAGTCCAATGGCCTTTATTAGGATTTTTTAGAAGACAAAGTTTACTACTTTCTGCAATGTCTAGAAATTACAGATGGGAGCCAGCATTCAAAACTATAGAATATTTAAGATGGAAAGAACTAGACAAAATCTGGCTCAATTACCTCACTTACAGATGAGGAAACAGAGGTTTAGAAAAGAGAAGTGGCTAGACAGCTAGTCTCTGTCAAACTGAAACCAAAACCTGAATTTCCTTCCTCCTCAAACAGTATCCTTCCCATAACACATAACCAGCTGAGCTCCTGCTTAGGACTGCACTCAGCAAGCTAGTCAGAGAATAGTTGGCCTGACCACTGCTGAAGAAAAGTTACCAACACTGAGGACTGGCCTGGCCACAAATCCATAACCTTCAACCCCTGCTGGGCCCTTGGCATTGCTTGGCAATCCTTTTACATGTAAACTGTCAGCTCCTTCTCCTTCTATTCACCATAATTACCATTCTAAACCTCCTCTGGTACCCTTAAGTCTCCTACTATCACCTTCACCTCCTCTTTTTTCAGTAAATGACTGACTCCTGACCCAGGAAATCAGGGCAATCAGATATAAAGTACTTCAACATTCTTACTCAATATCTGAAAACTGATTTGCATATGCATATTCCTCACCACCTCCTTATAACTCAGAGGGAGAGATGTTGCATAACCAGTTCAGAACCAAGTCTCCACCCATGTTTTATTCCCATGTCTTGAAGATCTACACTTGCTTCATCAGGTTTTCCCTTCTTGTCATGAATCCAACTTCTCCCATTCTACTGACGTCTTCCCAAAGACCTGTGAGCAAGTTCAAATCTTTCACTCAAAACAAAACAAAATCTAAAAATACTATATGAGATGGCTCATATGTGGAATCTAATTAAAAAAAAAACATAAATACAAAACAGAAACAGACTCATAGACATAGAATACAAACTTGTGGTTGCCAAGAGGGTGAGGGGTGGGAAAGGACAGACTGGGATTTCAAAATGTAGAATAGATAAACAAGATTATACTGTATAGCACAGGGAAATACATACAAGATCTTGTGGTGGCTCACAGCAAAAAAGAACGTGACAATGAATATATGTGTGTCTAACTAAAAAATTGTGCTCTACACTGGAATTTGACACGACATTATAAAATGACTATAACTCAATAAAAAAAGTTTAAAAATTAAAAATAAATAAAATAAAATAAAAAAGAAACAAAACAAAACAAAATCTCCCTTTCTTTCCTTGATCCCCTCTACTTAACATCTTCTGATTCTCATTTCTTACTGTGTCACTCGGGGCTCTTGATTATAAGCAACTGTATCAGAATCTAAATTTTTTTTTAAAAAGTAAAGTTTAAAAAAAAGTAAAGTTTAAAAAGAGTAAAATTTTCAGAAAAAAAAAAAATTTATTAGATGGAAATTGGAGGCAGGTCAGTCTATCCCACTGCTGTGGTAACTGGGATTTAACCATCCCTCTCCCTTATAAATGCATACATGTTACTTATACAGAATTTGACATCCCAGAAAATACAAATTGGCCAAGCCTAGGTCACACGCCTGCTCTTTGACTTTCTGTATTAATCAGTTCAGGTTGCCATAACAAAGCACCACAGACTGAGGAGCTTAAACCACAGAAATTTATTTTCTCACAGTTCTGCAAGCTAGAAGTCAGAGATCAAGGTGTCATCAGGGTTGGGGGTTTTTTGTGTTTTTGTTTTCTGAGACTACTCTCCTTGGCTTAGAGATAGCCATTTTCTCCTTGTGTCTTCACATGGTTTTCCATCTACACAATTCTGCGTGCTAATCTCTTTTTATAAGTATTCCCAGTCCACCATAATGACCTCATTTTAACTTAATAACTCCTTTAAAGGCCCTGTCTCCAAATCAGGTCACATTTTGAGGTACTGGGTGTTAGCGCTTCAACATATACATTTGGGGGAGGCACAGTGTAGCCCGTAACACCAGGCCAAGGTGGGAAAAAGGAAAATCTGGACCCCTTTGGTTTCTGTAGTAAAAAGCAATCACCACTTTGTGCTAAGACTCCTCACACTGGGGCTTCCCCGAGGGAGAATGAGATGTGAATAAGAAGTGGGAGGGAACTGGATCCTGAACAGCCAGGACAACATGCTTCTATAGTAGAGATTCTTCAATTCATTAAAACACTTTTTCATTTCTATTCAATCTTCAACCAAAAGTTATCAAGCTTCTGTTCTTCAACCCCAGCCCTTGAAATGACAAAGGTCATGAATAGGTCCTAGATCGCCACATTGAAAGAACTTCCTTGGAATTTTCTTCAGCATTTTATACCATTGACTTCTCCCTCCTTAAAGATCAGTCCTCCCTAAGCTGCCCTGTTCTCCTCTCTTCCTTAGCCTCCCCTACCCGATCTCCTTTGTCAGCTATTCTTCCTTTATACACTGTCAAAATTGCTGAGTGCTAAGTTTCTGTCACTGATCCTCTCCTCTTCCCCTGACATTCCTCTCTTTCCTTTCCTTCACTGTTCCCCTTTTTCTCACTCAATATGCTTAAAGTCAGAGAGATCTTATTCATACTTCATCTTAACCTAGAATCTCTGGATGGGTTTCACATGGAGTTTCTTAAATTGCAAGGAAAATGGTGTGCATATTTGCATTTTCTTTTGGGGAGGGCCTAAAGCTTTTATCAAAAGTTTAAACATCAACCATGTTGGTGCTTTCTAAATTTTGTTTCATCCAGAACTGTCTTCTGAGTTCCAGAGCCATATGTCCAACTGCCTACTTGGCATCGCCACCTAAAATCACCACCAACCTCCAACTCAATAATGTCAAAGCTGAGATCATTATCTCCCTCTCTGAAAGCCTGTTCATTTTTATTTCTGACATCCATAACATATGTCACCATTCTCCTGACCACCCAAATCAGAAAGCTGAGCATTACCTACCCCCTCCTACTTCATCACTTCTCATAGCCAATCACTCATCCAAATCCTGTCCATTTTACCTTCTTAACATCTCTCCTAACTGTTTCCATTGCATTTTCACTTCTTTAATAGAGAATCTCCTATCTCTCAGCTAGACTGTTAAAATAACTTCCCAAATTTTCCCTCCACCTTCAATCTCTCTCTCCTCCAACTTATTTCTTGGACTATGCCATTCCACAGCTTAAAAACTTGATGATCATTTTACATTTTGCAAAAATTACCCTGATAGCAGTTCAAGAAAGCACAAACTGTTCACCATGACATAAAGAGTCCTTCGTGATCACCTGATAAATATTGAGTGCCTAGTCCTTTCCAGGCACTGTGCTAAATACTGGTGATACAGTGATGAACAAGAGGAACAGATTCCCTGACCTCAAAGACCTAAAAGTCCATAAATATGAGGAGTACTACAGAAGAGAAACACAAGCTCCTAAAGGAGTACAGGAGATGGGAGTGTCAAAACTTAAGTCAGAAAACCAGGGACACCCTCACTTCTATTTATTGCACTTCTAATAGTCATCAGCAGGTGTGGTTCCAGATATGGAATCAACAACTTCATATGCATTATTTCATTTAAGCCTCACAAGAACTCCTTGGAGTTAGTACCATTTTTGTTAGTCCTATTTTACAGATAGGGAAACTGAGACCTAGACAGGTTAAGTAAGTACTAAAGTTCGGATTCCGTACCAGACTCATCTTAAATCCAGCCCTCTTGACCCTTTAGGAGCTTGTGCTTCTCCTTTGTAGTCTTCTGGAATCTTGTGGTGCTATATCCAGCTCTGCAAACATGCCAGCCTATTTCACACCAAGTCTTTGCTCAGGCTGCTCCTTTTCCCTGAAATGTCTATTTCTTCCCAAAGCCTTCCTGCTGAACACACAATTATCTCTTGTGATCCAATTAAAGTGTTCTCTCTTCCACGTGGACTCCTCCCCCAGATAAATATAGCCACTGCCTTCTTTGTGCACACACAGATTTTCACAAACTCTCTCATAGTCCCTTTAGCACTTCACATGCTTATCGGGTAGTCTCCCTCTAAGAAACTATAAATCCCAGGGGATGATAACTGATCAACTGATCAACCTCTATAATCTCAGACCCTCATGCTGTGGCTGTCATTTCAACATGAGGGAAGAGAAGAAAGGAGGGAGTAAGGAAAAGAATGAAGGGAAAAAGAAAAAAAAAACCAAGCATGAAGGCAAACACTCCAGTACAAGATACGCCAAGCCCATTTTCTTTAAAAAAATTCCATTTTACCTATCTCTGTAAAATTAACCCTCATCACCCCAACAACACTCAATCTGAGGATGATTCAATAAGTGCTTCATGAAAACCTGCAGGATGTTTCCCACTCTTTTGCAATCCTCCAGTGTTCTCCCTTCTCTTCTATTTGTCTAGCCTGTCCTCTCTGCAGTCGACAATTCCTCCCTCCATCTGAAGTCCACAGACGGAAGATGCGTCAAGAAGGAAATAAAGCCTCAAAGAAGGAAAGCTAAAGTGAATGCCTTGCACCACATTATATGGCAGAAATCACTTTGGTAATAATGAACAACAGAGAGGGCCGAGGACAGCCACCTTTCGCCTCAGAAGCCACAGAAAGCCCTGAAGGCACTCTTTCTGCTTCCGTTTTCCCAGATAAACTGAAGTGCTACAGGCTGGAGCCTGAGGTTTTCGGATACTATTCTGGATTTTGCAAGATGTAAATAAATTACTTGAGACGAAACACTAGAATGGCTGCTTGGTTGGTTTCCATTGTGCTTTCTAATCAGACATCTGTTCCAAGGGCCTGTCGGGGAGGGGCTGCTGCAGGAACAGCTGATGGGGGGTGGGGAGGATGGGAATGGGGGAGGATTGATGAACTCTACACAGGAGCAAAACAAAACAAAAATTGAAACTTGTTTCTTCGAATTGAAGTGGTTTTTATATGACTCTGGAAAGGAAAAGGGAATCGATCCAAAGCAGTGTGTCAGCCTCTGCCTTCAAATATCACTTGGCCACATCTGTCTGCTGCTCGTGTCCTGGGCGTTTCCAAGGCTTTTCCAAGTGAGAGTTGTTCCAGATGTCTAGGAACCTGCCTCGAGAGTGACATGGCCGAGCACTGCCATTTGATTTCTGTCTGTAGTAGGGGAGAGTATAATTCAAGTGGTAGAGCACATGTTTAGCATACACAAGGTCTTGGGTTCAATCCCCAGTACCTCCTCTAGAAATAAATAAGTAAGCTTAATTATCTACCCCTAAAATTAAAAAAAATTTTTTAAGTATGTGATTTTCTAAGACCTGGGCTGATGTAAGAGCAAACAAAGGGCAGGGGGAGGGAATGGGTGTGTATGTACTGTCAGGAGGTATTTAGAAAAAGGAGAAGAGGTTAGCAATCTTACCACTTCCTGACCCTGCACCTCCATCTCTTCTGGTAAGGAGTCCTGGAACCCAGGCTGCAAGGCTCACAGACCAGCTTGGGCCCAGGGGGTCCCTAAGGGGCCCAAGCTAACCTGAACTACTGTGGCCCAGCACAGTCCTGGTAACACTGGGGTGAAGGTGAAGATCTCCCGTCCTTGCCTCACCTTGCCCTCTTCCTTCCTCTACCCTTTTTGTGTTCCTTCCAACTTTTCGATGGTATCTCTTCCTCCCAGAGCCCACTTGCCTCCCACTACTTGTGTTTCTTTCAGCAGGGGATGCAAATCTCATGATCAAATTCACATTAAGAAGTTAGTAGCTCCTGTGGATTATAGATCCTATGCATTTTGAATTTTGAAAGAAAATGTTGGTGGAGATAATACTGGGGTGAGCGACACATCTAATGGTCTAAAGATTTAAATGACTACTTTCTGTAGACAAGCCCTGGCTGGAGGGAGCTGGGTCTGGGCCAAGCAGGAGAGTGAGAAGTTCTGAGGTAGAACAAAAGACCCCTTGGGGAATGCTCTCCCTTGCGAGTCTCATTCCCAGGGTCATGTTGTCTTGGTCGTGGCACTGGGTGGATCCACCTGAGAAGTGAGGGCTCATATGGCAGAGTTCAGATTCATGAGTCAGATGATGTTCCCGGAAAGGGAAACCAATGAAGTAATGGGCTGAGGGGTTGGGATAAAGGCTGTTACTTCCTCTCTTCAAGTCAGCTAGGTCCCTGTAGTGCTCCGGATATCAGTGGTGACTTGTCTGCTCTAACACACAGCATGTGGCAGCTGCTACTACCAACAGCTCTGCTGCTTCTGGGTAAGTCAGATTCACCCTGGCTGGGAGAGAAGCTCAAGATGCCCTGGGTTCAGCAGAGATCCTTTTCCAAGGCAAGGGTGGGTCTCCTACCAAGGAATAGGGCCCCTCACCACATCTGTAGACTTAGATTTAGCTCCTAGGACAAAGCTTTGGGGGTTAGAGATGTGGAGAATGCTGGCTCTGATTTGAGAGCATAATCAGGAGGCGAAGCGGAACATGAGGTCTCAGTTTCGTCATAAATTGAAGAGTATGGACTAGATGGTCCTTAAGGTCTGTCTCTCCCATTCTGACATTCCGGTGCTCCCCTCTAAGACTTTTAATTTCTACCTTTTCCAGGGGACTTGGGTTGAGGTTGTGTCTATGACTTGATTCAGGGATATTCAATCTGTACCTTTAATTTGGGAGTTTGAACAGGGACCAAGGAGTAAGAGAATGGTGTTGAAAACAGGGAGTTGGGGGGACCGTGGAGTAGGAGGCCCAGACATTGCAGACCAGAGAGCAGGCAAGGGGAGAACAATTCACTACATTTATCTTGATTCTTAGGATTACTAGCCTCCCAGGGCAGAGGTAGGCAGGGGAGTTTAATCTCAGTCCACACTCCAGTCACCTTGATCTCTGCTTCTACTCAATATTTGTTTCACTCTTTTTTCTTACAGTTTCAGCTGGCACTCAAGCCGGTGAGTTTGCATTATGGTTTTAGACTGATCAAGGGAGGCACATAAATGTGTAATAGCCACAGGGTGTTCGGGAATGTTTATTGCATGGAAAACTGCTGATGTGGGGTTGGCAGGGATGGGGCTTGACCCAACACAATGGGGCTTGACCTTATGCTCTTCTGGTCAATTTTCCTCAAGATAAAGAGAGGCCAAGAATGGAGCCAAGTGTCTTCAAGCCAAGATACTCAGACAGAGTCCCATACTAAGGCAGAGTTGCCAACCCTGGGTTTGCAATGGGCTTTGAGCCTCCCTGGGAATGCCAGTGTGGGACCAGCTCATTCCCCTGCCCTTCTCTACATTCTCTTGACTCCTCAGCAGATCTCCCAAAGGCTGTGGTGCTCCTAGATCCTCAGTGGGACCGGGTACTCCAGGATGACACTGTGACTCTGAAGTGTCAGGGGGACTACGCTCTTGGAGACAGTTCCACAAAGTGGTGGCACAATGGGAGCTTCATCTCAAACCAGGCCTCCAGTTTCACCATAGAAGCCAAAGTTGAAGACAGTGGAGAATACAAGTGTCAGACAGGCCTCTCTGCACTCAGTGACCCAGTGCACCTGGAAGTCCACGTAGGTGAGTAGGTGAAGGCGAAGAGGGAAATCATCAATAATGGGTAAAACAAAAGACCCTGAAAGACTTGGGAAGAGCCAGAGGTTAATGTTCCTGGGGGTTAAAACTAAGATGAGATGATCTGTGGTCCCAATGAATGATATCAGAATTGTAGTCCTAGTTACAAGTAGGTCTCAGGTAAAATTGTCAAAGCCTGGCACACACTAGATCCAGGGCTGCTGCACTGCACAGCTCCAGGAATCAACAATCACACAGAATATATACAATATGAATGATGTCATCTGAAGGTCAGGGCATGACACTAATGCTCAATAATAGTTATTGAATAAATTAATGAGTCCATTTTTAGGACATCGATCTCCTCACTTTCAGACACACAATGCCTGAAGCTATCCCCCAAGTCATCCCTAATCTTGTATCATATCTATCTCTCTTCCCGCATCAATGCCCCAGGCAACTTCACACTTTGGAATAAATTTGGCAATGTCCCATCTGTCCTAATAGAGATATATACATGTTCAGCCTGCACGTCCATCATGAAATGAAAGTCTTTGGGTAGTAACGTAATCTAGGCATCAGATGCAAGTAGTGGTAGTATTTTGGAGGCAGACATCTCTCCTGGTGTCCCTGGAATCACACCACATAGCCTAGTACCTGCAGTGTCACCTTGTAAGCCTGACTACCTCCATGGCTGCCCCATCTGTACAATGTATGTGAATGGAAAAATCTTGGAGGGGAAGGAGGGCCTAATGAAGATGGACTTACAGCAGAGTTCCATGGAATTAGGCGTCCAAAGCTACTTTTGTGGCCCCTTTGCCTGACTGTGTCACTTAGCTGTCAGAGTTCTCACTCTACAGAGCTATAAGAAGAATGCCTAATATGCTAGGTAAGAGATGGCTACCTATGACCACATAAAATGAGGAATTTCCAACAGGAAGCAATAGAAAAATCAAGTCAGAGAGTTATTAGTTTGTCTTAAACTTGTCTCTAGAAACTGGTTTTCAAAGTCTAATCAGTGAGAACTGTATCAAACTGTCACCAAGACCACTCATTTCACCAGGCAAACTCCTGATCATCCTTTAGGACCCATTTCACTTATCTCCTTCTCTGAGAAGCCTTCCTTACCTTCTTTGGGCAAAATTTCTTTGTTCCATTCTCTTTGGCCCTGCAGTCCTTTGTTCCTAGCCTGTTGTAACACTTAACACATTGTATTGTAATTATTTCTGAGTATGTGTGTTTCTACGTCTAGACCACGGGTTCTTTGATATAGGGGATCATGTGTCTTAGTCATCTGGGTATCCCCAGTCTTTATAACCTATGAGGGAGTGTTCAATAAAGTATTTGTTGAATGAATGTACATATGGACATTCACTGAGTCCATGATAGCTGGATTGGAATAAGAATGTTCCTCCAAAAGCCACTAGATTATATATACATATATGATTACATATGTAACACCTGTTACTATTCAAGTGCATGTTCTTTCTTTTTTTCTGTGCATATATATTTTTTATTCTGTCTTTTTAACTTAACATTATCTCATGAGTGTTTCCTCATGTCATTTTAAATTTTCTCTGCAATATTATTTTTAATTATTCAAGTCAACTTCCTGACCATGACTTCAAGTTCTCTCTGTGGATGTGGAGTCTGGTTACTTGGCGAGGCAGTTGTGAGAACAAGTATCTTGGTGATACAAAATTTTCTGTCTTAAAAGCTTGCTTAGTGATGAAGATGGCCTCACTGAGACACTGTGGCCCTTCAGAAACCACCAATTACCATGAGCAATACCAAGCATGCCTTTCTTTCTCCTCCCTGACTTTTATATTGAGTTTTCCTTCACTATTTCTGCAGCCACTCCTGTGACCACTCAGTGACCTTCTTTTTGACTGGCACAAGAGTCTGCCAACATTCCTACAACTGTCTCTTCCTTCTGAAGTCTACCTTTCCTTTAATTGGACAAATAATTTTCTAATACAATTTTTATTCTTTGTTGGAGAGCTTACAGTGGCTCCTTAATACCTGTCATAGCAAAGCCAAGTGTAGCATTTAAGAACCCTGCAGATTGCTTCTCACCTGCCTTGTCACTTTGCTCCTCTGCTCTAACCTTATGTTTTAATCTTGTGTGTTTCTGTTCCTCTCCCTCATTAGAAAAAAGTTCTTGGTGTGACTTGAGTTCTCTTGCAGGGCCTAGTTGGCTTTTTCCCAAAGAAAGTTCTGTAAGGATGGCTTCCAGTCCAGATTCCCATTTTGCCCTAGGATCTGGGTGGTGAACATTCCCTTCATAAGAGCTTTGCACTGATTGCTGAGGCCTCCTGTGTCTTTCAGACTGGCTGTTGCTCCAAGCCCCTCAGAGGGTGGTCAAGGAGGGGGAGCCCATTTGGCTGAGATGCCACAGCTGGAAGAACCGTCCTGTACACAAGGTCCAATATTTCCAGAATGGCAGAGGGCAGATGTTTTATCATTGGAATTCTTACTTCAACATTTCAAAAGCAACACTTGAACACAGTGGCTCCTACTTCTGCAGGGGGCTTATCGGGAATAAAAATGAGTCCTCAAAGGCTGTGGACATCACTGTTAAAGGTAAGAGATGTGCAATCCTAGAGGGCCGAGAGCCCCCTGTGTGGGTAGTCTGCATTCATATTGGGAAGATGAGTTGGGAGGAGATTGCTGACTATTCCAGACTTCTTTACATGGGACTCAGAGATGTTATTCACTCTGCAATGTGACAGCAGGAGCAAAACCCACATTTTCTCTCCCATAAATACACCTGTCCTTACATACCTCATTCAAACCATGCCCACAATGTTATGTGTCTCCCTCACGCTGGCCCATCTTTACCTACCCTCCTTTCCCCTCCAAGCCTCAAGTCTTAGTCAAGAGCCAAGCTGGCAGTAACCCCTCACTTTTTCCAGAAAGAGCCCAGAACTTGAGTTCTGACTCTGCTACTAATTAACTGTGTGACTGTAGCCACTTAGTCTCTCTGAAGCTCAATTTCCTCTTCTGTAACAAAGACAAGCTGACATTTATTCGGCATCTTTCAGTGTGCTGGATATTGTGCTAAATGCTTCTTTATATGCATCTAGTTTGGTGATCATAGAAACCCCTCACAACATTATGAGATATGTAATAGTGACTCTATTTTACAGATGAAGTAACTGAGGTGGGAAAAAAGGAAGGTAATTAATTTGTCTCTAAGGTCACACAAAAGATTCAAAGCCTATATATTTAACCAAAATGAAAGGATTGTACAGGTACCAATGTTCTATGACAGGATTTTGAACCCTGTTAAGTCACTTGAAAAATACCTCCAGTTTCTGTAGTGCCATCCTCCAGGGTCAGAGATCCTCTACCGCAGTGCTCCCGGACTTCCTAATTTCACAAAACTTCCACCTGTAATCAGACTAATACGCACACTGTAAGCAATTTACATGTAGTAAGACAGCAAGATAGATGCACATCTTTAGAGATTTTAACAAAACAATGCCATAATTTGTATACAAAATAACTTCATCAAAATTTAAATTGAAAGTAATTACTCTCAAATAGTTAGGGAAAGAGAGAGCAAATAATGAAGGGAATGGGGGCAAAATGCAAGCAGTTAGTAAATCTAGGTAAAGAATATATGAGAGTTATTTATACTTTACTGGTAACATATTTTTAAGCTTGAGATGAAATCAAAATTAAGAGAAAAAAATTTACACAACATATAACTCAATAAAAAATGTTTAAAAAAAAGAGTTAAAAAATTTAAACTAAAAATCCACTTTAATGTTACCAGTTTATAGACAACAGCAAGGAATGACTTTAAAATAAGAATATTAAGGGCTAAGAGATTGCAAACAAACAAATTATACCTCTTTTGATTTTGGATTATTAGTTACTGAGCCTCAATAAAGAAATATTATCAATTTTCTGCCGATAAGCAGCAAATTTCAACGGTTCACTTTTTTTTTTTAGATTTTCTTTAATGGGATGAAAATTATGGGTTTAATTTTGAGACACAAGAGAGTTACTGAATTAAGAAATAGTGTTCTCACTCCAACTTAAACTTTGACAACTTTCACAATTTCACACAAAACCCAGCTACAACCTAACTTGCTCAACACTCCCTGTCACATACCTCTATCAAACATGAAAACACTTTTGCTCATGTAGCACTCAGATCCAGTGGGAGGAAGCAATGAATTTCCGCCAGACTCCCTGACCATTCTTTAGAATCTGTCACTTAGCAGGTGTCAGAGAGACTTCCTACTCATGACCTCAGCTATTTCAGTGTTTATTTCTAATTTCTGCCTTAACAAATGTCATTTTTTCTTGTCCCTCTGCTTCTCCTATTAGGTCTAGAAAATCCACTATTCTTTCCACCTTGGCACCAAATCGCTCTCTGCCTGTTGTTGGGACTCCTGTTTGCGGTGGATACAGGGCTGTATTTCTCTGTGCAGAGAGACCTTCGAAGCTCAAAGAAGGACTGTAGGGGTGCCAAAGTCACATGGAGCCAAGGTTCTCAGGACAAATGAGAGAAATAAAAGCAGCAACTCTAAACCTCGTTCCAAATTATGTAGCACCATCATTCCCAACAGGTATCTCTGGGAGCAGCAGGAAAATGACACATCAGAGTCTAGGCTGAGGGTCCTTTATCCAATTCTGTTTTCTCTTGATCTCCTATAGAAAGGAAGGGCTGTGATCTTTAAGTGCCAACAGTGAAACCCCAGTAAGTAGCTGCATTACCAGGAATAGAAGTCTCAGGGCTACATGGATATTTTCTCTATCCCAACCATTCCATCACAGCAAAGGAACAAAAGACAGACACTTGAAAGTGACCCTTGATATACAAATATTGTTCTTAAATAAATGGATAAGCAGATAAGAGAATTAGTGGTTGAGACCCAGCTGGATAGTGATCTGCATCTGTTGTTGCAGGGTTGGTTGCCTTCAAGGCCCTGTAAAACTCCTTCTAGACAGACTGTGAGTACTGCTGGGGATCTGAGGAGACAGCAGAACCAATGAAGGAGACTATATTTCGATAATAATCATAATAAAAAAGAACCAATGAAGGAGGTGGCTGAAAAAGTCCAGGGTAGTCCCGGACAGACCAGAGGAGACCCCCATCTGGGTTGTATTCCTAGAACATGAGCCATGGTGAAGGTAAAAGAAAATCACAGAGGTGATGCAGAAGTGAGTTTTTCAGGGGAGCCCCTGTCAGAATTGGGATGATCTGCAAGTATATAATGATAAACCCTCTTAATGTCATGAGTAGGAATGGTCCTAGGAAGGGGGATAGGAGTCGGAGGATTTAGAAAAGAAAGCACAGAATAAACCCTTAGGAAGGAGAGTAACATTACCGTCCCAGATTAAGCTCAGGGAAGAGAGCTATTTCAGCGTCCAAACTGAGAAAGCATAAAAAAGTCAGCCACAACTGAACAGGAAGAAATGGGCAGGAGCTGAGGATGCATTTCTTGGCCACAATAGTGAGAACTAGAGAAAGTAGGGGCAGGAACTATAAAACCAGCTTTTCCGTTTCAGTATCTAATTCAGATGTAGCTTTGTTCACATCATCTGTTAAACAAATGTTGGATAACCAGTATTAAATATACCAACCTCTACTGAGTTAAATTATGAATCTTCGAAATCCATCAGCATGTCAGTAACAAGGGAGTGGAGGTGGAGAAGGCAATCACTGTTTATGCAAGAAAGCTTTAGCTATCTCTCTGTTTTAGAAGAAACAGAACATTTCAACAGAACATTTCTTGATTCCAGTAAAGCATTTTACAAGACCCTGCATGCTACTCTTAGGGAGAAAATGGAAAAGTCATGATGATAAAACATGAATTATATCCTTTTTCCCTCCCATTGTCTTTTCAAAATTCTGTCAGGGATTAGCTTGGGTTCATGAAACCTCACCCTACCCCCTCCGCAATCATCTCACCACAATTCATATGAATTAGCTTGCTGAATTATCAAATTTTGCTGGGACAACTGGGCAAAGGGGAACTTTTATAGGAGGGTGAATGGGAATTAGAAGTAGTTTTAAAGCATGGAGCGGGTAAGAGAAGGCACAGGTAGGAAGGAGATAGGGCCTGGGCAGAGGTTTAGGGTCAGCCTAATTGTGTCAACTATGAGCTTTATGCCAAGATAATTCAAGCTTGGTATGTGAACATTAGATGAGATTCCGACATGAGACAAGGGCATTTGGAAACATTGAACATTCGACTCATATTTATTTAGTACTTACAATGTGCCGAGCTTGAGTTTAGGTGCTGGAGATATCAAGATGAACAACACAGGCTTACTCCCTGGAGGAAGTTCTATTTTAGTAATTTAAAAAAAAAAAAAACAAAAACAAAAACAACAACATAAATGAGAGAATGAAGAAAGGGCTGCAGAAAAAGAGTCTTAATTTTTGGTGTTGTGGTGATGAATGTCTAGGAGTTTGCCAGGCAAAAAGGAGAAACACTGAAGGCCCATGGGCAGATTCAAAAGCCAAAGTAGGGATTCAGAAAAGTAGTTTGGTTCTGTTCCAGTCTAAAGAGAAAGTGAAGGACAGGAGAGTGCTCAGGAGCCAGATCATGAAAGGCATTGCCTTCCAAGCTAAGGGGTTTGTAGTGACCCTGCAAGTCATTAAAGGATCCTAAGCAGAACAGGTTTGCATTTCAGAAAGCCTCTCTGGCAGCTACTTGGAGGATGGAAGGGAGAGGACAGTTGAAGACAGGAAATTGCCTAGGCTGCTAGATAGTCAATGCAGGAACTCAAGGCGTAAGTAATGAGTAAGTAAATGTCAGCAAGCTGGAGAGGAAGGTGGATATTCAAATATTTAGAAAACAGGCTCTCCAAAACTTGGTAAATAGCAGAAAGTAGCATGATTAAGGGCCCAGATCCTGGAAACACCCATTTCACAAGGTAGGAAATACAAGTACAAAAGCAAGGCAGACATAGGTTTGGAGAAAGGTTTATGTTTGGATTATGAGTACTTACCTGCTTTGGTTGGTAAATATTTTTAAAACATGAGTTTCATGAAGCAGTTTAGTAGAACCTTACTTGAGCAAGTAAAAATTGTGCTAATTGCAACCCTAATCACTTAAACCAACTGTTTCGAAACTGCTAGCAAAACACAGAAGGCTCAACTCTTTCGAAATTGCTAGCAAAACAGCTGGGGCAAGATAAGTGGGGACTGGAGAAGGACATTGACTTCACACGCAAGCTAAATAAGTAATTGAGAAAGTTGAAGTGTTGAGGTTCTTCGCTTCCTGTGTAAGTTTATCCTAGGGTCCAAAAGCGGGTGACATTTCCGTCCCTGGATGGGCTTGAACCACCAACCTTTCGGTTAACAGCCGAACGCGCTAACCGATTGCGCCACAGAGACAGACAATGGCAGCAGTTGCTGCCAAGTTAGTTCACTGAAGAATAAACTTCTAGTGTTCTCTGTGTCTCCAAAAGAACCACGTGGAAACAGTGGAGCCGTCACCTTCCAGCGCACCAGGGCACCGCCGGTAGCCCCGAAAGAAGCAGATCTTTTTCCCGCGCCTGCACCTGCTTAGATCCGAGAACAGACTCAGTTTCTACCTGGAAGATGTTAAGAAAATTAAAGCCATTGACGATGAATGAATGGAGGATCTTTGGGGAACCCAAAATGAATGCTGTCTGTGGGTTCAGGAGTTCACTTGCTTTTGCTCCGGAAAGTATATTAAATTTATTTGCTGATTTGGGCAATTTATACATTAATTATGTATACATGCGCGAGTGTTAACTTAACAGTAAGCTTATTACTGTGAAATTTTAAAATACCGCATCATATATCCAATAATGTCTGGCAAAATGTCATATCTAAGTAAGAGAGCCTAATGTAACAAAATTAATCTTCAACTCCGGTTGTTTTGAAAGGTTCTACTAGTATATTAAGCACCCAGACAGAACACAGAGTTTATAAACGCCTGTAATTCAAGGACTTTCACACTGACGTAATCCAGATCTAAATATATAAGCGTAGAGACCCCTTATCCAACATTATCAACTGGTCAGTGCTGAGCCTAGTAAGGTTCTCTCTACTCTCCAGCTTGAAGAAAAGCTCCTTTCTTTGTTCTTGGGCCATTCAACAGCCGCAGGCTTCCTGAGTAACACCTCCGCCCCAGGCGTACCCAACCCATCTACCACATTGGTTCTTTGCTGCACTCGGGCACATACAAGCAGACATTTTCTGTTGTCCAAGTCCCAAGGCGCCCCCGGAAACTCCATGTAGAACCTCCTTCTTCCTTCTACACCACCATCCTCTAATTAGTGGGTTCCAGTCTAGGTGCAGATCAGAGATTTCAGTGATTTCCAATGAAATGAGAATACACACAAATATATATATATGCATTGTTATAAATGTGTGTGTATATATTATATGTGTGTGTGTCTCAGGTAAGTACCACATGGCCTCTAAGCTGGGATTGTTTTTTTCCAGTCTAAAATGTTGTTTTTAAATGTCCTTTCTTTTATAAAATTATGATAAGGATAGATGATAGTTGATGTAGCTGTAGTTGTTTTGTTAATTTCCTGACTTGGCAAAATAAAAAGTTGGCAACCCTACATTGGTCACCAACATTTGGGGGAAATTTTTACTAGTCTGTGAAGTCCAAGTTTGGGAACCACTACTTTCATCTTCACCTCCTTTATTGAATTGGCCACAAAAATTAACTTTCAAGTTTATTCTAAATATACATACATTTCTTATGCTTCACTTTGCATGTACACATGACAGCAATCCTAAAGAAGAGAGGGGGAAAAAAGAATAAAAGAAAAGCTGAGGCAAAAAGAAAGTACAGAATAGGGTGTTGAAATAAATCCAAATATATCAGTAATCACAATAAATATAACTGGAGAAAAATTGCCAGTTAAAGACAAAAGTGGATTTTTAAAATACATTTTATTTTGTTTAGAAGAAAGACATTAAAACACAAACAGAAAGACTGAATGTAAAAGAATTGGAAAAGATATGTCAGGAATATTCTAATGAAAAGAAAGTTGGTATATAGCTATATAATATCATACAAAATAAAGTTTAAGAAATAATGCATCACTAGGGATGAAAATGGTTACCACATAATAATAAAAGATTAAACTCATGCTGAACATATAATAGCTCTAAACACATATGTATTTATTAAAAAGCATTAAAGTATAAAAACAAGAATTATTAGACCAAAAGGAAAATTGACAAATCCATCACCACAGTGGGAGAGAATTCAACATACTTCTCTCAGCATTTGATAAGTCAAGCAGAGAAAAAAAATAAGCATAGAAACACAGTTAACAAGCTTAATTTAATAGATATATATAGAACTGTGCAACCAATAATTCTCACTTAAACATTCTTCTTAATGCACGTGGAACGTATATGAAAATTGACTTTATATGAAGCCATAAAAGAAGTCTTAGCTTATTCATGGAATCTATTGTATATGTCTCTTTGAACTGAATGAAATTTAACTCAGAAAGCAATTTTAAAAAATAACTTTTAAAAACTTCATGTATTTGAAAATTTTAAAAACACATTCTTGAAAACTGAGGCTGGCCCCTACTGAATAGCAATATACACGGGAGGAAGAAAGAAGGAGCGTCTAGTGAATCACGGATGAGGGAGATGACAAGGAAAGGTGGGAATCTGAGTACAGCAGGGTTTAGGGCAGAGCCTGGATCCTCGGACGTTCTTCTAGTGGGCAGTAGGAAATTATAGGGATGGGAGAAGATACACTAAGTGGCAAATCAGGTGGAAACTGCTTGCAGGATTAATTATCCAACGCATTTAACGAAGAACCAGGGTCAAAATAACATCACGCACTAGTACTCTTAGTTACCATCCACGAAATTCGCAAGCGAGCGACATACTCTTAGAATCTAAATTTAAGGTTAATTTTTGTTTCAGCGCCAGCTACCAAGAAACAACCATGTGTTGTCTCCCCGTGGCGGAATCGAACCCCGGTCTCCCGCGTGACAGGCAGAGATACTTACCACTATACTAACGAGGGAAGCTAGAACACGAGTTTTAAAACAGCTGTATAGGAAGTTATTTCTGAACTGCCTCAAAAAGTTGCTGATTGTTAAGTTGCACTTTTACTCGACCTAGCAACTGAAACATAATGGGACCCCTACAAGTAATTTTAAATTTGTAGCAGCCGTATTAAAAAAGAAGAAGAAACAGGTGATAATTTTAATAATATATCTGACTAAACCCAATATTGCAAAATATTATTTCAATATGTAAGCAATATAAAAATATTAATTAAGGTTTTTTCTTTTCTTTCCTTTTTTTTTTTTTTTTTTTGGTACTTAGTATTCAGACTGGTATTTCACACTTACAGACAGCACACTTCAACATGGACATTAAACTTTTTTCGGAAAAACTTGATTAGTATTTAGATTTCATGATATTTACAATTGAAAAAGTGGATTCATATACCCAAGTTGTTCCTAACGTACTTAAACGTTCTCCAATACATGGGTTGAGTATCTGTTTAAATTTTTCCATTGATTTATTTCAATAAAATAATTAATTTCAATTAATGAATTAACTAATGAATGCATTAATTTCAGTTAAATAGACTTAAAAATGCAGTTCCTCAGACGCATTCCTCAATTTCAAGTGCCCAATAGCTCGTAGCTACCGTATGAACCTCGCAGATATAAAACCATGGCCCCCCTTCCGAGGCTGAGTTTCAGACAAGACACAGCAGAATCCGGATCCCAAAGACTTCTCAAGAGTTGGAAAGTTTAAAAGGAAAGCAGAGGCAGAGAAGAGAGGAAAGAAAACCTTAGGAATCTAACCCCTCCACAATGTACACGAGAAGAGAATGAGACCCTGAGAGCATACAGGAGGAAAGAAGAGAAAGTGAGGAATGGCTGCAGTTCCTGGTTTCGCTCAAGCTTTAAAAAATCATCGCTGGAACAATTTCTAGCCTTTTTCAGAGACCTGCGGGGCAGGGCGCAGGAAAACGAGCTTGCGTTGGCTGGGAATCGAACCCGGGTGAACTGCTTGGAAGGCAGCTATGCTCACCACTATACCACCAACGCCTCCGTGTGGGGGACGTTGCGGAACGTTACATAAGAGGTACACAGAGCCTTCTCTTGGTGAGGGCGAACTCAGTCTTTATTCCTTTCAATCAGCTCTTCCAATCAATGACACGGGGCTTGGAACGCAGAGACAACCCTACACGGAGAAACGGAGGATGAGAACAGCGCAGAACCCGGCGGGAAAGCCAAAGCCTCCCTCTGCCCGGACATCTTCCCCCGCCTCCTTCTACCTTCCACGCTCCCAGCTCTGCCGCTTGGCGGGCCCTACACAGCACTGGATCCATCGGATGTTGGATTCGGTTTAACGGCAATTTGGGGCAGAGAGCCGAAGGACCTGCGGCGAGGTGTCCACCCTGGCGTGGCTCCGCCCCGCTAGAGAACGAGCGGGAGGAGAGCTTGAAATTGCACAGCGGATAATGGATTTTTACAGTTTAGGAGGGTGAAGAAGTAGGAAACAGGAGTCGGAGACAGTTTCATTTTCCCTGTTTCATGAAGAAGTCCAGGGAGAGGTCTAGTTTTACTTAAAATAATAAATAGTATTGATAAATATTGACGTCGATATAGCAGTATACGATAATATTAAAGGAAAATGAGAAAGCCCAGCTACAGTATGTCAAGATGACTGAGGCGCCTAAAGCGCTGCGTTCGGGTTGCAGCCTCCCCAGGAGGGGTCGGTCCGAATTCCACTCCTGACAAGATGGTCTTTCACTTCTTTCTCTTTCCAGAAATGAATATATTGATTGAAAGCTTTTTATGCCGCATATTTACATGTGAACATTGTGCTTCGCTTTGAATACGAAACTGAATCCATTTAGATCTATCCCTAACTACGAAAATTTTTTCTTTCCTTTACAATACAGTTGTTTAGTGCCTATTTGTCCATTCCCTTATTCGACAATGTGTTGAGCACAAGTAGGTAGATACAAAAGACTCTTCTGACTCATCTGACCGAAAAAGGAAAATTCTTCAGCCCAGATTCCTTAATTTGCAATAATTGGCCCGAGTCTTCTCATGCTTAGGCAGTAGCGTCAAACTTTTGGTGAGCCTCAGATTCCCCTTCGTCTTGCCGGACACACTCCCACCACCAGTTCTAATTCAACAGATCTGCTGTGTCACCAAAAACCGGGAAAAGAAATTAACACACCAAAATGGGAGGAAAGTAATAGACAGGAAAGATAAACTCATGA
Source organism: Camelus dromedarius (assembly GCF_036321535.1). Taxonomy (NCBI): domain Eukaryota; kingdom Metazoa; phylum Chordata; class Mammalia; order Artiodactyla; family Camelidae; genus Camelus; species Camelus dromedarius. Next base: position 11,339,829 of record NC_087458.1, on the reverse strand, counting down.
AGTTGGTTGTTTCAAGAACCTTTTCTTAAAGATTGCCAATAAGATCGCAAATAAAGATCTCACTTTCTAATTTGGTAGTAGCTAGATATAACAAAAATTTTGCTGTCCTTTTGGGAAGAGGGAGAGACTATTAATCCAAAGAGGGTGAACGTGTGAGGTCCATAAGCATGAGGATGGAAGGATCTTTAGGTTAGTTAGGGAAAGTTTACCAAACTACATTCTTTGTTATTTACTAGACTATGACCTTGGAAACTGCATTTGACTTTCCTGAGCCTTAGTTTGCTTATAGTAAAATGGATATAGAATTGCTGCGAAGATTAAGTCAGATGATCTATGAGCTTATTGGAAATACGTATCTCAGGCCACACCTCAGACCTACTTGAATCCACATTTTATAAGATTCCCAGATGATTCATACCCATATTAAAGTTTGAGAAGCACTGGTCTGTCTAATTTAGATGCTTTTACACAGGTTGATCTTTAATTTGGAATATCCTTTCCCTTGCTTCCTCTTACTCTGTATCATTTGAGCACTTACAACACTCAAGACACTATGCTTAGAACAGAGAATAAAAAGTTAAATACTGTGTCTGTAAAAAACAAATTTATGATTATCAGGGGAAAGGGGCAGGGGAAGGGGGGGTAAAGTGAAAGTCTGAGATTTGCAGATACTAACTACTATACATAAAATAGATAAACAACAAGGTCCTATTGTATAGCACAGGGAACTACATTCAAAAACTTGTAATAGCCTATAATGAAAAAAGAATATGAAAAGGAATATATATATATAACTGAATCACCAGAAATTAACACAACATTGTAAACTGACTATACTTCAATAAATTTTTTAAAAATAAATACTTAAGTAGTTAACAATTCAGCCTCCCAAAATAAATAATAAATAAATACTGTGTCTAAACTAAAGACAATGATAGTGCATCCATAAAAGAAACATGTGAAAAAATAACAAAGCTGAACCGTAACCATGTGATCAAGGTGAACACACCAGTGATTAGTCACATTGATATCATATACCTCCTGATATAATGCAATAAGATGGGCACTTCACCCTGTGGTATTCTTCCCCCAAACCTCACTGTAATCATGAAAAAAAGTTAGACAAACCCAGACTGAAGGACAATCTACCAAATACCCGATCAGTACTCTTCAAAATGTCAAGGTCTTGAAAAACATGGGAAGGTTAAGAAGCTGTCCTAGATTGTAAAGAAGACATGATAACTAATTGCAACATGTTATCCTGGATTGGCTTCTGAAATAGTAAAAGAACATTAGTGGAAAAATATGAAATCTGAATAGAGTCTACAGTTTAATTAATTGTATTGTACCAATATCAATTTCTTAGGTTTAATAAATGTAACGTGGTTATGTAAGACCTTAACATTAGGAGAAGCTGGGTGAAGGATATACAGTAACTTTCTGTAATATCTTTGCAATTCTTCTGTCAATTGAAAATTATTGCAAAATTAAAAGGCCTTAAAAAGAAACTTGCAAGTGGTTGCATGTTAGGAGTAGGAATTGAGAGTGGGGCAAGAAACTGCTATTTATTCATAGAAGGGTTGTAGCAAAATTTGATTTTTTTAATAATGGGCATGTTTTTTGATTCCATTTGTTCTGATATTTTGGGGAACAAATATTTAATTTGTTCTACTATTTTTTATTGTAATCACATATAGTTGTAATTACAATAATCAAACTAAGACTATATACAACATAATGATATTTAGATGCCTATTATACAGGAAACAGTCCCCAAAGAATTTAAACCATCAACAACAATTATTTAAAAGTAGATGAAGTGGTTAGTTCACTTAAATTCTTCTGTAGAAAAATACATATCACCCAAATGAGAGGATCTGAAGTGTTTTCACAACTGAGCACAATGAAATTCTCCTCCTTATACCCTGTGTATGTTTTAAAGAGAGATAGAGACTGTTGAAATGCTAGGAAACTATCTAAACCCTGTAAGTACCATCATTCCTCTTGAGAAGTTACAAAAAGGTTGGGGTGGTCAATGTTAGAAGTTGGAAGGAAATTCTGAAAAGGGAAAGTGTAACACAGAATGTGTATGTGACATCATCACTTTTTTGCAGGTTCCTTCCATTTGAAGTCAGGTTGCATAGGACCTAGGCCAGATGCAGAAAAAAGCAGTTTAAAATGTGAAATGACAACCAAGGGACAAGTGGGTTGATACTGAAACCTCCTCTCCACCTTTAGCTAAATATTATGTAGCATTGCTCTAGCCAAATCCACTTTCATTTCTGAGAAAAAAAATATCTCCCTTTGCAAGTAGGAGAGATACAGTGTGGATTGGGTTGATTGGGAACTAACTTACACAAATTTTTCCTTGCTCTTACAGATCATTTAACTGGCAGTGAAATTGCCCCTGAGGACATTTCCCAGGTTCAATCTCTTGCTATAAAAAACACATATTCACTTAATGAATAATGTAAATATACAATAAAATATACTTTTTTCCCTCAGGGCTCAGCATCCAACTGTGTTTTAAAAGAATAGTATGTCCAATCTCATAACATCTAGGGGTCTAGTAATAAGTGGAGTTATAGCTTGTTTGTGAGGTGACAGTGCACAGGCTTTAGAGTCAGACAGGACAGGGTTCTTATTTCCAACTCTCCCCACCGCCCCTCTTCCCTGATTTAATAGCTATGGGCCTTGAGTAATTGTTTAACTTCTTTTAACTTCAGAATCCTCATCTCCAAAAAGAGATAATATCCTATGATGTTGCTGCAAGTTTTAAACTAGATTGTATACATCAAGTATCTGGTACATAGTTGACAATCAATTAATAATAATTAGTGGTAGCTAATATTGTTGGTCACACACTATATGCCCAACATTCTTCTTCACTTCTTACATATTTAATTAATTGTACCCTCATAACAATTTTTGAGATACTATTTCATCATCATCCCCATTATATAGAAGGTGAAACTGATTCTTGGAGAGTAACTTACACAGTAGATAAGGTAACAGAGCTGAAAACCTAAGCAGTCTGGTTCCAATAGAGCCATTTTGTTACACAGTTGCCATCGCCATCATCATCATCATCATCCTGGAGCCTGTCAGCAGAAACCAGATGGAACAATGCTATTTCTCTCACATAGATAAGATCAATAATAACTTTATACCACTGACTTACCCTCTTAGTCTAACATATACTCTTCCCGAGTCCAGGACTTAGGGTCTGTTCTCTAAGAACAATGAATAAGGTCACATTATTAGAGAGAGATAATTAGCATATAAACTCTTTGTCAGTGTATTAGGACACACAGACTGACAAATTAAACTAGGCTCCCAATACAGAATTTTTATTTTAAGGTCTTGCTAGGACTGAAGTTTCTCTCCATTCTCTGCTTTTCCAACTCTACCTCTTTCCCTCTTTCAACACAGTAAGTCACACTTCTCTCATACCTGACCTCATACTTCAATACTGTCTCAGTGTGCCTGCCTCAAACTCTTCCTCTTATCCTGTTTTCGCCTATAGAAACCTTGCACACAGCCTTGTGAATTTTCTTCCTATCTTTTTCAGCACCCACCCCAACATTTTCTGCTTCTGAAAGCCTTGCCCTTCATCTATTTAATTGGATAAAATGAAAACGAAGTAGTTTTAAAAGTTTATTTAGCTCTATTATTTCATATAACAAAATCCATACATACAAGTAACAAAATACATAAAATATAGGTAAAAGCAATGTTGAAGGGCCACACAAATGTTCAAAGTGATTACTTCTGCTTGTTTGAAGTGGGAGAAGATTTTTTAAAAAGTCAAATGACAAACACCACCTTTATAAAAACATACTGACAAAAAGCTCCCTGTTTAGAGGTAAGATTCCCCTCCACTCCCACCCCTGAAGGTATAGGCAGGATCATAGTAGACAGTCTAGAAAGTCCACAAGCCCAACTCTTACAGTCACAGCTGACATGTCATTTAATCAACCTCCTCAATAACAGGGCCAGTACTGGGGGCTCCCTGTCGGGCTTGAGCTCCACAACTGCTACTCCCAGGGACACCAGGCCCCCCATAGAGCCTGGAGAAGATGGGGCGACATATCTGCTCCAGCTCCCTCTTCTGATGCTCATACTCCTCTTTCTCTGCCAACTGGTTGTGCTCCAACCAAGCAAGCACTTCCTGACACTTGTCTTGTACTTTGTGCCTGTCATCTTCAGGAATCTTGTCTCTAAGGCTTTCCTCTTGCAAGGAGCCATTCACATGGAAAACATAGGCTTCCAGGGAGTTTTTGGCAGCCACCTTGTCCCTCTGGGTCTCATCCTCAGCCTTGTACTGCTCAGCCTCATGAACCATCCTCTCCACCTCCTCCTTGCTCAGTCGACCCTTGTCATTGGTGATGGTGATCTTGTTAGCTTTGCCTGTGCTCCTGTCAGTGGCTGTCACACTCAGGATGCCATTGGCATCAATGTCAAAGGTCACCTCGATCTGGGGGACTCCACGTGGAGCAGGAGGGATGCCACTGAGCTCAAAGCGCCCCAGCAGGTTGTTGTCCCTGGTCATGGCCCTCTCACCCTCGTACACCTGGATCAGGACCCCAGACTGGTTGTCTGAATAGGTGGTGAAAGTCTGGGTCTGCTTGGTAGGTATGGTGGCATTCCTCTGGATCAGTGTAGTCATCACCCCACCAGCTGTCTCCAGCCCCAGGGACAGGGGAGCCACATCCAACAGCAGGAGTTCCTGCACCTTCTCACACTTGTCCCCCATCAACACTGCTGCCTGCACAGCAGCTCCATAGGCCACAGCCTCATCTGGGTTGATGCTCTTGTTCAGCTCCCTGCCATTGAAGAAGTCCTGCAGGAGCTTCTGTACCTTGGGGATGCGGGTAGAGCCACCCACTAGGACAATGTCATGGATCTGGGCCTTGTCCAGCTTGGCATCCCTCAAGGCCTTCTCCACCGGCTCCAGGGTGCTACGGAACAGGTCTGAGCACAGTTCTTCAAAGCGAGCTCGAGTGATGGAAGTGTAGAAATCTACACCCTCAAATAGGGAATCGATCTCCAGAGTGGCCTGGGTACTGGAGGACAGGGTGCGTTTGGCACGCTCACAGGCCGTGCGGAGCCTGCGCAGGGCCCGCTTATTCCCGCTCAAGTCCTTCCCGTGCTTCCGCCCGAACTCCCCCATGAAGTGGTTCACCAGCCGGTTGTCGAAATCTTCTCCACCCAAGTGAGTGTCTCCAGCCGTGGCCTTCACCTCAAAAACACCAGCGTCGATAGTAAGGACTGACACGTCGAAGGTGCCCCCACCCAGGTCGAAAATGAGCACGTTGTGCTCTCCGGCGCTCCGCCGGTCCAGGCCATAGGCGATGGCGGCTGCCGTGGGCTCGTTGATGATCCTCAGCACGTTGAGTCCCGCGATGGCACCCGCGTCCTTGGTGGCCTGACGCTGGGAGTCGTTGAAGTAAGCAGGCACGGTGATTACAGCATGCTTCACCGGCTGGCCCAGGTACGCCTCCGCCGTCTCCTTCATCTTGCTCAGCACCATGGAGGAGATCTCCTCGGGGTAGAACGTCTTGTCCTCCCCGCGGTAGGATACGCGCACCTTGGGCTTGCCGACCTCGCTCACCACCTGGAAGGGCCAGTTCTTCATGTCCGACTGTACCGTGGGGTCTGTGAACTTGCGCCCAATCAGCCTCTTGGCGTCGAACACGGTGTTGTGCGGGTTCAGGGCCGCCTGGCTCTTGGCTGCATCGCCCACCAGCCGCTCGGTGTCGGTGAAGGCCACGTAGCTGGGGGTGGTGCGGTTGCCCTGGTCATTGGCTAGGATCTCTACCCGGCCGTGCTGAAACACGCCAACGCAAGAATACGTGGTGCCCAGGTCAATGCCTATGGCCACTTCCTTTGCGGCAGACATGGCTGTGGCTTTTCCCGCTCCAGCGGACGAGTGCAATACGGCGTCGGATGCAGGAGCCTCAGGGACTTGGTGCAGCTCAGCCGTGGAGGTGCACTCAGCGGTGCCTCTTCTGCTTGCCCAGCTCAGATCTGCTTCGCTCCGCTTCCACGAGCTTTTTATCCAGTTTCCGGAGACCCGCCTCTTCCCGCCCCCGCAGCCGCGAACCTTCCAGCGCCCTCTCGGCGAGCCCAGAGCCTGCCGGCCTGGCTGCGCCGGCTGACTCAGCCCAGGAGGCTCCGCGCTGACTCAGGGAGAAGGTTCCGGTAGATTCGGCGGTACAGGGCAGGGCGGCCCCACCATCTGCACCGTCTGATTCAGAGCTGCAGAGAAATTTCCAGCTTCTCCCGGGTTGTTCTAAGGGCGATCGGTTGTGGCAGAAGCCAGGTAAGGCAGTAACTTCCCAAGAAAACAGTTCGTCCCCTCGTTAGTTGAAGAATGCTGGTTTGAGTCCAGCGGCTGGAGAAAAGCCGAAAGCATGTCACCATGCGAATTAGAGGCTTGGCCCTCAAAGCCAAGGGTTTAGATAATTTTTTTTTTTCCTTCTTAAGTCTTAGTTTTGGTGCGGAGGGGTCTTGAAACATAGAGGCAATATCTTCGAAATTGTGACTCTGAGGCTGATCCAATTCCTATTATGGAATGGAGCTAGAGCCAGAGATGACTTTAAGAGATGGTGCTGCAGGCATTTTCTGTAGGCAGAGCATTGGTGGTTCAGTGGTAGAATTCTCGCCTGCCACGCGGGAGGCCCGGGTTCGATTCCCGGCCAATGCAAGGGTGTGTTTTCTTCCAGGCCATTATCTTAACTTAAACATTTTTTGTAGTCTCGAATTTGTGACACTGGAATAAACGAAACCAGTTAGTTGAAGACTGGGTTCTTTGGTTTTCCCTCCTTTACCAAGTTGCATTCCTCAGAGGAGTCGGAACCTGGAGCTGAGGCTTGGAGACGCAGGCATGACCTCGCCACCCAGCCCTGGGGAGGACCAAGCACAAGAGGGAGAATGCAGATGAACTGTGGTGACAATGTCCCTCCTGTTATCGAGTCTTCTCTCTGGACCCGTGTTTCTGAGCAGCATCGTCCCCAGGGGCCAGTTGGAAAGGCAGTGTGCGTTTTTCTCTTAGGTCTGGATGGGTTCCCAGCCAGAGCCCAGGACTCCTGTGGGAAGTAAATTCCTTACAGACTGCAGTGCATCCCATGCCCTGAGGCCAGAGGGCAAGATGAGTTCAGTGATCAGTAAAGCCACATTGGTTCCCATCAGTTTTATGGCCTTGCTAATTGCCTTATCTCACTTTCTTTCATCCAGAACATCCCATTTGAGTTTTCTGGTGTTTCTATTTGCCATGGACTTCTAAAAAGCCAAAAGGAGGAGACTTTTCAGAGATGTGAGGGTGGAACTGGAAGAAACAGAAGCAAAAGTCTTCTGTAACCTCCCCATAGGGGGATGGAACCCTGGTCTCCCACATGACAGGCAGGGCTACTCACCACTATACTAAGAAGACAGCAGATAGCACCCTAGGGAAACATGACACATTCTAATGTTAAACTCTGGTAGCTTCAACTTTCATGTAATATATCATTATTTACCTGATTCAAAGGAACCTACTAATTTTTAAAAAGAGAAACTAAAAACCTTTGTTCTATAAGTGGCTCTTGTCTCCTCAGATGGCTTAGATCCCTTTGGAAAGCTGCAGAGTCTTTGAAGAGGGAGGAGGGAGTTAGGATGCAGATTCAGTCCCATTTCTGGACTGGGTTTCTGGGCCAACCTTTTCCCAGTGTATTGATAAGAAAGAAGAAAGAGCTGGCAAAGTTTGCCGCTAGTGAGCTCAGCTATGATGGGAAGGTGATCAGTCCAGGAAAAAAGTGTATGTTTGAAGAAGTGTGCAGTAAATAACTTCTGCAGTGTAAAATCAAACCATCCTCGAAAAGAAAGAAACTATTTCATAACTCCAGGAGGGGAGAGAAGCTGTCAGCTTTAAATTCATTCACTCTCAGAGTCTAGGCTGGCCAGGCCTGCGTGTCAGGGTTGAGACATTTTAGGCAAGGGCCTAGAAGAGAGGGGGCCTCACTAAAGAAAGGAAGAGGTGGCCTGTCCTGGGGTCTGTGCCCTGGACTGTTCAGGGACTCCAACCTTGTCCAAGCTCCAGCCTTCTCTCCCAGCCCTCAGCAGCCTCAAAACCTCACCTGCACATCTACCCCTCAGAGTTCCAGGTACAGCAATAAAGCAATCACCTCTGTACTTAGACACAGCATCACAAAGCATGCTTCCATTATCATTCACTTCTTTATTTTTTAATTCAGAGAAGTTCAAGTAGAAAGTTTATTATGCAATGCAAACTTTGTACATACACCTAAACATATCCACTAATGTTTAGTAATTTAGTCTGAGTGTCTTTAAAAGTGATACCAACTACCTGTACATCCTTGAACAAGTCATTTCAACCATCTGGGCCTCAGCTTTCTCAATTTTAAAATGAGGAGATTGGACTTAATCATTTCTAAGACTTTCTAGCTTTAAAAGTCTCTGATTTTATCCAGGAGCAAAAGAGGATTCCTATCTCCCCTAAACTATGTACCTGCTCTATACCTGAATAAATCCTGCTTATGTTAATAAGAAAAAGAGGAGTGAGCTGCTATGTCTATCATATAATGTATGGGGTAGCATGGGTGAGTACAGGGAGACCAGTCAGGAGGCTGTTGCATACATTATATGATAGTTTATTCATTTTTATCCCTCACAATGGTAGAGTAAGGAATGTTAGTATGATAGACATTTATGATGCTCACCAATGTATATGATTCTCCTCCTGCTAGCAATTCATGCCTCTTGAGATCAGGTCATATGACTTGTTTTGATCAGCGAAATTTAAGTATGCATAATGTATTACTTCTGGGGAGAGGCCATTTAATTACTGTCATAATTGCTACTGTTCCCTTTGCCTTCCTTGGCAATATGTGGTAGCTGGTGTTGAAATGGAGGTAGAAACCTGAGCCATCCCATGAGAAACAGCTTCCTTGGGGAGTCTTCCAGATATACAGGAGAACTTGAGTGAGAAATAAACCTTGGATGTTTTATGCCACCAAGGTTGCATTTTTATAGAATCTGAGTTTAACATGCTGGCTAAAGCTGGCCAAGTGAGCTTATCTCCATTCTTTTTCTGATGCAACTAGCCACAGAAAATGTAATTCACTCAGTTCTACCTTCTAGTTCATCCCCACTCCAAATTAGATCTTCTTAACTTTCTTTAAGGTTACTATGGTAAAAGCAATCTTTTTAAGGGGAAAGTGCCAGCTAGATAGTGCGCTCTGAAGACATCAGATTCTGTAGACATTTATTAAAAACCTTTTATATTCCAAAGACATTATGTTTCCATGTATGTTGTTACACTTGAATGACACAAGATATCCCTGGGGAAGGAGATAAAGATATTACCATTTCACAGAAAGAAGAGTCTAACTCATAGGGTAGCTAAATGAATTCTTCAAGACCAACCAGCTAGCAAATGGTAGAAATGAAACACAAATTTAGGTGGTTTGGCTCTATTTTCAGTGTATTTTCACAATGCTACTCTATAGGCTTACAAAATTAATTCAATTAAAGGGAAGTTAGGTCCAACTGATATACTACTTTCAAAGATGTGATGGGTGAGAGTAAATAATATTAAAGCGTTTAGGCAAATATGTTCAAAGCTGAAATGCATGTGCTAGTGGTGTATTTTAGGTCGTAACTAACAGGGTGTTCAATAGTATTAAACTGGACTTCTGCTTCTGGAAAGATGGGGTATATGTAACTTAAAAAAGTCTCTGACTTCAAATGCTAAAGAATTTACTCATTCCAGAAATATGTATTGAGTGCTTTATTATATGCCAGATACTGACCTTGACTTTAAGTATATGGTAGTAAACAAAACAAAGACCCTGCTCTCATGGAGCTCATATTCTGATGGCAGAGTGGGTAGTCAGTTAGTGGTAAGTACAATTGGGAAAAAGTACAGCAATAAAATAAATAAGCAGTTAAACAGATGAACATATGGTACTTCAGTTGGTGATAAGTATCATGGGGAAAAACAAAGCAGGAAAGGGATTAGGAGATAATGGAGGATTGGGGTTGTATTGATTGATCAATGAGACCTCACTGATCAGGTGGTATTCGAGTGAAGACCATGATGAAGCATGCTGTAGACGTCTGTAACAGTATTTCAGAAACAGTAAATAACATACCTGGAATAGAAGTATAAAGTGTTCAAGAAAGCAAAGGAGAGCAATAGATGAGGTCAGAGGCACTGAGGAACAAGAGCATATAGTGCCTTGTAGAACACTGCAAAGGTTTTAGCTCTTACTCTAAGTACAAGGAAGAAGATATTGCATAGCTTTGAGCAGAGAAGTGACAGATACAACACACATTTTTAAAAGATAGTTTTGGCTGTTGTGGTGAGAATAGACTGTGGGGTAGCATGGGTGAGTACAGGGAGACCAGTCAGGAGGCTGTTGCAGTAACCCAAGTGAGGAGTGATAGTGGCTTGGACCAAGGTGCTATAGTAGTGTACTGAGAAGTGATCAGATTGTTTGATTTATTTTGAAAGTAGAAGCAAGATTTACTGTGGTTTCATGTATTTGAAGAGCCTCTGTCAAGAATCTGTGAAAACACATTTGCTGTGAGTCCTTGTAGAGCTGAGTGGGCTGTGGCTGTGCCTTGGCCTTCAGGAAATCAGTGACGGAAGGGCCTGTTAGGATTTAGCTCTGGAGATCATAGGCCCTTTCTTTCCCTGGGGCTAAAGGGTAGTTGGAGGCTCCTTAGCCCAGGTTGCCATCAAGGTTGGGCTAGGGTAAGAGGAAAGCACCTGAAGAGGTGCCACTGCAACTGCTGTTACACCGAGAGATGAGGGGTCATTTGTCCTGAGGGCCCTGGCTTCATCTGACTTTGCAGCTTCTCCAGTCTCCTGTTAGCTTTGAAGGTCTCTCTGCACAGAAAAATACAGCCCCGTATCCACTGCAAAAAGGAGCCCTATCACCAGGCCGAAGGTAATTTGATACCAAGGTGAAAAGATGAGTAGAATTGCTGGACCTAATAGGAGAGGCAGAGGGAGGGGAAAAATGACAGTTGTTAAGACAGAAATTTGGAATAAACAGTCAGGTCCCCAGTGAGGAGCCTTTGTGAAGTCATCCAAGCCAAAGGCTAAGGCCAAGGCCAAGGGCAGACAGGTAGCCCAGGAAGTCTTCAGAGGATCTCTTCATCTCTCTTACTTCCCAAGCAAAGCACTAGATTAGTGGGAAGCATAAAGCACTAGATCAGCATTTCCCAAAAGATGACCTCAGGCACATCTGTTTGCAGGACATTTATAGAAGCTATAGAGAAAAAAGGTTTTGTGGTTACCCAGCTTTAGCAAATGCCCTATGAAACTTAGTTGAAAAGTTTTCCTTAAGACAGGATTTCTTGAAGCCTTTAATGTGCCTTATGAATATAAAAGGAGAGGAACAGAATACATAGCATATTCTGCATTAATTTGACCACAGAACCCTTCATTCTAAAAGGCTCCTCAAGGAGTTTTGTGATTGGGGAACAGCCTTTGGGAAACATTGAACTAGCGAATCCGCAGACCACATCAACAAATCTTCACTCACCACCTCCTCTGAGCCCAAGACCAGATGGTGTTAATTGACCAACACTAGTCTGGCATAATAGTTTGTGATGCCATCTGAAAGGGCATGATATGGATTCCACAATGCACAGCTTCTCAAAAAACAGGCAAAAGCCTAGTTCTTTGTATGTGGAGAAAGAGTCTCATGCCAACATGGCAGTCTTCAGCTAAGACTTAAGCCTAGGCTGAGAGGTTCAGTAGGGAAATACAAGCAAGCATTAGACTCCTAGAGGGACATAAGACAAAGTGGAATGGTTTCAATGAGGTGGAAAGGAGGGTGGCAGTGTCTGGCAGAGGGATATGGCAAGATGAAAAGGTAGCTTCTATCCTCTAAGAGGTAAAACTCCAAGTGAATGACATTCTTTTCTATAATCCCTAAGAAATGAGCTGGAACAGAGCTGCACATTCAAACAGCAATCAGGTCAAGCTAGGACTTTCAGGGTTCCTGCTGATCTCAAAGAGGCCTACTCAGGAGAAGAGAAGGTTCTGAAGCCCAATAAAGACCAGTAATCCCCTCGCTACCCATGTTTCCAAGGTTAAAGCTCCTTGAACAGCCTTGGTTCCCACCTTGGACAGTGATGGTCACAGGCTGTGACGAGTGCTGCATCTGCCCGATAAATCCTGTGCAGTAGTACTCGCCATTGTGACTGAAGTTTGCTTGTGGGATAGAGAAGTTGGAATACACAAAGGAAAACTTGATGGATTTTCTATTGTGGAAGAATGTGACCTTATACAGAGGCTTGTTTTTCCAGCTGTGGCACCTCAGCACGATGGGTTCCCCTTCCTGGAACACCAGGCTAGGGGTCTGGAGCAGCAGCCAGTCTGAAAGACACAAAGGGACCACAGGACCCAGGAGGTCTTGACTCAGCTCCGAGGCCCAGACCATCCTCATAGTGGGACATTACATGTGGAGAGAAGAGCTAAAGTCTAAAATCAGACAGCCCTGGTCTCTAATTCTGGCTTCATTACTTATGAGCTCTGTAATCTTGGGCAAGTAATTTCACTCTTCCAGGTCTCAGTTTCCTCGTTTGTGAAAATGGTCACAATCATACCATTACCTATCTACAATAGTTCCTGGCACACAGCAGGCCTTCAGGATACCCTTGTCCTCTTGTTCCTGTCCTGGGAGAAGCCAGCTGCAGCTTCATGCTACCCAGTGGGCCTTTGCAGGAAGGATACCAGAGAACCTGGAGTACAGTGCCTTCTCTGAGGGAGGGAGGGTGGATCCGGTCTGACACAGGAGACAACATGTGCTGGGGACACAGCAGAGACATATGTCTTTGGGGAAAGTCATGGACATCCAACAAATATTAATTACCTTATTTGGTGCATGTTAGTAAATGTGGAATTTCACTTTAGCAGGGTCTTTGTCTAGAGGCAGCAGTTACATGGGTGGGCCATTAGCCTGCTGTGTACTTTTTTCTCCCCCAATTTTCATCCTTTTACTGAAGAAGAACATTTAAAAATTTTTTTGTTGTATAGGATTTACAGGCTAAGGTGGGTACTTAACTTACACTCCTGACCTCAGCTCACACACCCCTCTTCCTAAAGCTATAGGACAGAGCAGAGTTGGAATTGGAAGGAAAGGGTGGAAAACAACAAATACATTGGAAGGGAGCCAGAGGATGAGGAAAAATGACAACAGCCACACGTGTTAGTCAAACACACGTAGTCCCTGCAGCAGATCAGAATGATGCCAACCAAGTCTCTACACTGGCTGGTCAGTCTGCCACAGATGCAGGAGAAAATGTTCAATACTGAGGGAATGAGTGACAACAAAGAGAAAACTCTGCACCACAGCTGCAGAGGGACAATCCAGTAGGAAGGTGGGGAGACTGGATCTTGCTCCTTGTGTCACACAAGCTAGAAGACCCCACCCCTCCCAGGCACCTTGCGTCCCACCCATTCCCTGACCACCATCCTGTGTATTCCTCCCCTTGGAGAATCAGGCCCTGGGTAGACAGTCCACTCCGGGATCAGGTGAGCAGTCCTGCTTCTCTAGACTGCCTCTCTTATAAATGTTGGATTGGGGTAGGTGGGAATGCTGAGAATTGTAAAGATCTTTTTAAATGAAGTAGAACCCAGAGAAAATGTCAGAGCTGCTTCCATGTAGCACCAGCAACCAATCCCTGCACTTCTCTTCCCTGTCTGGGTAATCCCCTCTACGGAAGGTGAGCATCATTAGAACAGCACTTTCTTCCCAGCAAAGGCTTCTACTGGTACCAGGTTGTAACCTGGACAGTGTAGAGTGTCTGCCTCAGGCTGATTTGTGCAAGAGGGCCACCTTACATCTCCTTGAGGGCAATTTCTTGGCACAGATGTCGAGGGCAGGGCCCAGCTTCATGTTCATGGCACTCATGAGACGTTCTTTAAGTAATAAAAGGGGCTTCCATCAATCTTCTGGGAACAAAACTCTTCCTCCACTCCTGGAAGCCTTGTCAAGAGGCGATACATTCATACAATCTTCTGCACTCCAGTAGCTAAGATTACTGGGCAGGAACACAGGATTGATGCCATGAATCCTGGTGTAGGCAGAGCCATATGGAGGTTCCCTGGTCACGTTCCCCATGCCCAGCTTTCACTGACAAAGGCCCAGGGAGGTTGGGGAGAGCGGTTCGTCATAACTGGAATTCTCTGAACTACAGGTAGAAGCTCTTTATGGCATTGGCACTTGCCCTGGAACTTAGCATTCATGATGTCAGAGGAGTAGCAGTGGGAACCACACTGGTGAATGTGAGCATACTGGGCTTCTTGAAACACTTTCATTTTTTTTCCTCTTTGCCAGAACTGGCAGCTACAGCTTACACTGTACCTCTTAGTGCAATTCATGCATCAGAAAAATTTGGAGCCACAAAACTGTTCTGCAGGCATGTACTTCCCACAGTGCTGGGACTTCGGAAAATCTGTCTTCTTGACCACTCAGCAGATGGACTGTCCCCTCCCCAGTGGCCACCTGACTGATTTTCATTCAGCCCTGTAGGGAGGCCAGTCTGTAGTGGCTTCTTAGACTCTTACAGTAACAGAGAACAACCCACTGGAAAAGGTTCTGCTCCATCCTGGATACCAAAGCCCTGAATCATGTGGGTGAGCATCTGGGGCTTCACAATGTCTTGTGGAGGTTTGAGTCACCCATTTGTCCGGACACCATGGCTAGTGTAGGAGGTGGTGCTGATGGACAATGGGAATGTTTGGTGAGTTAGCATTCCCCCTGGTCACTGCTCAGCTTCTCCTAACTGCTCTTCTTCTCCATGGCCTTGGGGCTCTCTGCGACTGGAGAAGCCTTGGTGAGAGCATTGAGCCCAATGTAGAGACATAGTCTCCCTCCTTGTGTTTGATGGCCAGTGTCTGGGTTTGCCTGGCAGGTGCACAGACTGCATGTAGAAGACAACAGAGACCTGGGTTATGGTGACTGAGGGGCCGTGAGAGTTGTGGCTGCTGCTGCTGCACCAGCTAGAGGTGCAGAGCTGTGTGGAGGAGAACCGGAACTGACAGGGCTGGAGCTGTTGCTGGTGGTCAGCAAGGTGGTCTGCTGCTGGATCATCACCTGCTTCTCCAAGAGCTGGATCTGTTGCTGTGTCTAAATCAGTGAATGGGGCTGGGGCTGTGGGTGGGAGACTGAGCTAATAAGGGTCTGGCTGAGAGCATGTGTAGCTGTGCGTGTCAGGTTCATGGCCATGTCCTGTCGAACACTCCCATCTGCTTCTGTCTTCTTGGCCACTGCACTTTCTGCCTGTCTAGCTGTCCTGAATCACAGTCGTTGTTTGGGATACAGGCACAGGCTCCACCACTCCCGTGCTTTTCATGAGACGGCTCCCACCACCACCTATTCCTGAGGAGGGCAACTGACCCAAAGGCCCAGGTGTGTGGCCACTTACTCCTGGACCAATGTACCTTAGGATGCTGTTTCCACTGCCCATACCGGCTGGTCTAAGACTAAAGAACTAGGCGGAGGCCCTTGAGCAAGTCTGAGCCACAACGAAAGCCTGTCTAGAGGACCTAGGTTAGAGACAGGAGGCTAAACATGGGAATAAGGTATGAGTGGTGGTGGTCAGCTGCTGTGTAGTGCTGGTGTTTAGGGGAGCTGGCCTGCTGAACAGCAGTTGTGGCTCTGCAGCTGGGTCCTGGTGAGCTGCTGCTGGACATAAACTGGTAGAAATACTGAGCCCAAGGAGCTGTCACAGCACTGACTGCAGGGCCTGCTCTGCTTGCTGTTCTCACAGTGGCATTGAACTCTCTGGGGCTGAGCGCTGTCACCTGAGTGGGGACTCCCATCAGTGCAGCTGGAGTACTGTTGGCTCTCGTCTCCATGGTAGTGGCCCAGGGTCCCAAAGGCTGGTGCTCGGGCTCAAGGCTGCACATCTAGCTCTCCACCCAGGTCTTCCACGATGGTGTCCACCTCATGTGCAGGGTTCCTTGTCACCAGACCTGGTGGCTGGATGGGGACTCTCAGTCTCAGGGGAGGGATCCCTTCGCCTCCACCCCTTCCTAGAAGGGCAGGGGCACTGAGATTGAGGCTCTGCCAGGCCTCTGGGGCTTCCCTCCAGGACTGTCTTATCCTGCTAAGCCCAGAGGGTAAAGATGGCAGGACTGGGGCTGAGGCCCACCTGGTGTATTACGTACTTTTGAGGACAAGTTGGGAAGCAGGTAACGGAAGGGGACTAAGTGAAGAGTACCAGTGACAGTATTCGTCATAGTCACGTTTCAGCTTTTCTTTATGGAGAACCTATTTCTTGCCGGGAGCTTTGGAGAATCACTCATCTATTCAGCAAACATTTATTAAGCCCTGCCCTGTGTCAGGACCCTGAAATACAGAGACGGTTAAAACACAATGTTCACCTCAAGTTGCACAGAGGGCAGAGGAGCAGGGAAATGCTGATTCTCACCAGAACCTAACGGGGGAGGCAGTAGTACCTCCACTGAGCAGATGTGGAAAATGAGGCTCCAAGGTAAATGAAACCACCATGTTTACATGGCTAGTAATTTCCAGGACCAGGACTCAGTTGTGGTCTGTCTGTGTATTTGCCTCTGCTGTGAAAATGGAAGGATTTCTATGAATTAGGGATTTCTTTCTGCTTCTTTCACACCCGCCTGCCTACTTGTGGCCTTGTCATCTTCTTGCTCAGTCAGAACTGAGGCAAAAGAGCCATTCAGAGAAATTTCTTAGGAACTTCCACCCCACCACACATACTAAGCAAAGGGGGTGGCAAAAAGGGAAATGAGTGGACAAAAATGACTCCAAACAACTCACAGCCATGCTTCCCAGTACATAAGCCACCCTTTTTCCTAAAAACCTCTACCATGTAAGCAAATTTCATCTCTCCTTGACCCCCCAGGCCTTGCTCCACTGACCGGAAATCACATCCAGATGCACAGGGTCACTGAGGCTGGTCTGGCCCGTCTGGCACTTGTAGTCCCCGCTGTCATTGCTGCTGGCTTTAAAGCTGTAGCTGGGTTGTACCTGGGTTGGGATGGAGCTTCCATTATGGAACCACTGGGTGAAGTCATCCCCAGGGTTGTTGGTCCCTTGGCATATCAACATCACATCATCCTCCTGGAGAACGTTGACCCATTTGGACTGAAGGTTCACCACAGCCTTCGGGAGACCTGCTGAGGGGAAGAGAGAGGATGCAGCCTGAGGGAAGGGGACCCCAAATCTCAGACAATGGGAAACTATGGCTGTGCTGTAGACATCAAGATAGGAACCCAATCCAAAACTGTTCTGCAGCTGAGGGCAATTCCTCCTACTCAGGCAGCCCACACAGGGCCTCCTAGGAACCCAGGTCCTCTTAGGGAGCTTGGCCGTTCCTTAGGGGAGAAGGTAAGAGATAAGAGAAGTGAAGACAGAGCAAAGCAAACACTCTAGAACTACAAGTACACCTCAGCAAGGGACATTGAACAATTTCCTTCTCTCTCTCTCCTGTATACATGTGCGCGTGCGCACACACGCGCACACACACACACACACACACACACACACACTACAAATACATACCTTTTGGGATTCAGTTTCCACCCCTGTAAACTGAGGCATTTGGGCACTAGTGGACAAACTCCACAGCTGGATGAAGACAAATGGGAGCATCTGATGGAGGTGCCAGGCTGGGAGTCAGACATCCGGTTTCTGTTCTGACCTGGTGTCTTTATTTGTCTCTTAAAATAGAACTATCCTCACACCCAAGCACAGAGGACTATTAGAAGGATGAAGAAAGGAGAAAGGCTGGAGGGCAAGTCTAGGAAACCCTGGGTTCGGTGCCCCAGGGAGAGCCTGACCCTCCTGTGAGTCCTAGGATGTGGAAAGTTTAGTGGTGTAGAGAAAGTGTCTAGCAGGGTTCACCCCACCAAGTTGCAACCAGTGGTATCTCCTATTTCTGTCCAGGGGAACAGGCCCTGAAGCCTTCAGACATACAAAAAGTAAAATATTTATCAACACATGAGGATAATCTAAGCAAATCATGTGATTTTGCATACAGCTGAAACTAAAGTGCTTGGTCTCATGATTTAGTTGGGAAAGAGGAAGGCGATTGAAATAGAGGACAGTAATTTTCTGTGAGAAAGTCTGTGAGGTCTCACGGTAACAGAACCAGAAGGACTGACGCCCCTGTGCATGTGGCTGCCCATTCCCAGCTTTGCTGATAGAAAGGGAAGGAAAAGAGTTGTGGGGGATGGAGTAGGGCGTCTTGTGGGAGCAATTACCCTTTCCTGGCTCTGTCTCAGTCCTGAATTGCTGGTGCATTCAGAGCATCTCCAGGCAGAGTGCTGGGAGCAGAGAGAGAGGATATCTGGGGAGGGAGAGGATTTGTGTGGGTGGAGCACTTACCAGGTGTCCCAGCAGCAGGAGCTGGGAAGCAAAAGGAAAGCAGCCATTAGCTCAGAGTTTGGATTTGATGATTCATCATTATAAATAATCACCTTCTTGTAAATCTCCTTAACTCTCTTGCCCTTCTCCTTCTGCATTACATTCACCTGTGTTGTCCAGGCCTTTACTTGTTCAGCTGTGTGTTAATGAAACTACCACACGGTGGCCAGATTGGTATCTGTGTAAACTTACTGTCTCTGTATTTAAAAGGACACTAAACTCCCATTCTAACACTTTTCCCTAGCTAATTTGCTCTGCTGCTTTTGGTAGTGACACTCATCTTTTCCTCACTTCTGTCTGTACAGTGCAAGCAGACATGCATGGTTTCCCTGGTCCCACAATTGATGATTCCAGAATTGCCCAGTTTATGTATTCTCTGAGCCCCATTCCCTGGATAACCCAGACATTCTTGTGCTTCTTCCCAGCGAATTACCTTGCACATAAAGAGAACAGGCTTCTGCTGCCTGAAGTGGTTTCAGGGGCACAGAGAATGGCTGCTGCCCCCACCACCACAATGTGTTTTATTGCTTCCCCTACCTCCTTTTGTAAGAGACAGCATTAGCCCTTCTGCCTAAGATTTGGTCCCACTAAAACACAAATTTCTACAGAAGGGAAACACCCTTTCCTCTACTAGACTTTCCTCAGAGCTGGCTCTGCTGTGGGCGGTGTCCAAGCACCAGGGACCTGGGTGCCCAGTGAGATTCGGCAGAAGACTAGGGAAAAAAACAGAAACAAACAAACAAACACCAAACTCTGCCAATTTCATAATTTGCCAAGGCCAGCAAGGTTGTGAGAATTTGGTTTTCATCAGCCTGCCTTCACCCTCCTGACTTTCCTCACATGCTTCCCGTGCCACCCCTCACCCTGGCCCAAGCTCAGCCCCAACCAAGGTGGCAGCACCTGAGTTAGAAAAGCGCACCTGCCTCTGTTCCTGCTCCAGTGTCCCTCCTGGGGGCCCTGACTCACCCAGGAATAGCAGGGCTGTCCACAGTAGCATGTGGCCCAAGGGATGGCAGGGCATGCAGTCAGCCTGGTCACTCTCGGCAGCAGGGAGGGCTGTGAATGAGGGGACCCCCATCACCTCCCGGAGCAAAGGAGTTGGCTCTGACAGCACCAGCACTGCGAGCACAGACTTCTCTCAGGGCTTGATGGATTCCACCCAAGAGGACAGACAAATTCTGGAGTAAAAGAGGAAGTGAAAAGAAGTGTTGTATTATCATAGGCTCCTCCCCTTCCACCTCCTTTCATCTCAGTGGTTCCCTCCCAGCAGTTTCAGGACTTCCAAGAATAAATCTTGCTCAGCCCATCTCCAAATTCACAGAAAATATAGAAACTGGGAAACAACTTTCTCCTCTTCTCCTAGGGCCACAGCTGGGCTCAGCCTCTGGGAGAGAGAGAGGAATGGTCACCCAAACTCAGCTCAGAGCCTCCTTTCTGTCTCTTTTTAGAAAAAGTGATGGAGGATAGTGTGCCAGCATACTTCTCATATTTCTAGATCCATTTGGAGACCCAGGTACTGGAATTGGACTACTCCTGAGATGGAGCCTAGCAGTGGGAAGCTTCCCGCCATCATTTGATTTTCTTTATTATCATTATCCTGACTCATTTTTGGATTATGGAACTGTTGCCAGTGATTAGGCGCTTGTCTCATCGCAGAAAGAATTCAGGACACAAAGGTTAAGAAAGTAAAGTGAGGGTTTATTAAAAGCTAGTACACTCTCAAGGGGACAGTGTGCAGGCTCAGGTGAGTTTTTTGGCAAGTTGGTTACATAGACTGTAAAAATGAATGGGCAGAATATGTATTAGGTAGAAAAGAGTTTGGGGTCATATTCCCTGATTTTATCCGACCTTTACCTTCCCAAAGGGAGGAGGGAAAAAGAGGTGTGACAGGGTGGCAATAGAATGATCACACCCATCCTCTTATTCCCCTTTGCTTTCATTCTTTTACTCATTTCTTCAATAAATATCTTTTGAGCACAAACGTGTGCCCTGATTCTTTGCCTTTGCCACCTCCTTTCCCATCACTGTTGTCACCGCTACGGCACGGTGAAAGAGCAGGGCTTCGGAGCTGTATGAGTCTAGTTTTGGATGCCAGGTTGCTTCTCAGAACTGCAGGTTCCTCATCTGTATAAATGAAGATTATCATGCCTACCCTTGAAGCGGGCTTTCTCAGCCTCAGTACTATTGACATTTTGAGCTAAATATGTCCTGTCCTGTACATTGTAGGATATATAGCAGCATCCCTGACCTCTACCCACTAGATGCCAGGGGCATCCCTCAGTGGTGAAAATAAAAATGTCTCTAGACATTGGCAAATGTTCTTTTGGGGGCATCATTGCCACTGGTTGAGAACAACTGCACTCAAGGTTTTTTGTTTGTTTGCTTTTTGTTTTCTTTTTCTTGCTAAACAGTTTTTACTTAATTTTTTTATTGAAGTGTAGTTGATTTACAATGTTATGTTAGTTTCAAGTATACAGCAAAGTGATTCAGCTGTGTGTGTTTGTGTGTGTGTAACTCTTTTTTAGATTCTTTTCCATTATAGGTTATTAAAAGATATTGAATATAGTTTCCTGTGCTATACAGTAGGTCCTTGTTGTTTATCTATTTTATATGTAGTAGTGTGTATCTGTTCATCTCAAACTCCTAATTTATCCCTCACCCCTGCATTCAAGGTTTTTGAAAATTAAAAGAGAATTTGTATGTTAGCAAAGTGCCTGATGCATCATGGTATCTGATGAATGGTAGTCTCCCTTTTTTGCTTTCTGTCATCATTCTCATCACCATTTGCTTACCCTTAATACTTCCAGAACATGAGATGCTCTGGGATCTATCTTGGGGTCTTCTCTGTGGCCTCCTTCCCAAATACCCTCTTAGGAAGCAAACTGCAATACTCAAAGAAATGTCATTGTAAAACCTGTTTTCACACCCTGTGGTCTTCAGAAACCTCAACAGCCCCATCCTTTGGCCACTGGCTTTTGCTACTGGCCCCATTCTATGCCTCCCCAGTCTACCTCCAGCCCTTACCTGATTTGGTGAAAAAACCTATTTACCAATGACAGCACTCCCACAAACTGACATCAATATTTTAAAAATAGCATTAGAAACTGAAGGTAACTTATATAGTGGATCCCACAAAATGGGTGCCAGCCCAGTGACCCAGCCCACATCACAAATCTAAACCTAAGTCAGCCTGCACTTACAAGAACCTAACACACCAAACACAGTCCTCCAACTCAGCTTACCTTACCCTAGAAACTAGAACCTGCAAGCCTTATAAGAAAATTCCCACCCCCCTAGCCAATCATGTTCTGTTTCTGCATTGCCTCTTCTAAATCTTTATAAAATTCACTGTTGCTCAAAATCCCTTGGGGAAAATTCTCCACTGATTGTGAGGAACTCTCCTCCCCCAATCCATGGCTTATTTTCCCTTGAATAAAAGCCATCTAACTTGTTACTAAATTGTTTCAGTTTTGTCAATTGACAGGCCAAGTATACCTCTTTCTATTGCACTTCACTTTATTATACTTTGCATATATTACGTTTTTTAGAAACTTAAGCTTTGTGGCAACCTTTGTTATGGAAACGACAGGCCAGCCAAGAAACAAGCACCACTCGGAGAGTTGGAGTACTCGGGTTTCTTACGCCAGCGGGCTCAGAGGGGCTATCGCTCCAGGGCTCTGAGCACCTCTAAGGTGTGTGCGTGAGGTTTTATAGGGTAGATTACAAACTTGGGGTATATTGGTCAATAAGGTGCAAACAGCTCAGCAATATCACAAAAGGAAAGCAGGGAATCAGTAAACCAGAACTTATCTAATAAGAACAGATCAGTTACCGACTAATTAAACTTAGATTTACGAGTTAGCCCAACAAAACTCAGATCAGTAAACCGACACTTGTTAAACTTAGATTTATGAGTAGGCCCAGCAGGTGCTCGCTTTGGCAGCACATATACAAGTAGGCCCAGCAGGAATCAGATCAGTAAAGCAACACTTAGATTTACTAAACTTGGCCCAGCCTGGCTTTTCCTTCTCACCTTGTGTCAGCATGTTTTTTTTCAATTGCATTTACTTACTTGTGTCTGTGTCATACTTTGGTAATTCTCACAGTATCTCAAACTTTTTCACTATTATATTTGTTATGGTGATCTGTGACCAGTGGTCTTTGATGTTATTATTGTGATTGTTTTGGCATTTTTTTTAGCAATAAAGATTTCAAAATAGCATCATTGAAAGATTCATTACAAAAAGACCATGAAAAATTAAAGACACAAGAGATATCTAAAACAAAACACTGTAAGACTGATGTGACTCCTACTACTATCCTCTATCCTCCTTTACCTGAGTACTCACAGTCTACCAATCCTCTCTCTGAATTGCCTCTCCATTCTGAAGAGACTATGAGATTATAAATGAAAGTTAGTCAAGTTAGTACGTACCAACACCCCACATCTACCCTCAAAGAACGGCCACCCAGTGGGCCCCTCATGTGGTTGAGACTGATAAACTGCTACCAGTTGTTCCCCTTAACAGCCAAGAGAAAGCTAAAATTAATATTAATGGAAAACGTTGCCAAATTCTGATATATACTGGAGCTTTAAACCCTTCTTCCTCCAGAGCCTGCAGAAGGGATCCTGGAAGAACTGGCAGAAAGCACTGAAGGGTGAAAAATTCAGCTCTCTGGGATCTGTATGGTCCCATACATGATCTGCATGGTCAAGAAAGAAAAATAAAATTTCATGTTTCCTTTCCTTTCCAAATTCAGACTTTTGTAGGAATTTGTTTTTCGGATACCCAATGATTTGTTGCCTCAAAACTGGCCTCTGTACCCCAAAAACTGGATTGAAACTCAGAGGCAGAGTTTTGGGAAAATTAGAAAAGACCAGCTTTATTACCTCACCAGGTAAAGGAGAGTCACAGGGGACTAATGCCTTAGAGACTGTGAATCTGTCTTGGAGTTGAGGCCTTGAGGTTTTATAGAAAAACTGGATGGAACAGAAAAGGTGATAACAATCAGGGCATTTTACGGGTGCTTACCCTCAATGAATTTTCAAGTTCAAGGAGGAACTTGAGGGTCTGTCTGTTCTTCTGAGATTATCTCCCATTACCTCCTTCCTGGAGCATAACTTCTGGGTTAAATCTATTCTTAGTAAAGAATGAATCAGCAAACAGTTTTTGCATCAGGGAAGTCAGTTTGGTAGTTTGCTTCCTACTCCTTCAGCGTGTCAATCCTTTCTCTCCTAGGGACAGCTATTGCCTTTTTGTTTGTGTTGAGAACTTAACTAGGCAACCATCAGGTTGGGGGCCCCAAAACTTTGGCCAGACAGAAATATGCATTTGTATTGTAAGCACCTATGGCTTTTTTTTTTTTCTTCTCTTTTCTTTTCTTTCTTTTCTTTTCTTTTCTTCTCTTTTCTTTTCTTTTTTCTTTTTTCTTCCTTTTTTTTTTTTGTACTGCAAATACTGGACTTAAGCTTTGATTGCCAAGGCATCCATTACAAAAAGCCCTTCAAAGAAGTCTATCTCAATTAAACACATTACCAGCCACACAACTGTTTAAAGAGCCAGGCCATCTCTATCCACTGAGACTCTGTTTTATAAATCTTGGTGAATTTCAATAACTGACCAACTGGGTTACATGTTTTTTGTTTTCTGTCATCCTATGCTTTAAATTTCTGCTCTTATGTATTTAATTCACCAATAAAGATTGATCCCCCCCAAACCCTAGGTGTCTTCCTTCAACCCCAATTAAAGCAGAATCCCATGTTCATGTGCACTCTGTCTCCCCATTACCTCACAATGTGGCTCCAGGTTTGTTATGTAATTTCCAGGTCTTGTAAGTAATAAGCCTCTATTTTTTTGTTTCCTGATGGTTATTGCTAAAGGGCATCTTGCAATTATGAGAACCAAAAGAGCTGGTCCAAACAACAACATAGGCTGAGACCAGTACAAAACAAGGTTGCATTCCATTTATAGGTGGGGCCCAGAAGGAGAAATATTAAAATGGTCATACTTAGGCTAACAGATTGCTTGCCCTTAAAACAGTCAACAAACCTGACTGACCTGTTACTACTCACAGCTTTGAAGCAGGGAAACAGATGTGGGGCATGAGGAGGGCCGACTCCCAGGTCTCAGCTGAGCCCCTGGGAAGTGCCCTGCCAAATGTAGGTCCTTGGCTTCACACAGGAAAGAATTCAAGTGCGAGCCACCATTGAGTTAAGGTAGATTTATTTAGAGATACATACTGCACAGAGTATAAGGCAAGAGAAAGGCAAGGAAAGAGGTGTGGGAATTGGGTGCTCAGGTTAAAGTAAAAGTAGGTACACACTCAATAGACAGAGTGAGGGCCTTCTCCAAAGGGGAGAGAGCAAAAAGGGCCACTAGGCGTGGTGTTGTCATTTTTTATGGTCTCAGTAGCTTCACACACCTACAGGTGGGATCAATCCAACTGCCCTGGGGAAGGGGCTGAGATTACCAGGAATTGGGCCACTGCCCATTCTTTGGCCTTTTACGGTTAGCCTTGGGGCTGTCATGGTGCCTGCAGGGATGTTATTTGATCACACTGTTACAATGAACATATAATGAAGCTCAAGATCTACTAGAAGTTAAACCTCTTAATCCTTAAGGCCAACTAGGAGGTGAATCTTACACCATTTTGGTTGCTGTCATTCCTTGAGTAGTTGTGCCCTGCCCCCTTCCCTCCTGTTTCAGCTTCAGGTCCATTGTTAAATCTAAAGCTATTGATCTTATTGTTTCTACTTTATTCTGGGAATCAAAAGTTATAATCATGCTTGGTTTCTGAGTTGTTCTCCAGGAAGGTCATGGAACTGTAACCCTACAGAATAGGATAAATTATCAAAAAGAACCCATGCCGCAGGCTTTTGCAAGATAAAGAGATTGAAAAAGTGACAATTGCTAGCCTCTATAGAATTGGTCGCCTGGAGACACCATGACGCCACTCTAAACCTTATGACAAGAAAATGATTTTGCTGATTGTTATCAATTTTTTATTGTTTGAGCTATGACTGTATAATCACCCTACCCATCCCCAAGGTCGGTTCACAGCTTTGAAGGCACTAGCTTGCTGTGAGTCCCCTTTGCCCAAGCTGTCTCTTTTCTTCTAAACTCCAAGACCCTGTCTGAGTTATTTGGCCTGTCAGTGATGAGGGCCACTTTCAGCAACAGTCCTAGTGACTACTAGTGTTTTGGTGACTTTGTGAGTGACTCTGGATACAGGATGGCTAGTATGTTTTGCACCCTATTTGGGGTGCCTTTTGGTTCCATGGGGTTGTTCGATACTCCCAGGAAAAAACTTTTTTTAAGTAGCTCTATGGTTAAAAACTGGGCACATTGGTAGCTGATATTCAAAGGCTGATGGAACCTTTTTAAAGACCTTCTTCCCTAAACTAAATGATAGTATATACCCAGAGGGAAGGAAAAAAATTCCGAAGACAAACAGCTATAAGTAATAAAACATAGGATTGTTTTTTTTAAGTTGGGCAAGTCCCTCTTTTACCTAATTATTTATTAATTTTTTTGAAGTATAGTTGATTTTTATTGAAGTATATTTTTATTTTTTATTGAAGTATAGTTGATTTACAGGATTCTTTTAATTTTTTGTCTTAGGTGAAGATTTTCTTCCATATAAGGAAGCAAATTGAAGATAATGCAGTTGGATGGGTCAGCCCTTTGAGGTATTCAGGTTGCAATGCATTTCTTTGAAGAATTAAAAACAACTGTCCTTATCTTATAAGAAGTAAACTGCAGCTATAGAAACAACTTAAAGTCCACCTATCCTTTTTACCAATTTCAAAACTTTCCCATTCATCTCAAAACTTGTAGGTATTCTTAATTTAGAAAATGAAATTCCTTCTTGGAGGAACTTGCATTTTTTTCCTTGTGCCTTTGAGGTGTAAATATACCACACAATCTTCTCTAGGAACTCTCATCTAGACCATCTCTTTGAAATGTAAATATTAGAGGTAATTCTTATCAGAAAAAAGAAAAAGGAAAGGCTCTTTGGAAACTAGGTAGATGAAAAATCTTCAAAGTTATCACAAATTCTAGTAAAAAGTTATGCCATCTGATCAGGTAACCTTAACTTATTCCATCCGCCAGAAACTCAGATTGGATCCAACTGGTTTTTTTTTATGAGCTAGTGAGTTTTGCATTATCATAATAGTCTTGTGGCTAAAATTTCTAAATGGAAGCTTTAAGATCTCTGTGTCTGTATGTATTTTTATATATATTATAATTGTGTGACTTTTTTTTTCCTACCTCTGGATGGTACTGGCAAAATTAATTTGTAAAGAGCTCTATTTAATTGGCTTAAAGAAAATTAAGCATTTATATAAATCAAGTATACTCTCAGAAATATGGAACTTAAATGTTTTTTAAGTTCACATAATCTAGGATTATAATAAATAAAAGCTAGTATAAGTTGTCAGTTTGATTAAAACAGGCATATCTTTAGAGTTATCAACATTAAAAATAATACCTTTATTCTACCTATGTTTACTGAAAGTCAAATAAGCTCATTTTTTCAGCATGAAAGATAAGATGATGGTTAATTGTCTAATGTTTAAAAAAATTTTCATGAGGAATCTAAACATAATTCTAAGAACAAAAAATAGATATAAGTAAGATATGAGGTTATAAATGAGCTCTTCAGCAATAATTATGCTTTATGGTACAATTACTTATAAACAGTTTCCAAAATCTTTTTGGTAATTTAAAAACTTAGATATTATACTAAGATAACTTAAATGATGGATATTCACTGAATATCCAGATCATTTCCAAATAAGATAAATACTTAGATATTAATTACTGAACATAGATTTATCTGCTTTTGGCTGTCTTTTACAGAGGAACTAAAGATATTTGGGACTCTTAGTAAACATGTTTTTTTACCACATTGAAAAATTTTGTATGAGGAGGAGTATACTCCTAGAAATTATGAGATGTATTTGTATATTTGTGAATCCACAGGATACTAGTTCAACAACACTCTGCAATTGCTTACTCCTTAGTTTTCCCTAGGAATTAAGGGATTCTAAGGGCAAGAATTACAATTAATATATGTAAATAAAACTACTAGATATAATAAGGGAAACATCTCCACGCAAGATATGGAGATGTGTTTTTGTTAAGGGAAAAAGAGAATGACTTTGTCCTAAAGTAAAATGATTGATCCAGAATGAGAAAGAGAAAAACTTAGGAAAAAATGTTAATTGATGTAAAAAAGTTGTAGAATGTTTGTGGGAAAGGATTCTTGGGAAAGGAACTTAAAGTGTAGTCAATCTGGAAGATGGGGCTAAATTGGAATGGATTATTTTGAATGTTAATATCAAAAGTAAAGTGGTGCAAAATTAGAATTTGGTTTTCTGTCTGTTAAAAGAATCAGAGTTTTATTGGACTATTGGTCTGCTCTTGATAAGAGATTATAAAAGTTTTTTTTTTTAACTTTTTATGTAATCTACTTGGAAAGCAAATATTTTGAGTCTTAACCAAAATAATTTCCTGTGTTTCATATTGTCTCTATCAGATCTTTAATTACTTAAGAAAACCGAGACTTCTCAATAATAAAAGAGAAAAAATTTGTTCAAAATTGTAACCTTCTGCATTTGTCTTTAAAATCTTTTATTGTCACTTTGCTTAAATACTTGTTTCATAATTATCTGTGATCATATTTAGTCAAATGTTCAAACCTTTTGCCATCTTTACAAGTTCCCAAAATCAAATTCTAATTGGAATCTTATTAACCTCAAAGCAACTTTGAGATTTCCCAGAGATACTGTGGAATTCTCAAGGGATTTGTCTGTCACCTTGGAAAGGAGAGATGTTAAACTAACTTGGTGTATTTGTATGTTAAATTATATGGGACAGCTTGATTTAAAATGTATAATGTCTGGAAATAGGAAAGGTATGAATAATCCAGAAATCAGAAAAGTCCAGTGATTAGAGTAACAACTTTGAAGATAGACCCAGAGCAAAAGTCAGCTTACCATAGGCTTACCACTTATACAGCTTACCAGCTATAAATCTTAGATATATTATTCATTCTTTCTAAGCTCTGTTGCCTCATCTGTAAAGTGGAGGTTACATTAGTACTTACTTTATAATGCTGTTGTGAAGATTTAATGAGAAAATCCATGAATCATGCTGTTAAAAAAAAATTCAACAGAGTAAAATTTAAATATCTTATTGGCTTTATTCAGTGTGTCAAAAGTCAGGATGCATCCAATCTAGTGGCTAGAAAGGAGCTTCATGGAGCTGTACAAAATGAAAGACTTTTATAGGCAGAAGGGAGCAGGAGCAAGGAAGTTATACTAGGCCAAAAAGCAGATTGGTTATGACAAGGTTACTTTCCTTAAGGGATGTCAGGTGTCTATCAAGCAGATTATCTAACTAGTGCTGATCAGGTTATTCCCGATTGACTGGTTTCAGATTCCACTTTTGGGAGAGCAAAACTGCAATTAGTCTTAGTTTCATGATGTAGAGTTTAGCAAAAGTGACTCCACTTTGGGCCTGTTGTCTTGTTTTTAACAAAGAACTTGGCATAATTTTAGTCTTTATCATCATTATTATTAAAAGAGTAAGAGAATCTAGTTCACTCCTTCTGTGAGCAGATAGGGTAGGGGATCCCTAGAGAAAGAGGACCAGGAATGGCTTTCTTGACATAAGAGAAGCCATGTTTTAGCCTAAGCTGTTTGTGATCTAAGCCTGGCTATAATGCTTGCTGTTGAACAGGTATCAGTAACTAATGATCTTAAAGGAATAAAAGAATGCAGAAACAAATGACTGTTAGGCAAGAGAAGTAACAATAGCAAAGATAATAGATCAGCTGTAAAGACTTCTAGTTCTGTTTCAATGGTAAAGATTAGCCTGAAGTACTTAACCACCAGATCAACTGGAACCTAAGGAATGATGATGTTGACTTTTTCTGACCCTCTTGACGTCAGTCAACTAAAGCTTGGACTCTGTCAAACTTTATCTCAATTCTGTGCTGAATTCTCTTCTGCTTAAGCCTCTTCATGTATGTGCAATAGCGGATAGTGAGAGCCCTAAATTAAGAGGCCCACAAAAGTGTGGGTCCTTCCTGATAGCTGTGAAAGAATTCCTAGCAGAGGCAGAAGCAGAAAGTGAAAAGCTGCTTTATCTCTCAGAAGAGGAAAAGGAAAGAATGTGCTCAAGCAGGGAGAAGGGAAGAAAGTGTTCCAGTGAGGAGCTGGCAGCCAAGATGCCCGATCAAGACAGCTCCAGCTCTGGGTTGGGCCATGTGGACTTTCATTGGTTTCTGCCGTCATGTCCTTATTCCAACCAAGTATGCTGGAGCCAGTCGCTGTTTATTCCATCCCTGTATGGGCTTTTCCAGTTGTCATGGTAATGGTCAACTGTCTTTGTACTGGTGGGTGTGTCATTTAGCATGTGAATGCATTACAGTGAGCTTTTGATGAGGCTCAAAGTCCACTGGAAATCAAATCCTCTGCCATTTTGGTCTAAGTTGGTTCTAACCAATTCTTGTTCCTTCTCTTTGCAGCTGCCTCCTGAGACTTAGATAAGAGCAGTTGGTTTCTATTTGCATGAGGGGCAGGGGTATGATCCTGGGGTCAATAGCCTTGATAACATGGGGCTATAAACAAGAGGGAGAGGTTTGGGAGTACCCCCCAGGATCCTACTTGGTATCATATGCGTATATCACCCAGACCCCTCTTATGACTATGCATGTACCCCTTAGCTTAAAACTTACCCAATTTGCTATTTGGGGAGGGAGACACTGCTTTGGGAAAGATCCCTGGTGTTCTCACTTGCTGCAAGTCGTAAATCTTTCCTTCTCCCACTCTTTAACTTGATTATGTATTTTGACTGACACTCACCAGAGGCGAACCCAGTTTTTAGCTAACACTTCCAGTGGGGACTGCTGTTTATGGGCCCACTTTGGGAAGGACAGATAAATTCTATAAACTCAAATGACTCCAGCTCTAGACACTCTCAGATTCCAGTCACTTGATTCAGAAGGTGCTCTTTTTTTTTTTTTTTTTTTTTTTTTCCTCCTCTGCCTGGTTGGGTTTTGTTTCTCCTCTTTTTAATACCCTGACCACCAGTGTGCCCCCATAATTGCTTTTTAGTCCTTTCTAGGGTTTCCTTGTTACAGTCACTTCCTCAAGAACTGAGCCACCCTAGGCAACACTACAATCCGCTGCTGACCCCAAAGGAAGAGAAAGTCTGGGAAGAAAGGCAACCACAGAAGGGGAAGAAGGGAGAAAGAATGATGGAGTTAGGGAAGCTCTGGTTTGAGGGGTCACAGCCAGCATCATCAGTCTAGATTGAAAACTTCCTTTGGGAATTCATGTCTTTGTTAAAGCATTGTCACCTTTAACAACCTTTTAGAAATGCAAATACCTTAAGCAATGTGGATCATTAACTTCAGAGTATGAATTTGTTCTCCATCACTCTTTTCTTAGAACAGCAGAGTGCTTCAGAATTTTGATAGGAGAGAGAAATAATAGGAGGGAAGGAAGGGCTATTTCTCAGGAAGCAACAACCCAAGACAAAGCTTAGACAAGAGAGGACTATTCATGTCTAAAGACCTAGTTTAGGAAGAGAGAGATGAGACCTGATTCTAGACCCAGCTTTGCCACTGTGTGGTCTTGGGCAAGGCACTTTGCTTCTCTGTACGTCAGTAAAGTGAGAGGGATGGACAGGATGTTCTCTATCAGATACGACTTTTGCAAATATTTTCTCCCAGTGTGTGGCTATCTTCTCATTCTCTTGACAGTGCCTTTGCAGAGCAATAGTTTTAAATTTTAGTAAAGTCAAGTATCAAATATTTCTTTCATGGATCATATTTTTGATGTGTAAGCAGCTTTTGGCAAGAAAGCTCTTTGCGGGAAAGAGTACTCTGCAGGAGGCCCCTTTTGTCTTGTCACTAACCTTAAACCAGGCACCCCCATGTTCTATTCATCTCTGGCGCTAGAACACCTTTCAAATCTTTCTCTTTTTTTATAGACTTAATTTTTTTTAGAGCAGTTTCAGGTTCACAGCAGAACTGAGCAGAAAATACAGAGTTCATACATAGCCCTCCCCATCCAAACATATATACTCCCCTACCCTCAACATCCTTCATCAGTGTGGCATATTTGGTACAATCAATGAACAAACATGGATATGTTATTATTAACCAAAGTCCATAGTTTACATTAGGAATCACTCTTGATGTATTACATTCTATAGGTTTTGACAAATACATAATTACATGTAGCCACCACTATATTATCATACAGATAATTTCATTGCCCTAAAAATCCCTCGTGCTCCATCTATTCATTCTTTCCTCCCTCCCTCTCCCCAAACCCCTGGGAACCACAATCTTTTTATTATTTCTGTAGCTGTGCCTTTTCCAGAATGTCATTTGGTTGGAATCGTACAGTTTGTAACCTTTCAGACTGGCTTCTTTCATTTAGTAATATGTCTTTTAAGTTTCTTCCATGTCTTTCAAGGCTTGATAGCTCATTTCTTTTTTTTTAACTGCACATATATATTTTTAATTTACATATATGTACTGTTAATTGTTTCTAAGAATGTTTAGAACTTAAGCTTTTTAAACCTACATAGTTATCAAAGGAATAAAGCCAACCACAAAATAAGAATTAATTCAAAAAGATACATACCCCCTGCTATTAACAGCAACATTATTTATCATTGCCAAGATATGGAGGCTCACTAACTGGACATCAATAGTTGAATAGATAATGAAGATGCAGCATGTATATATGAAATGGAATACAACTCACCCATAAGAAAGAAGGATATTTTGCCATTTGCAGCCCTTCATTCACTTTTTTTTTCCCACTTCAAAAACCAGAATTTTATAACCAGCATAAACATTTCCATTATATCAAATACATCAAAATACCTAGAAATAAACTTAACCTAGGAGGTTATCTATACTCTGAAAACCAAAATGACATAAAGAAATGGGAAGATTTCTTGTGCTCTTGGATTGGAAGAATTAACACTATCAAAATGGCCACACTACCCAAAGCAATCCATATATCCAATGCAACCCCTGTCAAAATACCAAAGACATTCCTCACAGAACTAGAACAAACAATTCCAAAATTTATAAGGGACCACAAAAGACCTCAAACAGCCAAAGCAATGTTTTGTAGATCTTTTTTCCCCCTCTCATTCTTTTTGTTCTCTTTTCTTGTGGTTCAATGACTACAGAAGGTCCTTTAACATTTGTTGTAAAGCTAGTTTGATGGTACTGAAATCTTTTAGCTTTTGTATATCTTTGAAGCTTTTGGTTTCTCCATCAAGTCTTAACAAGAGCCTTGCTGGATAGAGTATTCTTGCTTGTAAGTTTTCCCCTTATATCACTTTAAATATATCTTGCCACTCCCTTCTGCCTTGTAGAGTTTCTGCTGAAAATCAGCTGATAACCTTATGGGAGTAAGCTTGTATGTTATTTGTTGCTTTTCTCTTGCTAATTTTAACATTTTCTCCTTATCCTTAATTTTTGTCGACTTGATGACTATGTGCCTTGGTGTGTTCCTCTTTGGATTGATCCTGTGTGGTACTCTCTGCACTTCCTGGACTTGGGTGACTGTTTCCTTTCCCAAGTTGGGGAAGTTTTTAGTGATTATCTCTCCAAAAATTTTCTCAGGTCCTTTCTCTCTCTCTTCTCTCTCTGGGGCTCCTATAATGCGAATATTAGTGTGTTTCATGTTGTCCCAGAGTTCTCTTAAACTATCCTCATTTCTTTTCATTCTTTTTTCTTTTTTCTGTTCTGTAGTAGTGATTACCACTAATCTGTCTTCTAGCTCAGTGATCCATTCTTCTGCCTCATTTAGTCTATTCTGGTTCCTTCTAGTGTGTTATTCATTTTAGTGATTTTATTCTTCAACTCTGGGTATTCTTTGTATTTTCCAACTCTTTGCTAAAAACTTTGCTCTGTGCATGTATACTCCTCTTGAGTTTTCTAAACATCTTCACCATGATTACTTTAAACTCTCTCAGATAAATTGCCTGTCTCCTCATCACTTATTTCTTCTGGGATTTTATCTTGTGCCTTGGCCTGGGAGATATTCCTTTGCTGCCTCATCTCCTCTATCTTTCTATGTGTTTGTGGATTCCTTCCACAGGTTTTGGGATTGTTGTTTTCTTATTTCTGGTATCTGCCCCTGGTAGATGAGGCTGAACTAGAGGCTTTTGCAGGTTTCCTGGCAAGAGGAGCCAGTGTCTGCCCACTGGGGGTGAAACTTGGTCCTGTAACTCTGGTGGGTAGGGCCTTGTCTAGAGGCCTTTGTGGCTTGGGAAGTCTGTTGATGGGTGGGCCTGTGTTCCCACCCTGTATGTTTTTTGGCTTGAGGCTTCCCTACAGGCTGTTGGGTGGGGCTAGGTCTTGGCGCTAATTATCCAATCAAGAAGTCAGCCTCCAGGAAAGCTTTTGTAGATGAACACTCCTGGGATGTCTGCCACCAACTTTTATGTCTCCTGGTTGAGCCACAGACATCCTCCATGTCCCCAGGAGATCCTCTAAGTCCAGCAAGCAGGCCTGGCCGAAGTTTCTATGAAATCACTGCCTCTGCCCTTGGACCTGGTGCACGTGAGTTTCCATGTACACTTCCCAAGCGAATGGAGTCTCTGTTTCCCCCAGTCCCTTGGGGTTCCCAAAGCCAAGCTCCGCTGGCCTTCAAATCCAGATGTCCTGGGGTTTCCTTCTCTTCCTGATAGCAGAACCTGGGCTGGGGAGCCCGATGTGGGGCTTAGAGCTCTCATTCCTGTGGGAGGGCCTCTGAAACTTAACTATTCTTCAGCTTGTGGGTCGCCCACCTGGAGGGTATGGGGCCCAATTGTATCGCAAGCACACCCTTCCTACCATCCTGCTGTGGTTTCCTCTTTATGTTTCCAGTTGCAGAAGATCTTTCTTGCTAGGTTCCAGTCTTTTTTTTTTCTTCTTTTTTTGATGGTTGTTTAGCATTCAGTTGTGGTTTCACTGTAGTCATGAGAGGTGAGCTCATGATCCTACCATTCCATTATCTTGACCAGAAAATCCACCTTTCAAATCTTTTGATCACACAATACCTTGCCTAATCTGTTCTTTCCATAGATCAAGGAAGTAGAAATGGAGAATAAGTAATTAACTGATGACCAGGTCTTTTCCCTAGCATCCCCTTAAGTAATCTCATGAACAAACTGTGTGAATAAATTGTGTGAACAAGATAGCAACTAAGATTACAAGAACTCAACAAGCCTGCTTACAGCAGGAGGTGGCGATGACTTACCCTCATCTCAATGATTAACTGAAATTACTTCCCTTTTTCTGTTTAAAAACTTTCATGGCCAAGCAGAATATTTGGAGATGGCTTTGGGGGGACACTCCCTCCAAATCCCCAGATGATCAGCATTCAGATTAAAAGCAACTTTCCTTTCTACCAATATTTGCCTCTTTCTTGAGTATTGATTTTCAGGTGGGGAGCAGCTGGACCTGAGTTTAGGAACAGATATTGTATCTAAAAAGTCATTGTCATACCCCAGGTCATCTAGATTTTTCTCTTTTGTTATCTTCCAGGGGTTTTATACTTTTGCATTTTACATTTGTTGACTGAAATAAGTGCTCAACCTAAAAATTGAGAGTTATGTTTTATTCAGCGGACATTTCTGAGGCCTCAAACCCCTTTGAGCCTGGGATGACAGCCTCCCAGACTGCTCTGAGGGACTACTCTGAAGAGGTAGGGGAGGAGCTAGGATACACAGGAGTTTTTCAACAAAGACCAGGTAATTGGAACATTAAAAGATCACTTGTTAACTAAAGAAAACCAGACATCTCAAGTTAAAGAATTTAGCATTTTTCTATGTATGGGAGGAAGCAAATATTTGGGCTTATTGAATTCTTTCCTTTGACAAGCACCTAGCTATCTAGGGCCAGCTATCCTGTCCTTTCTTGTTCTGAGTCCTCTCAGAGTGCACCATTGTGAGTGGCTGCAGAGGCTGGGCTACAGGCTTGTCTTCAATGGGGAATGGCAGCAGCCACTGATGACTACATGGCTTCAGCATTCGTTGTTTACTGATACAACTTGCAGGACTTTTCATTCACACATTTAAGTCTATGACCTGTTTCAAGTTATTAACTAAAATAAATGCACAACCTAGAAGTTGAGAATTATGTTTTCTTTGGCAGACTTTGTCAGGACTTCAAGCCCAGGAGGCAGCCTCTCAGATAGCTCTGAAGAACTGCTCTAAAGAGAGAGCATGGATGTAAAGGAGTTTCTGCAACAAAAATCAAGCAGTTGGAACATCAAAAGATTACTGTTACATAAAGAAAATCAGATAGCTAAAGTTAATAAATTCAGTGCTTTTCTATGTAGGGAAGATGCAAGAGTCTGGGCTCATGAAATCATTCAATTAATATACACCTTTGCTATCTAGGGCCAGTATCCTGTTCTTTACAATCTGAGTCTCATCAGGTTGTACCGTTGAGGGTGGCTGCAGTGATTGAGGACTTGGCAGCAGGCATCCGGGCAGTGGTAGTGGCTGATAGCTTGATGGCTTCAGCATATTTTGCTGATATGGCAGGCAACATTTTTCATTCACAGAGTTAATTTACATGAAGGGTGTAAGCTTCCAGTCTACATTCTTTTTCATTTTCTTTGCATATGGATAGCCAGTTGTTCCAGAATTATTTGTTGATGAGATAATGTTTCCTCTATTGCATTTCCTTTCTTTCTTTGTAAAAGATCAGTGGACTATATTTATATGAGTCTAAATCTGGGCTCTCTATTCTGTTCCACTGATTTTGTGCCCATTCTAGTGTTAAAAGTACTTTCTATTCTAAGCTGCTCTCCCTGCTCATTAGCCTGCATGTCAATTAAAAGAAAGTACATTACATGGATATGTCAGATTTGTTATTACTTCCAACATAATATAGCAATAGAAAAATATTTCTAAATAATATTAAATATATATCAATAATTAAGAAGTGTTAGAGCAGGAAAGTAAGCTGCAAAGTACCAGAGTCGATGCTAAAAGCTGCAGTTAAACAACTGACTACAATTTCCCAAAGAAGCATGCTTACATAATGTAAAAGCCTCTGCCCAGCATCCCTAATCATGCCACTGCTGGAAAAAAACGAACGAACACCAACAAACAAAAACACCACCATTAAAAAAAAAACCTCCTAAAATACCAGCAGTATTAAATTAAATTAAATTAAATTAAATTAAATTAAAAAGCCACGAACACTAAAAAAAAAAAAAGCAATAACCCAACCTAAGACACCAAACGTACCATCAACATACAAACAAGCAATAAAACTGTAATACCAACTGAAAAGAACCAGAGGTAACAAAAGAAACTGTAATACCACCACTACCACATCAACAGCGAAAAACCATCAGCTGCACCCTAAAAACCATGCCCACCAGAACCACCAGCACAAGCAGCAGCACCACCGCCTGAGCTGGGAAGAGAGGGTGGCTTGTCAGCCGCGAGGATTGTGGTGGCGGAAGCAGTGCCGCTTGAGAGTCCAAGCACGCTCGTGGCCACGGCTGCGCCGGCCAGTCGTGTTTGGGGCTGGGGCAAGCGTCGGAGCAGGAGTCGTCGCCGAAGGCCTCGAGTGGGTGGGCGCGCGAGGCCGAAAGTTTTGGCGGGGCACGAGGGTGGAGGTTGCACGCCAGGGCCTGGGGCTGCAGGTGGAGGGTACCGGGTGGCTCTTGTCGGGGCGCTGAGGTCACGGGGCGGGGGAGAAGGAGCGGACGAGTTGGCTTGGCGCG
Organism: Camelus dromedarius; assembly: GCF_036321535.1. NCBI lineage: Eukaryota > Metazoa > Chordata > Mammalia > Artiodactyla > Camelidae > Camelus > Camelus dromedarius. Next base: position 11,302,626 of record NC_087458.1, on the reverse strand, counting down.
TGGGCTAAAAGGGGGGTGGTGGTGGGGTGGGGGCGGAGTGTTTGTGGACGCGCTGGGGAGGTTGGTAGGCGGAGAGGAAGAAGAAATGCTTCCCTGACCGGGAATCGAACCCGGGCCGCGGCGGTGAGAGCGCCGAATCCTAACCACTAGACCACCAGGGAGCGTCGGGCTCCGCGTCGGGCCTGCCTCTGCTCGACCCAGCCACTGGGCGCTGCCTTGGCGCCAAGGCCCGGCCTTTCCACGTCCAGCCGCCCTCCGCCCCTGGCAAGCCACGTGCCCTAGCGTTCTTCCTGCTTGCTGGCACCCTCAAAACACTGCGCGCCTCCTTCCCGCACACGCGCGAGAAGCCGCAGGCCACCTAGCTCCCTCTTTTCTGCGCCCAGCTCCCAGCTCTCCCTCACGGGCCCCGGGCGGGAGGGCCGGCCGTGGAGCTCGGCAAAAGATGGGCCCGCTGCGTTGGCCGGGAATCGAACCCGGGTCAACTGCTTGGAAGGCAGCTATGCTCACCACTATACCACCAACGCTGCACAGCCCGGGCCGCCCCGACACGCCGGCCCCGGGCACGCCGGAGCGCGGTCTCGCCGCCGCCGCCGCTGCCCCTGCGGCGCCCGGGCGCAGCCCGGCCCCGACGCCCCGCCCGCCAGCAGCTCTGCGCTGCGTCAGGCGCCACCGTCGGCCGCCCCGGGCGCCTCAAGCGCTCCAGCCCTACGCAGCTGCCCTCGCCCCCGGCCCGAACGCTTCTGGGGCGGGGGGCGGGGTGGGGCGCGCTGTCGCTGCCTTGCTGCTGCCGGGCCCTCGGCTGCACGCCGCGGCCCGACCCCTCCGCGGGCACGCCACCTCTGGTTCCCCGCTCGCCAAAGCCCTTCTCCAACGGCTGTTGGGCGAGGCCACTCCCCGGCACCGAAAGGGGACGGGACTCATCCGCCCCACACCCGTCCCGGCAGCCGTGAAGCTGTGCAGGTGTGCGTCGCGTCGCAAGGAGCCCACTGCGGCAGCCACTGTGGGCGGGCCGCAATGTCGTCGGGCGCTTGTGGGGTCGAGAGGAGGCCCTTGCTCGGCCGTGGCGCCCGAGCGCCCGGCGAGGAGGACGGGCAAGGGGTTGCAGGGGTGGAGGGCTGGAGGCGGTCGAGGGTGGGCAGGCCCCGCTGGAGGGCGGAGGGACGAGAAGAAGGGCCGTTGGGGCCAGGCGGCTGGACAGAGAGCGGCGCCAGCCACCAAAAAGGGGCGTGTGGCCTCCCCGTCGGGGAATCGAACCCCGGTCTCCCGCGTGACAGGCGGGGATACTCACCACTATACTAACGAGGACGGCGGCGGCCACGCGGGCGCCCGACTGCTCTCCGGCTGCCTGCAGTCGCCTACCCCCTGCCCTCGGCCCTCTGCCCACCACGGGCGCCCGCCACGTGCCCGACCCGACCCGACCCGACCCGACACCACACCAAACGCGTCATGCAAGGAGGCAGCCCGGGACCCCGCCAGGGACACGGATCCGCGTGGCGCTGGAAACTCCCAGTGCGCGCTGCCTATAGCCCCCGACGCCAGGATCGCGCCGGGAGGAGGGGGCCCGAGGGGGCCGGAGAGCTCAAGCAAGGCTGTGAGGAGGAGGTGGGCGCTCGCCGTGCCACGTCCCGGGAGAAGAGGCGGAGGGGTGGGCGCGGCCGGCGGCAGAAGCTGGCCGGACGCGGCACACGGCTGGGTCCCGGGCCAGGGGTGGGCGAGGGGGCGGCGGCGGCGGAGCCGGGCGCGACGGCTGGCCTCGCTGCCCCGTTGGCCGGCGCGCGCCCGGTCCGTCGCGCAGCCGGACGGCCGCCCCCTGGCGCAGAGCACCGCGTCGGGCCAAGGGCATCGGTGTCCGCGTCGCGTCGGGTCCCAGCCAGCCGAGCGGCGACGCGCCCAGGCCCGCCGTCAGGATGGCCGAGCGGTCTAAGGCGCTGCGTTCAGGTCGCAGTCTCCCCTGGAGGCGTGGGTTCGAATCCCACTCCTGACAAGCCAGCCTTTTTTGGCCCGCCCAACAAATGCTGCACACGGCCCGTCCCGGGCCTGGACAACACCCTACCGCCTCACACTCCGTTCCTGCCTCGCACTCTTGCCAGCTCCCCAGACTCCGGCCCCCTCGACGCGACACCCACACGACGCCTCTCACACGCAGGACCTCCTCAGCCACAGCTGCTCTTCCTGCCCAGTCCTGTGCGCCGGCCTCACGGAAACAGCCCAGGGGGAACCCTCTGGAAACTGCCGTTCAGGACACACGCCCTCCTCGCCTTCGCAGTGCAGGCCTTCGCGGCACTTCTTTCACCCACCTTGGCGCCACAGCGCATGTTCACGCGAGAAGCCGCTGCCCCGGCCGGACCCAGCCACACCCCGGCGCGCTCCCTCAGACGGCTGTCCACGAGCCAGCAGCCACTCGGCCAAAGTGCTCCTCCTCACGACCAACGCACCGGAGCGGGACCCTTCGGGAGAGCGGCCGGCAGGAGCGCAGAAGCCAGGCTCAGACAGCGCTGGTCATTGGCGCGGCGGCGGCGGCGGCGGCGGCGCTCCCAGGCGCCCATGTCCCACACTCGCTGTCTCCTCACAGCCCGAGCTCCCATCCCCTCTCCAGCCTGCTGCCCGCCAACGCCCGGCACGAGCGAGAAAGCCAGGCGCCAGAGGGACTTTGGGCCAGGGCCGGCGGTCGCTGTGAGGAGCGTCGGAGCTCAGCCGCACCTGCCACGCGTCGCCTGCCCTGACTGGAATTCGGGCGCAGGCCAGGCTGGGTCCGGTTCCTGGCTTCCTCCGGCGACACTGACAGTCTGGCGGCGGCCCTGGACGGCAGATTCGGAAGCGCAGGTTGGGCCGAGTCCGCCTCCGTCCCTGCGTCCCTCCTTCCCTCCGACCGCGCCGCGCCCTGGGGGTCCTCCCCGTTCCCCCGGAGCCTCTCCTTCAGGTCACTCACCGCCTCCTGCTCACATGGAGCGGATGTCCATGGGCGAGCAGCGAGCCACCAGTGTCTGGCGGTTGGCGGCGAGCGCCGCTGGGGCGGCGTCGGGCGGCGGCGGCCATCGGTGCATGGGTGGTTCAGTGGTAGAATTCTCGCCTGCCACGCGGGAGGCCCGGGTTCGATTCCCGGCCCATGCAGCGACCCAGTCCCCTTTTGGTCCCGCAGCCCACAGCGGAGCTAGGCTTCCCCTCTCCCACGCTCAAGGCACCTGTCCTACCACAGCATGCTCCCACCCGCAGCCCACCGCCGCACCTTCCCTCTCCTGTCCTGCCCACGCCGGCGCCCCCTACCCTCCGTGGGACGAAAACCCCAACCCCGAGAGCCAAGCCTCCGTGACCTGACGCCTTGCGGGCTCAGCCACTCTCGCGCCCACACACCTTCCTTGTCCCTTTTCTCTTTCTTACCCTGATCCCGCTGGGGTCACACGGTGCACTGGAAGGAATACCCTACACTGGCACCCGCTCGCCCCACCTCTTCACGTTTCACCGCGCTTCCCCGCTCTCTGCCTCACTCTCCCCACACTCGGAAAGTTACACAGTGTTTGCTCAACCAGGAACCGAAAAGCTGCCGCCCCTGGGAGGGCTACATTGCACTCCCCAGGAGTGTCCCCAAAGCGTTATCCTGCACGAGGAATTCCAAAGAGGAATTCCACAATATCAGGGCAGAGTGCACTCTATGTTCACTTTACGTCCCTCAGCCGAAATATTTTTCGAACACCCGCCCGCTCCCCCACCACTAAAACCACCATCACCACCAACACCCCAACAACAAACACCACCCCCTCCCCTGAAGCCCTCCTCCCACCACTGGCACCCCACCTAGCGACACCACCCCCCAGCACCATCAAATCCTACTTTGTCAACGGTTCTGCCCTTGCGTGTGTCCGTTTGGCCTCTTTTTTTAATTTTTATTTTTTTTGAATTTTCATTTTAATAGACGTATAGTTGATTTACAGTATTGTGTTATTTTCAGGGGTACAGTAAACTGATTATCTTTTCTATACATGTGTATATATACGCATATAGATCGTTACTTTCCGTTACAGGTAATTACGAGACGTTGAATATACTTCTCGGTGCTGTACCGTAAATCCTGTTGTTCCTACACGCTAACACCAGCTCCTAATTGATCCCTCGCCTACACGTTCCCCTTGGGTAACTGTAAGTTTGTTCTCTCTCTGTGTGAATCTGTTTCTGTTTTGCACAGAGGTTCACTTGTACTATTGTTTGGATTCCACAAGTATGTATTTTTGTCCTTCTGTCTGACTTATTATACTAGGTTCGGTGCTCTCTAGGTCCATCCGTGTTGCTGCAAATGACAAGATCTCATGCTTTTTTTATGGCTGAGTAATATTCCACGAGATTGACTTTAATACATTGAAAATCCCTCTCTCTCTTATCTGTCTGTTTTTCTATCGATATCTATCGATCGATCTCTCTATCTATCTACTTATCTATATCTCATATTTCCTTAAGCCAATCATCCACGGATTGACACCTGAGATTTTTTCCCCTGTCATGGCTATGGCCCACGGTGCTGCTATGAACATTGAGGTGTACGTATCTTTCCCAATTAGAGGTTTTGTCTTTTCCGCATACATACTCAGGATGGGGACGGCTGGATCATATGGTAACTCTCCATTGGTGCCTTCATTGTTGTTTTCGTTTTGGTTGAAGTTTAGTTGATTTCTATGACCGTATTAGTTTCAACTATATAGCAAAGTGATTCGGTTTAGTATTTATAGTGTATTTACAGATTATTTTCCATTATAGGGTACTCTGGACATTGAAGATCGTTCCCTGTGTTATTCAGCAACTCCGTGTTGCTTCTCTATTTTGTACACAGTAGCGTGTATCTGTTAAACCCATACCCCTAATTGATCCCTCCACTCTTCCCTTTCCCCATGCGTACCCGTCACTTGGTTATCGATGTCTGCAGAGTGTGTTTCTGTTTTGTACATAGACAAGTGTATATTATGTTTTAGGTTCCACCTGGAAGTGGATATCATATAATGTTTATCTTGCTCTATAACTGCCTTACTTCACACAGTGTGATAGACTCTAGGTCCATTCATGTGGCTGCGAATGACACTATTTCATCCTCCTTTGGGGCTGTGTAATATGCTCTGGTAAGTTTCTACAGCACATCTTCTTAAGTCCACCGTCCACTCATGGGCCCTTGGGTTCATTCTGGGTCTCGGCTATTGCAAATAGTGCTGCTAGGAAGGTCCTGGAGGAGGGGGGCGGTGCATGTATCTTTTCGAAGTAGAGGTTTCATCTTTCCCACGTAGGTACCCAGCAGTGGGGTTGCTGGATCATATGGTAGCTCTCCTTTTTTGCCTTCATTGTTGTTGTCGTTGAAGTGTAGTTGATTTCCAGTCCTGTATTAGGTCGGGTGTACAGCACAGTGGTTCGGTTTGTATGTATAATGTATTTTCAGATTAGTTTCCTTCATAGGGTATTCCAGGACATTGCAGATCGTTCCCTGTGTTATTCCGCAAGTCCGTGTTGCTTCTCCATTTTATACACAGTAGCGTGTATCTGTTAATCCCACACTCCTAACTGATCCCTCCAGCTTTTCCTTTCCGCTCGCATAACCGTCAGTTGGTTTTCGATGTCTGTGGAGTGTGTTTCTGTTTTGTCCATAGATTCATGTCTATTATGTTTTAGATACCACCCGGAAGTGATATTATATAATATTTATCTTTCTCAGTCTGACTTACTTCACGTCCTTTGATGGACTCTAGGTCCATCCATGTGGCCTCAAATGACAATATTCCATCCTTCTTTATGGCTGAGTAATATTCTACGGTATATTTATGCAACGCATCTTTTTAGGTCCATCGTCCACTCATGGGCCCTTGGGTTCATCCCGGGTCTAAGCAATTGCAAATAGTGCTGCTAGGAATGTGGAGGAGGGGTGCGTTGCTTGTATCTGTTCGAAGTGGAGGTTTCATCTTTCCCACATCTATACCCTGCACTGGGGTTGCTGGATCATATGGTAGCTCTCCTTTGTGGCCTCATTACTTCTCAACTCCATCCTCACCTGCCACTCTCCCCAACCACATCCCCTAAGCTCCACACCCCGCCACACACCACGCCACACACACAGACACACACACACACACACACACACACACACACACAGTCAGACTTGAGACTTGACGGATTGAAAGTGTTTCCTGATGAGGTAATATGTGTCTCTGGGGCTGTAGAATGCCCCACTCAATTCAGACCTCGCCTAGACCCTGTCTCCTACCCTTGTTTCTGTCCTTCCCTTGCCTGCTTCCTACCCTGCTGCCCCAGCCCCAGCTCCCTGGTTAGCCGGACCACCTCAAAGCACAGCCCACCTGTCTCGCCCTCTCACCCACCGCCCCGCTGGGGTCCTCTCCCACCATCGTCCTCGTACCACAGCCCACTCACCCCCCCTGCTTGCTATCTGCCCTTCCTCGAAGACTCCAGGCTCGCTCCCCTCTACCCGCCACCAGCCCCTAGTTCCCCAGCCCCTCTCTCACACATCCGGAGCAGAAGACTCACTTCCGCCACTCCTGGCCTCCCACGGGCTCCTCAGACCCACTCCTACTCCATGGCCACCCTCTTCCCTACATCGGACCCACCCGCACACCGCACGCAATTGGGGGGCCAAGGGCAACCGCGGGCCCAAGCTTCGGCAGAGCCCCTGCCTGAGTGGCCAACTACTCTCCTAGCCAGTTCCCCGCAAGCCCACTCCTCTCCTTCGCACCTGCGCTCCACCCAGTGCCCTGGACTCGTCCTGCCACCTCCCAACCCGAGGCTCAAGGCCGGCCCTTCTCTATGGGGTCGTCTGGCTCCGTTCCCTAAGCCTCGTGGTGTGGCCCCCAACCACGGCGACAAACACCTTCACCCCGTACTCTCGCCCACCCACACTCACCCCGAACACACCCACAAGGGCGTTGACGAAAGCGCCTGCGGTGATGGGATGCACCCATATGCCGACAGGGGCTCCCTTCCACAGGGGAACCGGCTTGGCATAAATCCAGCGACTATACTGCTGCCGCCAAACGCTGCAGCTCATCGGATGTATACTCTGCCTCTGAAGGAAACAAGCTGTGAACCGCACACCAAACCTTTGCTGACAGATGTGCCAAAGCCTGGCCTGAGAGGAGACCGAGTTCGGTGATTAACCATGGCCAGAATCCATAGGAGAAAGTGAAGACAGGATGAAGTGTGGGATGGAGTTCATCCAATAATAGTAACGTGAGAATGGGGAATATTAGAAGCCATAGCTACGTGAGGGGTGCATCTCTGTGGGCGTGTGACTCTGGTGTGCGTGTGTGTGTGTGTGTGTGTGTGTGTTTGCTGTTAGTGGAGGGGGAGGTATCGTCGGTAACGTTCTTGCCTCTCTGTGACAGGACTGAGAGTACCGGTAATGCAATCCGAATACCATGTTGGCTGGTAGTCCACCCTGCCACGCATCTGTCTCCACACTCTCCCACTTGCATAGCTAAAGATTCCCGGGCGGCATCCGGTTTCTGCCTGCTTTCTCACCTCCACTGCCCTTTCGACCAACTACAAGCACGTGGCCAGGTTCCTTTTCACACCTCCGCCTCCCGGCAGCCTGAATGCTCCCCTTTGCGATTCGAGACCCCCGCGTCCTTGAAGGCCAACGACAGGCCCACGGGCTTCGAGGGCGGCACAGGACCTGGCACGCAGCAGGTAAGCCATCGGGACTGGTCGCTGGCTTGAAAGGAGACGTAAGGGACGGCCAGTCCCGGCAAGTGGCCCAACTTGGAGATGGAGGACCCTCTCCTGCGCCTTCCGCTTTCCGTCGACTCGCACAAGGTGATGCCGCCAACCACCACCACAGCCACCGCCGCCACAACCTGCAGCGCCATCACCAGGAACCTGTCCACCATGGCCACCAGCACCGTCACCAGCAGCACCAGCATCACAACAAGCACAAGCAATAGCAACTCGCCCTGTACTCGGAAGAAGGGAGTGCAGCCGAGGGCCCGGCAGCATGAAGGCAGCGACAACGCGCCCCCCCCCGACCCCACCCCAGATCGGTCGTGCCCGGGCTGAGGGCAGCTGGGTAGGGATGGAGAGGCCTAGGAGCCCAGGTAGGCTGACTGTCGCGCCTGACGCAGCGCAGAGCTGCTGGCGGATGGGGAGTCCCTTCAGTGCTGCGCCCGGCCATCGCAGGGACAGAGTCATCCGCGGCGAGTTTGCGATACGGCGAGCCCGGGGCCGGCGTGTCGGGGCTGCCCGGTCTGTGCAGCGTTGGTGGTATAGTGTTGAGCATGGCTGCCTTCCAGTCAGTTGAGCCAAGTTCGATTCCCGGCCATCGCGGCGGGTCCATTTTTGCCGAGCCCCAAGGCCGGCCCTCCAGCCAGGGGCCCGTGAGGGAGAGCTGGGAGCTGGGCGCAGAAAAGAGGGAGCCAAGTGGCCTGCGGCTTCTCGCGCGTGTGCGGGAAGGAGGCGCGCAGTGTTTTGAGGGTGCCAGCAAGCAGGAAGAACGCTAGGGCACGTGGCTTGCCAGGGGCGGAGGGCGGCTGGACGTGGAAAGGCCGGGCCTTGGCGCCAAGGCAGCGCCCAGTGGCTGGGTCGAGCAGAGGCAGGCCCGACGCGGAGCCCGACGCTCCCTGGTGGTCTAGTGGTTAGGATTCGGCGCTCTCACCGCCGCGGCCCGGGTTCGATTCCCGGTCAGGGAAGCATTTCTTCTTCCTCTCCGCCTACCAACCTCCCCAGCGCGTCCACAAACACTCCGCCCCCACCCCACCACCACCCCCCTTTTAGCCCACGCGCCAAGCCAACTCGTCCGCTCCTTCTCCCCCGCCCCGTGACCTCAGCGCCCCGACAAGAGCCACCCGGTACCCTCCACCTGCAGCCCCAGGCCCTGGCGTGCAACCTCCACCCTCGTGCCCCGCCAAAACTTTCGGCCTCGCGCGCCCACCCACTCGAGGCCTTCGGCGACGACTCCTGCTCCGACGCTTGCCCCAGCCCCAAACACGACTGGCCGGCGCAGCCGTGGCCACGAGCGTGCTTGGACTCTCAAGCGGCACTGCTTCCGCCACCACAATCCTCGCGGCTGACAAGCCACCCTCTCTTCCCAGCTCAGGCGGTGGTGCTGCTGCTTGTGCTGGTGGTGCTGCTGGTGCTGCTGGTGCTGCTGGTGACGGTGCTGGTGGCCGTGGTGGACAGGGTGCTGGCGATGGCGCTGCAGGTTGTGGCGGCGGCGGCGGTGGTGGTGGTTGGCGGCATCACTGGTGGCCGCGTCGACGGAAAGCGGAAGGCGCGGGAGAGGGCCCTCCGTCTCCAAGTTGGGCCACTTGCCGGGACTGGCCGTCCCTTACGTCTCCTTTCAAGCCAGCGACCAGTCCCGATGGCTTACCTGCTGCGTGCCAGCTCCTGGGCTGCCCTCGAAGCCCGTGGGCCTGTCGTTGGCCTTCAAGGACGCGGGGGTCTTGAACCGCGCAGGGGAGCAGACAGGCTGCCGGGAGGCGGAGGTGTGAAAAGGAACCTGGCCACGTGCTTGTAGTTGGTCGAAAGGGCAGTGGAGGTGAGAAAGCAGGCAGAAACCGGATGCCGCCCGGGAAACTTTAGCTATGCAAGTGGCAGGGTGTGGAGACAGATGCGTGGCAGGGTGGACTACCAGCCAACATGGTATTCGGATTGCATTACCGGTACTCTCAGTCCTGTCACAGAGAGGCAAGAACGTTACCGACGATACCTCCCCCTCCACTAACAGCAAACACACACACACACACGCACACGCGCGCGCGCACACACACACACACACACACATACACACACACCAGAGTCACACACACACACACACACACACATGCACCCCTCACCTGGCTATGACTTCTAATATTCCCCATTCCCACGTTACTATCTATTATTGGATGGACTCCATCCCTCTCTTCAGCCTGTCTTCACCTTCTCCTATGGATTCTGGCCATGGTGAATCACCGACCTCGGTCTCCTCTCAGGCCAGGCTTGGGCGCGTCTGTCAGCAAAGGGTTTGGTGTGCGGTTCACAGCTTGTTTCCTTCAGAGGCAGAGTGGACAGCCGATGAGCTGCAGCGTTTGGCGGCAGCAGTATAGTCGCTGGATTTAGAGCAAGCCGGTTCCCCTGTGGAAGGGAGCCCCTGTCGGCATATGGGTGCATCCCATCACCGCAGGCGCTTTCGTCAACGCCCTTGTGGGTGTGTTCGGGGTGAGTGTGGGTGGGCGAGAGTACGGGGTGAAGGTGTTTGTCGCCGTGGTTGGGGGCCACACCACGAGGCTTAGGGAACGGAGCCAGACGACCCCATAAGGAAGGGCCGGCCTTGAGCCTCGGGTTGGGAGGTGGCAGGACGAGTCCAGGGCACTGGGTGGAACGCAGGTGCGAAGGAGAGGAGTGGGGCTTGCGGGGAACTGGCTAGGAGAGTAGTTGGCCACTCAGGCAGGGGCTCTGCCGAAGCTTGGGCCCGCGGTTGCCCTTGGCCCCCCAATTGCGTGCGGTGTGCGGGTGGGTCCGATGTAGGGAAGAGGGTGGCCATGGAGTAGGAGTGGGTCTGAGGAGCCCGTGGGAGGCCAGGAGTGGCGGAAGTGAGTCTTCTGCACCGGATGTGTGAGAGAGGGGCTGGGGAACTAGGGGCTGGTGGCGGGTAGAGGGGAGCGAGCCTGGAGTCTTCGAGGAAGGGCAGATAGCAAGCAGGGGGGGTGAGTGGGCTATGGTACGAGGACGATGGTGGGAGAGGACCCCAGCGGGGCGGTGGGTGAGAGGGCGAGACAGGTGGGCTGTGCTTTGAGGTGGTCAGGCTAACCAGGGGGCTGGGGCTGGGGCAGCAGGGTAGGAAGCAGGCAAGGGAAGGACAGAAACAAGGGTAGGAGACAGGGTCTAGGCGAGGTCTGAATTGAGTGGGGCATTCTACAGCCCCAGAGACACAGATTACCTCATCAGGAAACACTTTCAATCCGTCAAGCCTCAAGTCTGAGTGTGTATGTGTGTGTGTGTGTGTGTGTGTGTGTGTCTGTGTGTGTGTGTCTGTGTGTGTGGCAGGGTGTGGAGCTTAGGGGATGTGGTTGGGGAGAGTGGCAGGTGAGGATGGAGTCGAGAAGTAAAGAGGCCACAAAGGAGAGCTACCATATGATCCAGCAACCCCACTGCAGGGTATACATGTGGGAAAGATGAAACCTCCGCTTCGAACAGATACAAGCACCGCACCCCTCCTCCACATTCCTAGCAGCACTATTCGCAATTGCTGAGACCCGGGATGAACCCAAGGGCCCATGAGTGGACGATGGACCTAAAAAGATGCGTTGCATAAATATACCGTAGAATATTACTCAGCCATAAAGAAGGATGGAATATTGTCATTTGAGGCCACATGGATGGACCTAGAGTCCATCAAAGGACGTGAAGTAAGTCAGACTGAGAAAGATAAATATTATATAATATCACTTCCGGGTGGAATCTAAAACATAATAGACATGAATCTATGGACAAAACAGAAACACACTCCACAGACATCGAAAACCAACTGACGGTTATGCGAGGCGAAAGGGAAGGCTGGAGGGATCAGTTAGGAGTGTGGGATTAACAGATACACGCTACTGTGTATAAAATAGAGAAGCAACACGGACTTGCGGAATCACACAGGGAACGATCTGCAATGTCCTGGAATACCCTATGAAGGAAACTAATCTGGAAATACAATATACATACAAACCGAACCACTGTGCTGTACACCCGACCTAATACAGGACTGGAAATCAACTACACTTCAACGACAACAACAATGAAGGCACCAAAGGAGAGCTACCATATGATCCAGCAACCCCACTGCTGGGTACGTACGTGGGAAAGATGAAACCTCTACTTCGAAAGGTTACATGCACCGCCCCCCTCCTCCAGGACCTTCCTAGCAGCACTATTTGCAATAGCCGAGACCCAGAATGAACCCAAGGGCCCATGAGTGGACGGTGGACTTAAGAAGATGTGCTGTAGAAACTTACCAGAGCATATTACACAGCCCCAAAGGAGGATGAAATAGTGTCATTCGCAGCCACATGAATGGACCTAGAGTCTATCACACTGTGTGAAGTAAGGCAGTTATAGAGCAAGATAAACATTATATGATATCCACTTCCAGGTGGAACCTAAAACATAATATACAATTGTCTATGTACAAAACAGAAACACACTCTGCAGACGTCGATAACCAAGTGACGGGTACGCATGGGGAAAGGGAAGAGTGGAGGGATCAGTTAGGAGTATGGGGTTAACAGATACACGCTACTGTGTACAAAATAGAGAAGCAACACGGACTTGCTGAATAACACAGGGAACGATCTTCAGTGTCCTGGAATACCCTATAATGGAAAATAATCTGTAAATACAGTATACATTCTAAACCGAATCACTTTGCTGTGTACTTGAAACTAATACGGTCTTAGAAATCAACTACACTTCAACGACAACGAAAACAACAATGAAGGCACCAATGGAGAGTTACCATATGATCCAGCCGTCCCCATCCTGAGTATGTATGCGGAAAAGACAAAACCTCTAATTGGGAAAGATACGTACACCTCAATGTTCATAGCAGCACCGTGGGCCATAGCCATGACAGGGGAAAAAATCTCAGGTGTCAATCCGTGGATGATTGGCTTAAGGAAATATGAGATATAGATAAGTAGATAGATAGAGAGATCGATCGATAGATATCGATAGAAAAACAGATAAGAGAGAGAGGGATTTTCAATGTATTAAAGTCAATCTCGTGGAATATACTCAGCCATAAAAAAAGCATGAGATCTTGTCATTTGCAGCAACACGGATGGACCTAGAGAGCACCGAACCTAGTATAATAAGTCAGACAGAAGGACAAAAATACATACTTGTGGAATCCAAACAATAGTACAAGTGAACCTCTGTGCAAAACAGAAACAGATTCACACAGAGAGAGAACAAACTTACAGTTACCCAAGGGGAACGTGTACGCGAGGGATCAATTAGGAGCTGGTGTTAGCGTGTAGGAACAACAGGATTTACGGTACAGCACCGAGAAGTATATTCAACGTCTCGTAATTACCTGTAACGGAAAGTAACGGTCTATATGCGTATATATACACATGTATAGAAAAGATAATCAGTTTACTGTACCCCTGAAAATAACACAATACTGTAAATCAACTATACGTCTATTAAAATGAAAATTCAAAAAAAATAAAAATTAAAAAAAGAGGCCAAACGGACACACGCAAGGGCAGAACCGTTGACAAAGTAGGATTTGATGGTGCTGGGGGGTGGTGTCGCTAGGTGGGGTGCCAGTGGTGGGAGGAGGGCTTCAGGGGAGGGGGTGGTGTTTGTTGTTGGGGTGTTGGTGGTGATGGTGGTTTTAGTGGTGGGGGAGCGGGCGGGTGTTCGAAAAATATTTCGGCTGAGGGACGTAAAGTGAACATAGAGTGCACTCTGCCCTGATATTGTGGAATTCCTCTTTGGAATTCCTCATGCAGGATAACGCTTTGGGGACACTCCTGGGGAGTGCAATGTAGCCCTCCCAGGGGCGGCAGCTTTTCGGTTCCTGGTTGAGCAAACACTGTGTAACTTTCCGAGTGTGGGGAGAGTGAGGCAGAGAGCGGGGAAGCGCGGTGAAACGTGAAGAGGTGGGGCGAGCGGGTGCCAGTGTAGGGTATTCCTTCCAGTGCACCGTGTGACCCCAGCGGGATCAGGGTAAGAAAGAGAAAAGGGACAAGGAAGGTGTGTGGGCGCGAGAGTGGCTGAGCCCGCAAGGCGTCAGGTCACGGAGGCTTGGCTCTCGGGGTTGGGGTTTTCGTCCCACGGAGGGTAGGGGGCGCCGGCGTGGGCAGGACAGGAGAGGGAAGGTGCGGCGGTGGGCTGCGGGTGGGAGCATGCTGTGGTAGGACAGGTGCCTTGAGCGTGGGAGAGGGGAAGCCTAGCTCCGCTGTGGGCTGCGGGACCAAAAGGGGACTGGGTCGCTGCATGGGCCGGGAATCGAACCCGGGCCTCCCGCGTGGCAGGCGAGAATTCTACCACTGAACCACCCATGCACCGATGGCCGCCGCCGCCCGACGCCGCCCCAGCGGCGCTCGCCGCCAACCGCCAGACACTGGTGGCTCGCTGCTCGCCCATGGACATCCGCTCCATGTGAGCAGGAGGCGGTGAGTGACCTGAAGGAGAGGCTCCGGGGGAACGGGGAGGACCCCCAGGGCGCGGCGCGGTCGGAGGGAAGGAGGGACGCAGGGACGGAGGCGGACTCGGCCCAACCTGCGCTTCCGAATCTGCCGTCCAGGGCCGCCGCCAGACTGTCAGTGTCGCCGGAGGAAGCCAGGAACCGGACCCAGCCTGGCCTGCGCCTGAATTCCAGTCAGGGCAGGCGACGCGTGGCAGGTGCGGCTGAGCTCCGATGCTCCTCACAGCGACCGCCGGCCCTGGCCCAAAGTCCCTCTGGCGCCTGGCTTTCTCGCTCGTGCCGGGCGTTGGCGGGCAGCAGGCTGGAGAGGGGATGGGAGCTCGGGCTGTGAGGAGACAGCGAGTGTGGGACATGGGCGCCTGGGAGCGCCGCCGCCGCCGCCGCCGCCGCGCCAATGACCAGCGCTGTCTGAGCCTGGCTTCTGCGCTCCTGCCGGCCGCTCTCCCGAAGGGTCCCGCTCCGGTGCGTTGGTCGTGAGGAGGAGCACTTTGGCCGAGTGGCTGCTGGCTCGTGGACAGCCGTCTGAGGGAGCGCGCCGGGGTGTGGCTGGGTCCGGCCGGGGCAGCGGCTTCTCGCGTGAACATGCGCTGTGGCGCCAAGGTGGGTGAAAGAAGTGCCGCGAAGGCCTGCACTGCGAAGGCGAGGAGGGCGTGTGTCCTGAACGGCAGTTTCCAGAGGGTTCCCCCTGGGCTGTTTCCGTGAGGCCGGCGCACAGGACTGGGCAGGAAGAGCAGCTGTGGCTGAGGAGGTCCTGCGTGTGAGAGGCGTCGTGTGGGTGTCGCGTCGAGGGGGCCGGAGTCTGGGGAGCTGGCAAGAGTGCGAGGCAGGAACGGAGTGTGAGGCGGTAGGGTGTTGTCCAGGCCCGGGACGGGCCGGGTGCAGCATTTGTTGGGCGGGCCAAAAAAGGCTGGCTTGTCAGGAGTGGGATTCGAACCCACGCCTCCAGGGGAGACTGCGACCTGAACGCAGCGCCTTAGACCGCTCGGCCATCCTGACGGCGGGCCTGGGAGCGTCGCCGCTCGGCTGGCTGGGACCCGACGCGACGCGGACACCGATGCCCTTGGCCCGACGCGGTGCTCTGCGCCAGGGGGCGGCCGTCCGGCTGCGCGACGGACCGGGCGCGCGCCGGCCAACGGGGCAGCGAGGCCAGCCGTCGCGCCCGGCTCCGCCGCCGCCGCCCCCTCGCCCACCCCTGGCCCGGGACCCAGCCGTGTGCCGCGTCCGGCCAGCTTCTGCCGCCGGCCGCGCCCACCCCTCCGCCTCTTCTCCCGGGACGTGGCACGGCGAGCGCCCACCTCCTCCTCACAGCCTTGCTTGAGCTCTCCGGCCCCCTCGGGCCCCCTCCTCCCGGCGCGATCCTGGCGTCGGGGGCTATAGGCAGCGCGCACTGGGAGTTTCCAGCGCCACGCGGATCCGTGTCCCTGGCGGGGTCCCGGGCTGCCTCCTTGCATGACGCGTTTGGTGTGGTGTCGGGTCGGGTCGGGTCGGGTCGGGCACGTGGCGGGCGCCCGTGGTGGGCAGAGGGCCGAGGGCAGGGGGTAGGCGACTGCAGGCAGCCGGAGAGCAGTCGGGCGCCCGCGTGGCCGCCGCCGTCCTCGTTAGTATAGTGGTGAGTATCCCCGCCTGTCACGCGGGAGACCGGGGTTCGATTCCCCGACGGGGAGGCCACACGCCCCTTTTTGGTGGCTGGCGCCGCTCTCTGTCCAGCCGCCTGGCCCCAACGGCCCTTCTTCTCGTCCCTCCGCCCTCCAGCGGGGCCTGCCCACCCTCGACCGCCTCCAGCCCTCCACCCCTGCAACCCCTTGCCCGTCCTCCTCGCCGGGCGCTCGGGCGCCACGGCCGAGCGAGGGCCTCCTCTCGACCCCACAAGCGCCCGACGACATTGCGGCCCGCCCACAGTGGCTGCCGCAGTGGGCTCCTTGCGACGCGACGCACACCTGCACAGCTTCACGGCTGCCGGGACGGGTGTGGGGCGGATGAGTCCCGTCCCCTTTCGGTGCCGGGGAGTGGCCTCGCCCAACAGCCGTTGGAGAAGGGCTTTGGCGAGCGGGGAACCAGAGGTGGCGTGCCCGCGGAGGGGTCGGGCCGCGGCGTGCAGCCGAGGGCCCGGCAGCAGCAAGGCAGCGACAGCGCGCCCCCACCCCGCCCCCCGCCCCAGAAGCGTTCGGGCCGGGGGCGAGGGCAGCTGCGTAGGGCTGGAGCGCTTGAGGCGCCCGGGGCGGCCGACGGTGGCGCCTGACGCAGCGCAGAGCTGCTGGCGGACGGGGCGTCGGGGCCGTGCTGCGCCCGGCCGCCGCAGGGGCAGCGGCGGCGGCGGCGAGACCGCGCTCCGGCGAGCCCGGGGCCGGCGTGTCGGGGCGGCCCGGGCTGTGCAGCGTTGGTGGTATAGTGGTGAGCATAGCTGCCTTCCAAGCAGTTGACCCGGGTTCGATTCCCGGCCAACGCAGCGGGCCCATCTTTTGCCGAGCTCCACGGCCGGCCCTCCCGCCCGGGGCCCGTGAGGGAGAGCTGGGAGCTGGGCGCAGAAAAGAGGGAGCTAGGTGGCCTGCGGCTTCTCGCGCGTGTGCGGGAAGGAGGCGCGCAGTGTTTTGAGGGTGCCAGCAAGCAGGAAGAACGCTAGGGCACGTGGCTTGCCAGGGGCGGAGGGCGGCTGGACGTGGAAAGGCCGGGCCTTGGCGCCAAGGCAGCGCCCAGTGGCTGGGTCGAGCAGAGGCAGGCCCGACGCGGAGCCCGACGCTCCCTGGTGGTCTAGTGGTTAGGATTCGGCGCTCTCACCGCCGCGGCCCGGGTTCGATTCCCGGTCAGGGAAGCATTTCTTCTTCCTCTCCGCCTACCAACCTCCCCAGCGCGTCCACAAACACTCCGCCCCCACCCCACCACCACCCCCCTTTTAGCCCACGCGCCAAGCCAACTCGTCCGCTCCTTCTCCCCCGCCCCGTGACCTCAGCGCCCCGACAAGAGCCACCCGGTACCCTCCACCTGCAGCCCCAGGCCCTGGCGTGCAACCTCCACCCTCGTGCCCCGCCAAAACTTTCGGCCTCGCGCGCCCACCCACTCGAGGCCTTCGGCGACGACTCCTGCTCCGACGCTTGCCCCAGCCCCAAACACGACTGGCCGGCGCAGCCGTGGCCACGAGCGTGCTTGGACTCTCAAGCGGCACTGCTTCCGCCACCACAATCCTCGCGGCTGACAAGCCACCCTCTCTTCCCAGCTCAGGCGGTGGTGCTGCTGCTTGTGCTGGTGGTGCTGCTGGTGCTGCTGGTGCTGCTGGTGACGGTGCTGGTGGCCGTGGTGGACAGGGTGCTGGCGATGGCGCTGCAGGTTGTGGCGGCGGCGGCGGTGGTGGTGGTTGGCGGCATCACTGGTGGCCGCGTCGACGGAAAGCGGAAGGCGCGGGAGAGGGCCCTCCGTCTCCAAGTTGGGCCACTTGCCGGGACTGGCCGTCCCTTACGTCTCCTTTCAAGCCAGCGACCAGTCCCGATGGCTTACCTGCTGCGTGCCAGCTCCTGGGCTGCCCTCGAAGCCCGTGGGCCTGTCGTTGGCCTTCAAGGACGCGGGGGTCTTGAACCGCGCAGGGGAGCAGACAGGCTGCCGGGAGGCGGAGGTGTGAAAAGGAACCTGGCCACGTGCTTGTAGTTGGTCGAAAGGGCAGTGGAGGTGAGAAAGCAGGCAGAAACCGGATGCCGCCCGGGAAACTTTAGCTATGCAAGTGGCAGGGTGTGGAGACAGATGCGTGGCAGGGTGGACTACCAGCCAACATGGTATTCGGATTGCATTACCGGTACTCTCAGTCCTGTCACAGAGAGGCAAGAACGTTACCGACGATACCTCCCCCTCCACTAACAGCAAACACACACACACACACGCACACGCGCGCGCACACACACACACACACATACACACACACCAGAGTCACACACACACACACACACACACACACACACATGCACCCCTCACCTGGCTATGACTTCTAATATTCCCCATTCCCACGTTACTATCTATTATTGGATGGACTCCATCCCTCTCTTCAGCCTGTCTTCACCTTCTCCTATGGATTCTGGCCATGGTGAATCACCGACCTCGGTCTCCTCTCAGGCCAGGCTTGGGCGCGTCTGTCAGCAAAGGGTTTGGTGTGCGGTTCACAGCTTGTTTCCTTCAGAGGCAGAGTGGACAGCCGATGAGCTGCAGCGTTTGGCGGCAGCAGTATAGTCGCTGGATTTAGACCAAGCCGGTTCCCCTGTGGAAGGGAGCCCCTGTCGGCATATGGGTGCATCCCATCACCGCAGGCGCTTTCGTCAACGCCCTTGTGGGTGTGTTCGGGGTGAGTGTGGGTGGGCGAGAGTACGGGGTGAAGGTGTTTGTCGCCGTGGTTGGGGGCCACACCACGAGGCTTAGGGAACGGAGCCAGACGACCCCATAGAGAAGGGCCGGCCTTGAGCCTCGGGTTGGGAGGTGGCAGGACGAGTCCAGGGCACTGGGTGGAGCGCAGGTGCGAAGGAGAGGAGTGGGGCTTGCGGGGAACTGGCTAGGAGAGTAGTTGGCCACTCAGGCAGGGGCTCTGCCGAAGCTTGGGCCCGCGGTTGCCCTTGGCCCCCCAATTGCGTGCGGTGTGCGGGTGGGTCCGATGTAGGGAAGAGGGTGGCCATGGAGTAGGAGTGGGTCTGAGGAGCCCGTGGGAGGCCAGGAGTGGCGGAAGTGAGTCTTCTGCACCGGATGTGTGAGAGAGGGGCTGGGGAACTAGGGGCTGGTGGCGGGTAGAGGGGAGCGAGCCTGGAGTCTTCGAGGAAGGGCAGATAGCAAGCAGGGGGGGTGAGTGGGCTGTGGTACGAGGACGATGGTGGGAGAGGACCCCAGCGGGGCGGTGGGTGAGAGGGCGAGACAGGTGGGCTGTGCTTTGAGGTGGTCAGGCTAACCAGGGGGCTGGGGCTGGGGCAGCAGTGTAGGAAGCAGGCAAGGGAAGGAGAGAAACAAGGATAGGAGTCAGAGTCTAGGCGAGGTCTGAATTGAGTGGGGCATTCTACAGCCCCAGAAACGAAGGTAACCTCTCATCAGGAAACACCTTCAATCCGCCAAGTCTCAGGTCTGGGTGTGTGTGTGTGTGTGTGTGTGTGTGTGTGTGTGTGTGTATGTGTGTGTGTGTGTGTGTGTGTCTGTGTGTGTGGCAGGCTGTGGAGCTTAGGGGATGTGGTTGGGGGGAGTGGCAGGTGAGGATGGAGTCGAGAAGTAAAGAGGCCACAAAGGAGAGCTACCATATGATCCAGCAACCCCACTGCAGGGTATACATGTGGGAAAGATGAAACCTCCGCTTCGAACAGATACAAGCACCGCACCCCTCCTCCACATTCCTAGCAGCACTATTCGCAATTGCTGAGACCCGGGATGAACCCAAGGGCCCATGAGTGGACGATGGACCTAAAAAGATGCGTTGCATAAATATACCGTAGAATATTACTCAGCCATAAAGAAGGATGGAATATTGTCATTTGAGGCCACATGGATGGACCTAGAGTCCATCAAAGGACGTGAAGTAAGTCAGACTGAGAAAGATAAATATTATATAATATCACTTCCGGGTGGAATCTAAAACATAATAGACATGAATCTATGGACAAAACAGAAACACACTCCACAGACATCGAAAACCAACTGACGGTTATGCGAGGCGAAAGGGAAGGCTGGAGGGATCAGTTAGGAGTGTGGGATTAACAGATACACGCTGCTGTGTATAAAATAGAGAAGCAACACGGACTTGCGGAATCACACAGGGAACGATCTGCAATGTCCTGGAATACCCTATGAAGGAAACTAATCTGGAAATACAATATACATACAAACCGAACCACTGTGCTGTACACCCGACCTAATACAGGACTGGAAATCAACTACACTTCAACGACAACAACAATGAAGGCACCAAAGGAGAGCTACCATATGATCCAGCAACCCCACTGCTGGGTACGTACGTGGGAAAGATGAAACCTCTACTTCGAAAGGTTACATGCACCGCCCCCCTCCTCCAGGACCTTCCTAGCAGCACTATTTGCAATAGCCGAGACCCAGAATGAACCCAAGGGCCCATGAGTGGACGGTGGACTTAAGAAGATGTGCTGTAGAAACTTACCAGAGTATATTACACAGCCCCAAAGGAGGATGAAATAGTGTCATTCGCAGCCACATGAATGGACCTAGAGTCTATCACACTGTGTGAAGTAAGGCAGTTATAGAGCAAGATAAACATTATATGATATCCACTTCCAGGTGGAACCTAAAACATAATATACACTTGTCTAGGTACAAAACAGAAACACACTCTGCAGACGTCGATAACCAAGTGACGGGTACGCATGGGGAAAGGGAAGAGTGGAGGGATCAGTTAGGAGTATGGGGTTAACAGATACACGCTACTGTGTACAAAATAGAGAAGCAACACGGACTTGCTGAATAACACAGGGAACGATCTTCAGTGTCCTGGAATACCCTATAATGGAAAATAATCTGTAAATACATTATACATCTAAACCGAATCACTTTGCTGTGTACTTGAAACTAATACGGTCTTAGAAATCAACTACACTTCAACGACAACGAAAACAAAAATGAAATCACCAATGGAGAGTTACCATATGGTCCAGCCGTCCCCATCCTGAGTATGTATGCGGAAAAGACAAAACCTCTAATTGGGAAAGATACGTACACCTCAATGTTCATAGCAGCACCGTGGGCCATAGCCATGACAGGGGAAAAAATCCCAGGTGTCAATCCGTGGATGATTGGCTTAAGGAAATTTGAGATATAGATAGGTAGAGAGAGAGATAGAAAGATAGAGAGATCGATCGATAGATATCGATAGAAAAACAGATAAGAGAGAGGGAGATTTTCAATGTATTAAAATCAATCTCATGGAATATTACTCAGCCATAAAAAGCATGAGAGCTTGTCATTTGCAGTAACACGGATGGATGTAGAGAGCACCGAACCTCGTATAATAAGTCAGACAGAAGGACCAAAATACATATATGTGGAATCCAAACAATAGTACAAGTTAACCTCTGTGCAAAACAGGAACAGATTCACAGATAGAGAGAACAGCCTTACTGTTACCCAAGGGGAACGTGTACGCGAGGGATCAATAAGGAGCTGGTATTAGCGGGTACGAATAACAGGATTTATGGCACAGCACCGAGAATTATATTCAACGTCTCGTAATTACCTGTAACGGAAAGTAACGATCTATATGCGTATATATACACATGTATAGAAAAGATAATCTGTTTACTGTACCCCTGAAAATAACACAATAATGTAAATCAACTATACGTCTATTAAAATGAAAATTCAAAAATATAAAAATTAAAAATGAGGCCAAACGGACACACGCAAGGGCAGTACCCTTGACAAAGTAGGATTTGATGGTGCTGGGGGGTGGTGTCGCTAGGTGGGGTGCCAGTGGTGGGAGGAGGGCTTCAGGGGAGGGGGTGGTGTTTGTTGTTGGGGTGTTGGTGGTGATGGTGGTTTTAGTGGTGGGGGAGCGGGCGGGTGTTCGAAAAATATTTCGGCTGAGGGACGTAAAGTGAACATAGAGTGCACTCTGCCCTGATATTGTGGAATTCCTCTTTGGAATTCCTCGTGCAGGATAACGCTTTGGGGACACTCCTGGGGAGTGCAATGTAGCCCTCCCAGGGGCGGCAGCTTTTCGGTTCCTGGTTGAGCAAACACTGGGTAACTTTCCGAGTGTGGGGAGAGTGAGGCAGAGAGCGGGGAAGCGCGGTGAAACGTGAAGAGGTGGGGAGAGCTGGTGCCAGTGTAGGGTATTCCTTCCAGTGCACCGTGTGACCCCAGCGGGATCAGGGTAAGAAAGAGAAAAGGGACAAGTAAGGTGTGTGGGCGCGAGAGTGGCTGAGCCCGCAAGGCGTCAGGTCACGGAGGCTTGGCTCTCGGGGTTGGGGTTTTCGTCCCACGGAGGGTAGGGGGCGCCGGCGTGGGCAGGACAGGAGAGGGAAGGTGCGGCGGTGGGCTGCGGGTGGGAGCATGCTGTGGTAGGACAGGTGCCTTGAGCGTGGGAGAGGGGAAGCCTAGCTCCGCTGTGGGCTGCGGGACCAAAAGGGGACTGGGTCGCTGCATGGGCCGGGAATCGAACCCGGGCCTCCCTCGTGGCAGGCGAGAATTCTACCACTGAACCACCCATGCACCGATGGCCGCCGCCGCCCGACGCCGCCCCAGCGGCGCTCGCCGCCAACCGCCAGCCACTGGTGGTTCGCTGCTCGCACATGGACATCCGCTCCACGTGAGCAGGAGGCGGTGAGTGACTTAAAGAGGCTCCTGGGGAACGGGGAGGACCCCCAGGGCGCGGCGCGGTCGGAGGGAAGGAGGGACGCAGGGACGGAGTCGGACTCGGCCCAACCTGCGCTTCCGAATCTGCCGTCCAGGGCCGCCGCCAGACTGTCAGTGTCGCCGAAGGAAGCCAGGAACCGGACCCAGCCTGGCCTGCGCCCGAATTCCAGTCAGGGCAGGCGACGCGTGGCAGGTGCGGCTGAGCTCCGACGCTCCTCACAGCGACCGCCGGCCCTGGCCCAAAGTCCCTCTGGCGCCTGGCTTTCTCGCTCGTGCCGGGCGTTGGCGGGCAGCAGGCTGGAGAGGGGATGGGAGCTCGGGCTGTGAGGAGACAGCGAGTGTGGGACATGGGCGCCTGGGAGCGCCGCCGCCGCCGCCGCCGCCGCGCCAATGACCAGCGCTGTCTGAGCCTGGCTTCTGCGCTCCTGCCGGCCGCTCTCCCGAAGGGTCCCGCTCCGGTGCGTTGGTCGTGAGGAGGAGCACTTTGGCCGAGTGGCTGCTGGCTCGTGGACAGCCGTCTGAGGGAGCGCGCCGGGGTGTGGCTGGGTCCGGCCGGGGCAGCGGCTTCTCGCGTGAACATGCGCTGTGGCGCCAAGGTGGGTGAAAGAAGTGCCGCGAAGGCCTGCACTGCGAAGGCGAGGAGGGCGTGTGTCCTGAACGGCAGTTTCCAGAGGGTTCCCCCTGGGCTGTTTCCGTGAGGCCGGCGCACAGGACTGGGCAGGAAGAGCAGCTGTGGCTGAGGAGGTCCTGCGTGTGAGAGGCGTCGTGTGGGTGTCGCGTCGAGGGGGCCGGAGTCTGGGGAGCTGGCAAGAGTGCGAGGCAGGAACGGAGTGTGAGGCGGTAGGGTGTTGTCCAGGCCCGGGACGGGCCGTGTGCAGCATTTGTTGGGCGGGCCAAAAAAGGCTGGCTTGTCAGGAGTGGGATTCGAACCCACGCCTCCAGGGGAGACTGCGACCTGAACGCAGCGCCTTAGACCGCTCGGCCATCCTGACGGCGGGCCTGGGCGCGTCGCCGCTCGGCTGGCTGGGACCCGACGCGACGCGGACACCGATGCCCTTGGCCCGACGCGGTGCTCTGCGCCAGGGGGCGGCCGTCCGGCTGCGCGACGGACCGGGCGCGCGCCGGCCAACGGGGCAGCGAGGCCAGCCGTCGCGCCCGGCTCCGCCGCCGCCGCCCCCTCGCCCACCCCTGGCCCGGGACCCAGCCGTGTGCCGCGTCCGGCCAGCTTCTGCCGCCGGCCGCGCCCACCCCTCCGCCTCTTCTCCCGGGACGTGGCACGGCGAGCGCCCACCTCCTCCTCACAGCCTTGCTTGAGCTCTCCGGCCCCCTCGGGCCCCCTCCTCCCGGCGCGATCCTGGCGTCGGGGGCTATAGGCAGCGCGCACTGGGAGTTTCCAGCGCCACGCGGATCCGTGTCCCTGGCGGGGTCCCGGGCTGCCTCCTTGCATGACGCGTTTGGTGTGGTGTCGGGTCGGGTCGGGTCGGGTCGGGCACGTGGCGGGCGCCCGTGGTGGGCAGAGGGCCGAGGGCAGGGGGTAGGCGTCTGCAGGCAGCCGGAGAGCAGTCGGGCGCCCGTGTGGCCGCCGCCGTCCTCGTTAGTATAGTGGTGAGTATCCCCGCCTGTCACGCGGGAGACCGGGGTTCGATTCCCCGACGGGGAGGCCACACGCCCCTTTTTGGTGGCTGGCGCCGCTCTCTGTCCAGCCGCCTGGCCCCAACGGCCCTTCTTCTCGTCCCTCCGCCCTCCAGCGGGGCCTGCCCACCCTCGACCGCCTCCAGCCCTCCACCCCTGCAACCCCTTGCCCGTCCTCCTCGCCGGGCGCTCGGGCGCCACGGCCGAGCGAGGGCCTCCTCTCGACCCCACAAGCGCCCGACGACATTGCGGCCCGCCCACAGTGGCTGCCGCAGTGGGCTCCTTGCGACGCGACGCACACCTGCACAGCTTCACGGCTGCCGGGACGGGTGTGGGGCGGATGAGTCCCGTCCCCTTTCGGTGCCGGGGAGTGGCCTCGCCCAACAGCCGTTGGAGAAGGGCTTTGGCGAGCGGGGAACCAGAGGTGGCGTGCCCGCGGAGGGGTCGGGCCGCGGCGTGCAGCCGAGGGCCCGGCAGCAGCAAGGCAGCGACAGCGCGCCCCCACCCCGCCCCCCGCCCCAGAAGCGTTCGGGCCGGGGGCGAGGGCAGCTGCGTAGGGCTGGAGCGCTTGAGGCGCCCGGGGCGGCCGACGGTGGCGCCTGACGCAGCGCAGAGCTGCTGGCGGACGGGGCGTCGGGGCCGGGCTGCGCCCGGCCGCCGCAGGGGCAGCGGCGGCGGCGGCGAGACCGCGCTCCGGCGAGCCCGGGGCCGGCGTGTCGGGGCGGCCCGGGCTGTGCAGCGTTGGTGGTATAGTGGTGAGCATAGCTGCCTTCCAAGCAGTTGACCCGGGTTCGATTCCCGGCCAACGCAGCGGGCCCATCTTTTGCCGAGCTCCACGGCCGGCCCTCCCGCCCGGGGCCCGTGAGGGAGAGCTGGGAGCTGGGCGCAGAAAAGAGGGAGCTAGGTGGCCTGCGGCTTCTCGCGCGTGTGCGGGAAGGAGGCGCGCAGTGTTTTGAGGGTGCCAGCAAGCAGGAAGAACGCTAGGGCACGTGGCTTGCCAGGGGCGGAGGGCGGCTGGACGTGGAAAGGCCGGGCCTTGGCGCCAAGGCAGCGCCCAGTGGCTGGGTCGAGCAGAGGCAGGCCCGACGCGGAGCCCGACGCTCCCTGGTGGTCTAGTGGTTAGGATTCGGCGCTCTCACCGCCGCGGCCCGGGTTCGATTCCCGGTCAGGGAAGCATTTCTTCTTCCTCTCCGCCTACCAACCTCCCCAGCGCGTCCACAAACACTCCGCCCCCACCCCACCACCACCCCCCTTTTAGCCCACGCGCCAAGCCAACTCGTCCGCTCCTTCTCCCCCGCCCCGTGACCTCAGCGCCCCGACAAGAGCCACCCGGTACCCTCCACCTGCAGCCCCAGGCCCTGGCGTGCAACCTCCACCCTCGTGCCCCGCCAAAACTTTCGGCCTCGCGCGCCCACCCACTCGAGGCCTTCGGCGACGACTCCTGCTCCGACGCTTGCCCCAGCCCCAAACACGACTGGCCGGCGCAGCCGTGGCCACGAGCGTGCTTGGACTCTCAAGCGGCACTGCTTCCGCCACCACAATCCTCGCGGCTGACAAGCCACCCTCTCTTCCCAGCTCAGGCGGTGGTGCTGCTGCTTGTGCTGGTGGTGCTGCTGGTGCTGCTGGTGCTGCTGGTGACGGTGCTGGTGGCCGTGGTGGACAGGGTGCTGGCGATGGCGCTGCAGGTTGTGGCGGCGGCGGCGGTGGTGGTGGTTGGCGGCATCACTGGTGGCCGCGTCGACGGAAAGCGGAAGGCGCGGGAGAGGGCCCTCCGTCTCCAAGTTGGGCCACTTGCCGGGACTGGCCGTCCCTTACGTCTCCTTTCAAGCCAGCGACCAGTCCCGATGGCTTACCTGCTGCGTGCCAGCTCCTGGGCTGCCCTCGAAGCCCGTGGGCCTGTCGTTGGCCTTCAAGGACGCGGGGGTCTTGAACCGCGCAGGGGAGCAGACAGGCTGCCGGGAGGCGGAGGTGTGAAAAGGAACCTGGCCACGTGCTTGTAGTTGGTCGAAAGGGCAGTGGAGGTGAGAAAGCAGGCAGAAACCGGATGCCGCCCGGGAAACTTTAGCTATGCAAGTGGCAGGGTGTGGAGACAGATGCGTGGCAGGGTGGACTACCAGCCAACATGGTATTCGGATTGCATTACCGGTACTCTCAGTCCTGTCACAGAGAGGCAAGAACGTTACCGACGATACCTCCCCCTCCACTAACAGCAAACACACACACACACACACACACGCACACGCGCGCGCACACACACACACACACATACACACACACCAGAGTCACACACACACACACACACACACACACACACACACGCACCCCTCACCTGGCTATGACTTCTAATATTCCCCATTCCCACGTTACTATCTATTATTGGATGGACTCCATCCCTCTCTTCAGCCTGTCTTCACCTTCTCCTATGGATTCTGGCCATGGTGAATCACCGACCTCGGTCTCCTCTCAGGCCAGGCTTGGGCGCGTCTGTCAGCAAAGGGTTTGGTGTGCGGTTCACAGCTTGTTTCCTTCAGAGGCAGAGTGGACAGCCGATGAGCTGCAGCGTTTGGCGGCAGCAGTATAGTCGCTGGATTTAGACCAAGCCGGTTCCCCTGTGGAAGGGAGCCCCTGTCGGCATATGGGTGCATCCCATCACCGCAGGCGCTTTTGTCAACGCCCTTGTGGGTGTGTTCGGGGTGAGTGTGGGTGGGCGAGAGTACGGGGTGAAGGTGTTTGTCGCCGTGGTTGGGGGCCACACCACGAGGCTTAGGGAACGGAGCCAGACGACCCCATAGAGAAGGGCCGGCCTTGAGCCTCGGGTTGGGAGGTGGCAGGACGAGTCCAGGGCACTGGGTGGAGCGCAGGTGCGAAGGAGAGGAGTGGGGCTTGCGGGGAACTGGCTAGGAGAGTAGTTGGCCACTCAGGCAGGGGCTCTGCCGAAGCTTGGGCCCGCGGTTGCCCTTGGCCCCCCAATTGCGTGCGGTGTGCGGGTGGGTCCGATGTAGGGAAGAGGGTGGCCATGGAGTAGGAGTGGGTCTGAGGAGCCCGTGGGAGGCCAGGAGTGGCGGAAGTGAGTCTTCTGCACCGGATGTGTGAGAGAGGGGCTGGGGAACTAGGGGCTGGTGGCGGGTAGAGGGGAGCGAGCCTGGAGTCTTCGAGGAAGGGCAGATAGCAAGCAGGGGGGGTGAGTGGGCTGTGGTACGAGGACGATGGTGGGAGAGGACCCCAGCGGGGCGGTGGGTGAGAGGGCGAGACAGGTGGGCTGTGCTTTGAGGTGGTCAGGCTAACCAGGGGGCTGGGGCTGGGGCAGCAGTGTAGGAAGCAGGCAAGGGAAGGAGAGAAACAAGGATAGGAGTCAGAGTCTAGGCGAGGTCTGAATTGAGTGGGGCATTCTACAGCCCCAGAAACGAAGGTAACCTCTCATCAGGAAACACCTTCAATCCGCCAAGTCTCAGGTCTGTGTGTGTGTGTGTGTGTGTGTGTGTGTGTGTGTGTGTGTGTGTGTGTGTGTGGCGGGGTGTGTGGTGGCGTGTGGAGCTTAGGGGATGTGGTTGGGGAGAGTGGCACGTGAGGATGAGGTCGAGAAGTAAAGAGGCTTCAAAGGAGAGTTACCATATGATCCAGCAACCCCACTGCAGGGTATAGATGTGGGAAAGATGAAATCTCCGCTTCGAAAATATACAAGTACCGCACCCCTCCTCCACGTTCCTAGCAACACTATTTGCAATAGCTGAGACCCGGGATGAACCCAAAGTCCCATGAGTGGACGAAGGATCTAAAAGGATGCGTTGCATAAATATACCGTAGAATATCACTCAGCCATAAAGGAGGATGGAATATTGTCATTTGAGGCCACATGGATGGAACTAGAGTCCATCAAATTACGTGAAGTAAGTCAGACTGAGAAATATAAATATTATATAATATCACTTCCGGGTGGAATCTAAAACATAATAGACATGAATCTATGGACAAAACAGAAACACACTCCACAGACATCGAAAACCAACTGACGGTTATGCGAGGGGAAAGGGAAGGCTGGAGGGATCAGTTAGGAGTGTGGGATTAACAGATACACGCTACTGTGTATAAAATAGAGAAGCAACACGGACTTGCGGAATAACAGGGAACGATCTGCAATGTCTTGGAATAACCTATGAAGGAAACTAATCTGAAAATACAATATACATACAAACCGAACGACTGTGCTGTACACCCGACCTAATACAGGACTGGAAATCAACTACACTTCAACGACAACGACAACAACAATGAAGGCACCAAAGGAGAGCTACCATATGATCCAGCAACCCCACTGCTGGGTACCTACGTGGGAAAGATGAAACCTCTACTTCGAAAGGTTACATGCACCGCCCCCCTCCTCAAGGACTTCTTAGCAGCACTATTTGCAATAGCCGAGACCCAGAATGAACCCAAGGGCCCATGAGTGGACGGTGGACTTAAGAAGATGTGCTGTAGAAACCTACCATCGCATATTACTCAGCCCCAATGGACGATGAAATACTGTCATTCGCAGCCACATGAATGGACCTAGAGTCTATCACACTGTGTGAAGAAAGGCAGATATAGAGCAAGATAAATATTATATGATATCGAATTCCAGGTGGAATCTAATACATAATTGACATTTGTCTATGTACAAAATAGAAAAACACTCTGCAGACATCGATAACCAAGTGACGGGTATGCATGTGGAAAGGGAAAATTGGAGGTATCAGTTAGGAGTATGTGTTTAACAGATACACGCTACTGTGTACAAAATAGAGAAGCAACACGGACTTGCTGAATAACACAGGGAACGATACTTCAATGTCCTGGAATACCCTATAATGGAAAATAATCTGTAAATACAGTATACATTCTAAACCGAATCACTTTGCTGTGTACTTGAAACTAATACGGTCTTAGAAATCAACTACACTTCAACGACAATGAAAACAACAATGAAGGCACCAATGGAGAGTTACCATATGATCCAGCCGTCCCCATCCTGAGTATGTATGCGGAAAAGACAAAACCTCTAATTGGGAAAGATACGTACACCTCAATGTTCATAGCAGCACCGTGGGCCATAGCCATGACAGGGGAAAAAATCCCAGGTGTCATTCCGTGGATGATTGGCTTAAGGAAATTTGAGATATAGATAGGTAGAGAGAGAGATAGAAAGATAGAGAGATCGATCGATAGATATCGATAGAAAAACAGATAAGAGAGAGAGAGATTTTCAATGTATTAAAATCAATCTCATGGAATATTACTCAGCCATAAAAAGCATGAGAGCTTGTCATTTGCAGTAACACGGATGGATCTAGCTAGCACCGAACCTCGTATAATAAGTCAGACAGAAGGACCAAAATACATATATGTGGAATCCAAACAATAGTACAAGTTAACCTCTGTGCAAAACAGGAACAGATTGACAGATAGAGAGAACAGCCTTACTGTTACCCAAGGGGAACGTGTACGCGAGGGATCAATTAGGAGCTGGTATTAGCGGGTACGAATAACAGGATTTATGGCACAGCACCGAGAATTATATTCAACGTCTCGTAATTACCTGTAACGGAAAGTAACGATCTATATGCGTATATATACACATGTATAGAAAAGATAATCAGTTTACTGTACCCCTGAAAATAACACAATAATGTAAATCAACTATACTTCTATTAAAATGAAAATTCAAAAATATAAAAATTAAAAATGAGGCCAAACGGACACACGCAAGGGCAGTACCCTTGACAAAGTAGGATTTGATGGTGCTGGGGGGTGGTGTCGCTAGGTGGGGTGCCAGTGGTGGGAGGAGGGCTTCAGGGGAGGGGGTGGTGTTTGTTGTTGGGGTGTTGGTGGTGATGGTGGTTTTAGTGGTGGGGGAGCGGGCGGGTGTTCGAAAAATATTTCGGCTGAGGGACGTAAAGTGAACATAGAGTGCACTCTGCCCTGATATTGTGGAATTCCTCTTTGGAATTCCTCGTGCAGGATAACGCTTTGGGGACACTCCTGGGGAGTGCAATGTAGCCCTCCCAGGGGCGGCAGCTTTTCGGTTCCTGGTTGAGCAAACACTGGGTAACTTTCCGAGTGTGGGGAGAGTGAGGCAGAGAGCGGGGAAGCGCGGTGAAACGTGAAGAGGTGGGGAGAGCTGGTGCCAGTGTAGGGTATTCCTTCCAGTGCACCGTGTGACCCCAGCGGGATCAGGGTAAGAAAGAGAAAAGGGACAAGTAAGGTGTGTGGGCGCGAGAGTGGCTGAGCCCGCAAGGCGTCAGGTCACGGAGGCTTGGCTCTCGGGGTTGGGGTTTTCGTCCCACGGAGGGTAGGGGGCGCCGGCGTGGGCAGGACAGGAGAGGGAAGGTGCGGCGGTGGGCTGCGGGTGGGAGCATGCTGTGGTAGGACAGGTGCCTTGAGCGTGGGAGAGGGGAAGCCTAGCTCCGCTGTGGGCTGCGGGACCAAAAGGGGACTGGGTCGCTGCATGGGCCGGGAATCGAACCCGGGCCTCCCTCGTGGCAGGCGAGAATTCTACCACTGAACCACCCATGCACCGATGGCCGCCGCCGCCCGACGCCGCCCCAGCGGCGCTCGCCGCCAACCGCCAGCCACTGGTGGTTCGCTGCTCGCACATGGACATCCGCTCCACGTGAGCAGGAGGCGGTGAGTGACTTAAAGAGGCTCCTGGGGAACGGGGAGGACCCCCAGGGCGCGGCGCGGTCGGAGGGAAGGAGGGACGCAGGGACGGAGTCGGACTCGGCCCAACCTGCGCTTCCGAATCTGCCGTCCAGGGCCGCCGCCAGACTGTCAGTGTCGCCGAAGGAAGCCAGGAACCGGACCCAGCCTGGCCTGCGCCCGAATTCCAGTCAGGGCAGGCGACGCGTGGCAGGTGCGGCTGAGCTCCGACGCTCCTCACAGCGACCGCGGGCCCTGGCCCAAAGTCCCTCTGGCGCCTGGCTTTCTCGCTCGTGCCGGGCGTTGGCGGGCAGCAGGCTGGAGAGGGGATGGGAGCTCGGGCTGTGAGGAGACAGCGAGTGTGGGACATGGGCGCCTGGGAGCGCCGCCGCCGCCGCCGCCGCCGCGCCAATGACCAGCGCTGTCTGAGCCTGGCTTCTGCGCTCCTGCCGGCCGCTCTCCCGAAGGGTCCCGCTCCGGTGCGTTGGTCGTGAGGAGGAGCACTTTGGCCGAGTGGCTGCTGGCTCGTGGACAGCCGTCTGAGGGAGCGCGCCGGGGTGTGGCTGGGTCCGGCCGGGGCAGCGGCTTCTCGCGTGAACATGCGCTGTGGCGCCAAGGTGGGTGAAAGAAGTGCCGCGAAGGCCTGCACTGCGAAGGCGAGGAGGGCGTGTGTCCTGAACGGCAGTTTCCAGAGGGTTCCCCCTGGGCTGTTTCCGTGAGGCCGGCGCACAGGACTGGGCAGGAAGAGCAGCTGTGGCTGAGGAGGTCCTGCGTGTGAGAGGCGTCGTGTGGGTGTCGCGTCGAGGGGGCCGGAGTCTGGGGAGCTGGCAAGAGTGCGAGGCAGGAACGGAGTGTGAGGCGGTAGGGTGTTGTCCAGGCCCGGGACGGGCCGTGTGCAGCATTTGTTGGGCGGGCCAAAAAAGGCTGGCTTGTCAGGAGTGGGATTCGAACCCACGCCTCCAGGGGAGACTGCGACCTGAACGCAGCGCCTTAGACCGCTCGGCCATCCTGACGGCGGGCCTGGGCGCGTCGCCGCTCGGCTGGCTGGGACCCGACGCGACGCGGACACCGATGCCCTTGGCCCGACGCGGTGCTCTGCGCCAGGGGGCGGCCGTCCGGCTGCGCGACGGACCGGGCGCGCGCCGGCCAACGGGGCAGCGAGGCCAGCCGTCGCGCCCGGCTCCGCCGCCGCCGCCCCCTCGCCCACCCCTGGCCCGGGACCCAGCCGTGTGCCGCGTCCGGCCAGCTTCTGCCGCCGGCCGCGCCCACCCCTCCGCCTCTTCTCCCGGGACGTGGCACGGCGAGCGCCCACCTCCTCCTCACAGCCTTGCTTGAGCTCTCCGGCCCCCTCGGGCCCCCTCCTCCCGGCGCGATCCTGGCGTCGGGGGCTATAGGCAGCGCGCACTGGGAGTTTCCAGCGCCACGCGGATCCGTGTCCCTGGCGGGGTCCCGGGCTGCCTCCTTGCATGACGCGTTTGGTGTGGTGTCGGGTCGGGTCGGGTCGGGTCGGGCACGTGGCGGGCGCCCGTGGTGGGCAGAGGGCCGAGGGCAGGGGGTAGGCGTCTGCAGGCAGCCGGAGAGCAGTCGGGCGCCCGTGTGGCCGCCGCCGTCCTCGTTAGTATAGTGGTGAGTATCCCCGCCTGTCACGCGGGAGACCGGGGTTCGATTCCCCGACGGGGAGGCCACACGCCCCTTTTTGGTGGCTGGCGCCGCTCTCTGTCCAGCCGCCTGGCCCCAACGGCCCTTCTTCTCGTCCCTCCGCCCTCCAGCGGGGCCTGCCCACCCTCGACCGCCTCCAGCCCTCCACCCCTGCAACCCCTTGCCCGTCCTCCTCGCCGGGCGCTCGGGCGCCACGGCCGAGCGAGGGCCTCCTCTCGACCCCACAAGCGCCCGACGACATTGCGGCCCGCCCACAGTGGCTGCCGCAGTGGGCTCCTTGCGACGCGACGCACACCTGCACAGCTTCACGGCTGCCGGGACGGGTGTGGGGCGGATGAGTCCCGTCCCCTTTCGGTGCCGGGGAGTGGCCTCGCCCAACAGCCGTTGGAGAAGGGCTTTGGCGAGCGGGGAACCAGAGGTGGCGTGCCCGCGGAGGGGTCGGGCCGCGGCGTGCAGCCGAGGGCCCGGCAGCAGCAAGGCAGCGACAGCGCGCCCCCACCCCGCCCCCCGCCCCAGAAGCGTTCGGGCCGGGGGCGAGGGCAGCTGCGTAGGGCTGGAGCGCTTGAGGCGCCCGGGGCGGCCGACGGTGGCGCCTGACGCAGCGCAGAGCTGCTGGCGGACGGGGCGTCGGGGCCGTGCTGCGCCCGGCCGCCGCAGGGGCAGCGGCGGCGGCGGCGAGACCGCGCTCCGGCGAGCCCGGGGCCGGCGTGTCGGGGCGGCCCGGGCTGTGCAGCGTTGGTGGTATAGTGGTGAGCATAGCTGCCTTCCAAGCAGTTGACCCGGGTTCGATTCCCGGCCAACGCAGCGGGCCCATCTTTTGCCGAGCTCCACGGCCGGCCCTCCCGCCCGGGGCCCGTGAGGGAGAGCTGGGAGCTGGGCGCAGAAAAGAGGGAGCTAGGTGGCCTGCGGCTTCTCGCGCGTGTGCGGGAAGGAGGCGCGCAGTGTTTTGAGGGTGCCAGCAAGCAGGAAGAACGCTAGGGCACGTGGCTTGCCAGGGGCGGAGGGCGGCTGGACGTGGAAAGGCCGGGCCTTGGCGCCAAGGCAGCGCCCAGTGGCTGGGTCGAGCAGAGGCAGGCCCGACGCGGAGCCCGACGCTCCCTGGTGGTCTAGTGGTTAGGATTCGGCGCTCTCACCGCCGCGGCCCGGGTTCGATTCCCGGTCAGGGAAGCATTTCTTCTTCCTCTCCGCCTACCAACCTCCCCAGCGCGTCCACAAACACTCCGCCCCCACCCCACCACCACCCCCCTTTTAGCCCACGCGCCAAGCCAACTCGTCCGCTCCTTCTCCCCCGCCCCGTGACCTCAGCGCCCCGACAAGAGCCACCCGGTACCCTCCACCTGCAGCCCCAGGCCCTGGCGTGCAACCTCCACCCTCGTGCCCCGCCAAAACTTTCGGCCTCGCGCGCCCACCCACTCGAGGCCTTCGGCGACGACTCCTGCTCCGACGCTTGCCCCAGCCCCAAACACGACTGGCCGGCGCAGCCGTGGCCACGAGCGTGCTTGGACTCTCAAGCGGCACTGCTTCCGCCACCACAATCCTCGCGGCTGACAAGCCACCCTCTCTTCCCAGCTCAGGCGGTGGTGCTGCTGCTTGTGCTGGTGGTGCTGCTGGTGCTGCTGGTGCTGCTGGTGACGGTGCTGGTGGCCGTGGTGGACAGGGTGCTGGCGATGGCGCTGCAGGTTGTGGCGGCGGCGGCGGTGGTGGTGGTTGGCGGCATCACTGGTGGCCGCGTCGACGGAAAGCGGAAGGCGCGGGAGAGGGCCCTCCGTCTCCAAGTTGGGCCACTTGCCGGGACTGGCCGTCCCTTACGTCTCCTTTCAAGCCAGCGACCAGTCCCGATGGCTTACCTGCTGCGTGCCAGCTCCTGGGCTGCCCTCGAAGCCCGTGGGCCTGTCGTTGGCCTTCAAGGACGCGGGGGTCTTGAACCGCGCAGGGGAGCAGACAGGCTGCCGGGAGGCGGAGGTGTGAAAAGGAACCTGGCCACGTGCTTGTAGTTGGTCGAAAGGGCAGTGGAGGTGAGAAAGCAGGCAGAAACCGGATGCCGCCCGGGAAACTTTAGCTATGCAAGTGGCAGGGTGTGGAGACAGATGCGTGGCAGGGTGGACTACCAGCCAACATGGTATTCGGATTGCATTACCGGTACTCTCAGTCCTGTCACAGAGAGGCAAGAACGTTACCGACGATACCTCCCCCTCCACTAACAGCAAACACACACACACACACACACACGCACACGCGCGCGCACACACACACACACACATACACACACACCAGAGTCACACACACACACACACACACACACACACACACGCACCCCTCACCTGGCTATGACTTCTAATATTCCCCATTCCCACGTTACTATCTATTATTGGATGGACTCCATCCCTCTCTTCAGCCTGTCTTCACCTTCTCCTATGGATTCTGGCCATGGTGAATCACCGACCTCGGTCTCCTCTCAGGCCAGGCTTGGGCGCGTCTGTCAGCAAAGGGTTTGGTGTGCGGTTCACAGCTTGTTTCCTTCAGAGGCAGAGTGGACAGCCGATGAGCTGCAGCGTTTGGCGGCAGCAGTATAGTCGCTGGATTTAGACCAAGCCGGTTCCCCTGTGGAAGGGAGCCCCTGTCGGCATATGGGTGCATCCCATCACCGCAGGCGCTTTTGTCAACGCCCTTGTGGGTGTGTTCGGGGTGAGTGTGGGTGGGCGAGAGTACGGGGTGAAGGTGTTTGTCGCCGTGGTTGGGGGCCACACCACGAGGCTTAGGGAACGGAGCCAGACGACCCCATAGAGAAGGGCCGGCCTTGAGCCTCGGGTTGGGAGGTGGCAGGACGAGTCCAGGGCACTGGGTGGAGCGCAGGTGCGAAGGAGAGGAGTGGGGCTTGCGGGGAACTGGCTAGGAGAGTAGTTGGCCACTCAGGCAGGGGCTCTGCCGAAGCTTGGGCCCGCGGTTGCCCTTGGCCCCCCAATTGCGTGCGGTGTGCGGGTGGGTCCGATGTAGGGAAGAGGGTGGCCATGGAGTAGGAGTGGGTCTGAGGAGCCCGTGGGAGGCCAGGAGTGGCGGAAGTGAGTCTTCTGCACCGGATGTGTGAGAGAGGGGCTGGGGAACTAGGGGCTGGTGGCGGGTAGAGGGGAGCGAGCCTGGAGTCTTCGAGGAAGGGCAGATAGCAAGCAGGGGGGGTGAGTGGGCTGTGGTACGAGGACGATGGTGGGAGAGGACCCCAGCGGGGCGGTGGGTGAGAGGGCGAGACAGGTGGGCTGTGCTTTGAGGTGGTCAGGCTAACCAGGGGGCTGGGGCTGGGGCAGCAGTGTAGGAAGCAGGCAAGGGAAGGAGAGAAACAAGGATAGGAGTCAGAGTCTAGGCGAGGTCTGAATTGAGTGGGGCATTCTACAGCCCCAGAAACGAAGGTAACCTCTCATCAGGAAACACCTTCAATCCGCCAAGTCTCAGGTCTGTGTGTGTGTGTGTGTGTGTGTGTGTGTGTGTGTGTGTGTGTGTGTGTGTGTGGCGGGGTGTGTGGTGGCGTGTGGAGCTTAGGGGATGTGGTTGGGGAGAGTGGCATGTGAGGATGAGGTCGAGAAGTAAAGAGGCTTCAAAGGAGAGTTACCATATGATCCAGCAACCCCACTGCAGGGTATAGATGTGGGAAAGATGAAATCTCCGCTTCGAAAATATACAAGTACCGCACCCCTCCTCCACGTTCCTAGCAACACTATTTGCAATAGCTGAGACCCGGGATGAACCCAAAGTCCCATGAGTGGACGAAGGATCTAAAAGGATGCGTTGCATAAATATACCGTAGAATATCACTCAGCCATAAAGGAGGATGGAATATTGTCATTTGAGGCCACATGGATGGAACTAGAGTCCATCAAATTACGTGAAGTAAGTCAGACTGAGAAATATAAATATTATATAATATCACTTCCGGGTGGAATCTAAAACATAATAGACATGAATCTATGGACAAAACAGAAACACACTCCACAGACATCGAAAACCAACTGACGGTTATGCGAGGGGAAAGGGAAGGCTGGAGGGATCAGTTAGGAGTGTTTAACAGATACACGCTACTGTGTATAAAATAGAGAAGCAACACGGACTTGCGGAATAACAGGGAACGATCTGCAATGTCTTGGAATAACCTATGAAGGAAACTAATCTGAAAATACAATATACATACAAACCGAACGACTGTGCTGTACACCCGACCTAATACAGGACTGGAAATCAACTACACTTCAACGACAACGACAACAACAATGAAGGCACCAAAGGAGAGCTACCATATGATCCAGCAACCCCACTGCTGGGTACCTACGTGGGAAAGATGAAACCTCTACTTCGAAAGGTTACATGCACCGCCCCCCTCCTCAAGGACTTCTTAGCAGCACTATTTGCAATAGCCGAGACCCAGAATGAACCCAAGGGCCCATGAGTGGACGGTGGACTTAAGAAGATGTGCTGTAGAAACCTACCATCGCATATTACTCAGCCCCAATGGACGATGAAATACTGTCATTCGCAGCCACATGAATGGACCTAGAGTCTATCACACTGTGTGAAGAAAGGCAGATATAGAGCAAGATAAATATTATATGATATCGAATTCCAGGTGGAATCTAATACATAATTGACATTTGTCTATGTACAAAATAGAAAAACACTCTGCAGACATCGATAACCAAGTGACGGGTATGCATGTGGAAAGGGAAAATTGGAGGTATCAGTTAGGAGTATGTGTTTAACAGATACACGCTACTGTGTACAAAATAGAGAAGCAACACGGACTTGCTGAATAACACAGGGAACGATACTTCAATGTCCTGGAATACCCTATAATGGAAAATAATCTGTAAATACAGTATACATTCTAAACCGAATCACTTTGCTGTGTACTTGAAACTAATACGGTCTTAGAAATCAACTACACTTCAACGACAATGAAAACAACAATGAAGGCACCAATGGAGAGTTACCATATGATCCAGCCGTCCCCATCCTGAGTATGTATGCGGAAAAGACAAAACCTCTAATTGGGAAAGATACGTACACCTCAATGTTCATAGCAGCACCGTGGGCCATAGCCATGACAGGGGAAAAAATCCCAGGTGTCATTCCGTGGATGATTGGCTTAAGGAAATTTGAGATATAGATAGGTAGAGAGAGAGATAGAAAGATAGAGAGATCGATCGATAGATATCGATAGAAAAACAGATAAGAGAGAGAGAGATTTTCAATGTATTAAAATCAATCTCATGGAATATTACTCAGCCATAAAAAGCATGAGAGCTTGTCATTTGCAGTAACACGGATGGATCTAGCTAGCACCGAACCTCGTATAATAAGTCAGACAGAAGGACCAAAATACATATATGTGGAATCCAAACAATAGTACAAGTTAACCTCTGTGCAAAACAGGAACAGATTGACAGATAGAGAGAACAGCCTTACTGTTACCCAAGGGGAACGTGTACGCGAGGGATCAATTAGGAGCTGGTATTAGCGGGTACGAATAACAGGATTTATGGCACAGCACCGAGAATTATATTCAACGTCTCGTAATTACCTGTAACGGAAAGTAACGATCTATATGCGTATATATACACATGTATAGAAAAGATAATCAGTTTACTGTACCCCTGAAAATAACACAATAATGTAAATCAACTATACTTCTATTAAAATGAAAATTCAAAAATATAAAAATTAAAAATGAGGCCAAACGGACACACGCAAGGGCAGTACCCTTGACAAAGTAGGATTTGATGGTGCTGGGGGGTGGTGTCGCTAGGTGGGGTGCCAGTGGTGGGAGGAGGGCTTCAGGGGAGGGGGTGGTGTTTGTTGTTGGGGTGTTGGTGGTGATGGTGGTTTTAGTGGTGGGGGAGCGGGCGGGTGTTCGAAAAATATTTCGGCTGAGGGACGTAAAGTGAACATAGAGTGCACTCTGCCCTGATATTGTGGAATTCCTCTTTGGAATTCCTCGTGCAGGATAACGCTTTGGGGACACTCCTGGGGAGTGCAATGTAGCCCTCCCAGGGGCGGCAGCTTTTCGGTTCCTGGTTGAGCAAACACTGTGTAACTTTCCGAGTGTGGGGAGAGTGAGGCAGAGAGCGGGGAAGCGCGGTGAAACGTGAAGAGGTGGGGCGAGCGGGTGCCAGTGTAGGGTATTCCTTCCAGTGCACCGTGTGACCCCAGCGGGATCAGGGTAAGAAAGAGAAAAGGGACAAGGAAGGTGTGTGGGCGCGAGAGTGGCTGAGCCCGCAAGGCGTCAGGTCACGGAGGCTTGGCTCTCGGGGTTGGGGTTTTCGTCCCACGGAGGGTAGGGGGCGCCGGCGTGGGCAGGACAGGAGAGGGAAGGTGCGGCGGTGGGCTGCGGGTGGGAGCATGCTGTGGTAGGACAGGTGCCTTGAGCGTGGGAGAGGGGAAGCCTAGCTCCGCTGTGGGCTGCGGGACCAAAAGGGGACTGGGTCGCTGCATGGGCCGGGAATCGAACCCGGGCCTCCCGCGTGGCAGGCGAGAATTCTACCACTGAACCACCCATGCACCGATGGCCGCCGCCGCCCGACGCCGCCCCAGCGGCGCTCGCCGCCAACCGCCAGACACTGGTGGCTCGCTGCTCGCCCATGGACATCCGCTCCATGTGAGCAGGAGGCGGTGAGTGACCTGAAGGAGAGGCTCCGGGGGAACGGGGAGGACCCCCAGGGCGCGGCGCGGTCGGAGGGAAGGAGGGACGCAGGGACGGAGGCGGACTCGGCCCAACCTGCGCTTCCGAATCTGCCGTCCAGGGCCGCCGCCAGACTGTCAGTGTCGCCGGAGGAAGCCAGGAACCGGACCCAGCCTGGCCTGCGCCCGAATTCCAGTCAGGGCAGGCGACGCGTGGCAGGTGCGGCTGAGCTCCGACGCTCCTCACAACGACCGCCGGCCCTGGCCCAAAGTCCCTCTGGCGCCTGGCTTTCTCGCTCGTGCCGGGCGTTGGCGGGCAGCAGGCTGGAGAGGGGATGGGAGCTCGGGCTGTGAGGAGACAGCGAGTGTGGGACATGGGCGCCTGGGAGCGCCGCCGCCGCCGCCGCCGCCGCGCCAATGACCAGCGCTGTCTGAGCCTGGCTTCTGCGCTCCTGCCGGCCGCTCTCCCGAAGGGTCCCGCTCCGGTGCGTTGGTCGTGAGGAGGAGCACTTTGGCCGAGTGGCTGCTGGCTCGTGGACAGCCGTCTGAGGGAGCGCGCCGGGGTGTGGCTGGGTCCGGCCGGGGCAGCGGCTTCTCGCGTGAACATGCGCTGTGGCGCCAAGGTGGGTGAAAGAAGTGCCGCGAAGGCCTGCACTGCGAAGGCGAGGAGGGCGTGTGTCCTGAACGGCAGTTTCCAGAGGGTTCCCCCTGGGCTGTTTCCGTGAGGCCGGCGCACAGGACTGGGCAGGAAGAGCAGCTGTGGCTGAGGAGGTCCTGCGTGTGAGAGGCGTCGTGTGGGTGTCGCGTCGAGGGGGCCGGAGTCTGGGGAGCTGGCAAGAGTGCGAGGCAGGAACGGAGTGTGAGGCGGTAGGGTGTTGTCCAGGCCCGGGACGGGCCGGGTGCAGCATTTGTTGGGCGGGCCAAAAAAGGCTGGCTTGTCAGGAGTGGGATTCGAACCCACGCCTCCAGGGGAGACTGCGACCTGAACGCAGCGCCTTAGACCGCTCGGCCATCCTGACGGCGGGCCTGGGCGCGTCGCCGCTCGGCTGGCTGGGACCCGACGCGACGCGGACACCGATGCCCTTGGCCCGACGCGGTGCTCTGCGCCAGGGGGCGGCCGTCCGGCTGCGCGACGGACCGGGCGCGCGCCGGCCAACGGGGCAGCGAGGCCAGCCGTCGCGCCCGGCTCCGCCGCCGCCGCCCCCTCGCCCACCCCTGGCCCGGGACCCAGCCGTGTGC
Source organism: Camelus dromedarius (assembly GCF_036321535.1). Lineage (NCBI taxonomy): Eukaryota > Metazoa > Chordata > Mammalia > Artiodactyla > Camelidae > Camelus > Camelus dromedarius. The sequence continues at coordinate 11,262,272 of NC_087458.1, read as the reverse complement.
CGCGTCCGGCCAGCTTCTGCCGCCGGCCGCGCCCACCCCTCCGCCTCTTCTCCCGGGACGTGGCACGGCGAGCGCCCACCTCCTCCTCACAGCCTTGCTTGAGCTCTCCGGCCCCCTCGGGCCCCCTCCTCCCGGCGCGATCCTGGCGTCGGGGGCTATAGGCAGCGCGCACTGGGAGTTTCCAGCGCCACGCGGATCCGTGTCCCTGGCGGGGTCCCGGGCTGCCTCCTTGCATGACGCGTTTGGTGTGGTGTCGGGTCGGGTCGGGTCGGGTCGGGCACGTGGCGGGCGCCCGTGGTGGGCAGAGGGCCGAGGGCAGGGGGTAGGCGACTGCAGGCAGCCGGAGAGCAGTCGGGCGCCCGCGTGGCCGCCGCCGTCCTCGTTAGTATAGTGGTGAGTATCCCCGCCTGTCACGCGGGAGACCGGGGTTCGATTCCCCGACGGGGAGGCCACACGCCCCTTTTTGGTGGCTGGCGCCGCTCTCTGTCCAGCCGCCTGGCCCCAACGGCCCTTCTTCTCGTCCCTCCGCCCTCCAGCGGGGCCTGCCCACCCTCGACCGCCTCCAGCCCTCCACCCCTGCAACCCCTTGCCCGTCCTCCTCGCCGGGCGCTCGGGCGCCACGGCCGAGCGAGGGCCTCCTCTCGACCCCACAAGCGCCCGACGACATTGCGGCCCGCCCACAGTGGCTGCCGCAGTGGGCTCCTTGCGACGCGACGCACACCTGCACAGCTTCACGGCTGCCGGGAAGGGTGTGGGGCGGATGAGTCCCGTCCCCTTTCGGTGCCGGGGAGTGGCCTCGCCCAACAGCCGTTGGAGAAGGGCTTTGGCGAGCGGGGAACCAGAGGTGGCGTGCCCGCGGAGGGGTCGGGCCGCGGCGTGCAGCCGAGGGCCCGGCAGCAGCAAGGCAGCGACAGCGCGCCCCCACCCCGCCCCCCGCCCCAGAAGCGTTCGGGCCGGGGGCGAGGGCAGCTGCGTAGGGCTGGAGCGCTTGAGGCGCCCGGGGCGGCCGACGGTGGCGCCTGACGCAGCGCAGAGCTGCTGGCGGACGGGGCGTCGGGGCCGGGCTGCGCCCGGCCGCCGCAGGGGCAGCGGCGGCGGCGGCGAGACCGCGCTCCGGCGAGCCCGGGGCCGGCGTGTCGGGGCGGCCCGGGCTGTGCAGCGTTGGTGGTATAGTGGTGAGCATAGCTGCCTTCCAAGCAGTTGACCCGGGTTCGATTCCCGGCCAACGCAGCGGGCCCATCTTTTGCCGAGCTCCACGGCCGGCCCTCCCGCCCGGGGCCCGTGAGGGAGAGCTGGGAGCTGGGCGCAGAAAAGAGGGAGCTAGGTGGCCTGCGGCTTCTCGCGCGTGTGCGGGAAGGAGGCGCGCAGTGTTTTGAGGGTGCCAGCAAGCAGGAAGAACGCTAGGGCACGTGGCTTGCCAGGGGCGGAGGGCGGCTGGACGTGGAAAGGCCGGGCCTTGGCGCCAAGGCAGCGCCCAGTGGCTGGGTCGAGCAGAGGCAGGCCCGACGCGGAGCCCGACGCTCCCTGGTGGTCTAGTGGTTAGGATTCGGCGCTCTCACCGCCGCGGCCCGGGTTCGATTCCCGGTCAGGGAAGCATTTCTTCTTCCTCTCCGCCTACCAACCTCCCCAGCGCATCCACAAACACTCCGCCCCCACCCCACCACCACCCCCCTTTTAGCCCACGCGCCAAGCCAACTCGTCCGCTCCTTCTCCCCCGCCCCGTGACCTCAGCGCCCCGACAAGAGCCACCCGGTACCCTCCACCTGCAGCCCCAGGCCCTGGCGTGCAACCTCCACCCTCGTGCCCCGCCAAAACTTTCGGCCTCGCGCGCCCACCCACTCGAGGCCTTCGGCGACGACTCCTGCTCCGACGCTTGCCCCAGCCCCAAACACGACTGGCCGGCGCAGCCGTGGCCACGAGCGTGCTTGGACTCTCAAGCGGCACTGCTTCCGCCACCACAATCCTCGCGGCTGACAAGCCACCCTCTCTTCCCAGCTCAGGCGGTGGTGCTGCTGCTTGTGCTGGTGGTGCTGCTGGTGCTGCTGGTGCTGCTGGTGACGGTGCTGGTGGCCGTGGTGGACAGGGTGCTGGCGATGGCGCTGCAGGTTGTGGCGGCGGCGGCGGTGGTGGTGGTTGGCGGCATCACTGGTGGCCGCGTCGACGGAAAGCGGAAGGCGCGGGAGAGGGCCCTCCGTCTCCAAGTTGGGCCACTTGCCGGGACTGGCCGTCCCTTACGTCTCCTTTCAAGCCAGCGACCAGTCCCGATGGCTTACCTGCTGCGTGCCAGCTCCTGGGCTGCCCTCGAAGCCCGTGGGCCTGTCGTTGGCCTTCAAGGACGCGGGGGTCTTGAACCGCGCAGGGGAGCAGACAGGCTGCCGGGAGGCGGAGGTGTGAAAAGGAACCTGGCCACGTGCTTGTAGTTGGTCGAAAGGGCAGTGGAGGTGAGAAAGCAGGCAGAAACCGGATGCCGCCCGGGAAACTTTAGCTATGCAAGTGGCAGGGTGTGGAGACAGATGCGTGGCAGGGTGGACTACCAGCCAACATGGTATTCGGATTGCATTACCGGTACTCTCAGTCCTGTCACAGAGAGGCAAGAACGTTACCGACGATACCTCCCCCTCCACTAACAGCAAACACACACACACACACGCACACGCGCGCGCACACACACACACACACATACACACACACCAGAGTCACACACACACACACACACACACACACACATGCACCCCTCACCTGGCTATGACTTCTAATATTCCCCATTCCCACGTTACTATCTATTATTGGATGGACTCCATCCCTCTCTTCAGCCTGTCTTCACCTTCTCCTATGGATTCTGGCCATGGTGAATCACCGACCTCGGTCTCCTCTCAGGCCAGGCTTGGGCGCGTCTGTCAGCAAAGGGTTTGGTGTGCGGTTCACAGCTTGTTTCCTTCAGAGGCAGAGTGGACAGCCGATGAGCTGCAGCGTTTGGCGGCAGCAGTATAGTCGCTGGATTTAGACCAAGCCGGTTCCCCTGTGGAAGGGAGCCCCTGTCGGCATATGGGTGCATCCCATCACCGCAGGCGCTTTTGTCAACGCCCTTGTGGGTGTGTTCGGGGTGAGTGTGGGTGGGCGAGAGTACGGGGTGAAGGTGTTTGTCGCCGTGGTTGGGGGCCACACCACGAGGCTTAGGGAACGGAGCCAGACGACCCCATAGAGAAGGGCCGGCCTTGAGCCTCGGGTTGGGAGGTGGCAGGACGAGTCCAGGGCACTGGGTGGAGCGCAGGTGCGAAGGAGAGGAGTGGGGCTTGCGGGGAACTGGCTAGGAGAGTAGTTGGCCACTCAGGCAGGGGCTCTGCCGAAGCTTGGGCCCGCGGTTGCCCTTGGCCCCCCAATTGCGTGCGGTGTGCGGGTGGGTCCGATGTAGGGAAGAGGGTGGCCATGGAGTAGGAGTGGGTCTGAGGAGCCCGTGGGAGGCCAGGAGTGGCGGAAGTGAGTCTTCTGCACCGGATGTGTGAGAGAGGGGCTGGGGAACTAGGGGCTGGTGGCGGGTAGAGGGGAGCGAGCCTGGAGTCTTCGAGGAAGGGCAGATAGCAAGCAGGGGGGGTGAGTGGGCTGTGGTACGAGGACGATGGTGGGAGAGGACCCCAGCGGGGCGGTGGGTGAGAGGGCGAGACAGGTGGGCTGTGCTTTGAGGTGGTCAGGCTAACCAGGGGGCTGGGGCTGGGGCAGCAGTGTAGGAAGCAGGCAAGGGAAGGAGAGAAACAAGGATAGGAGTCAGAGTCTAGGCGAGGTCTGAATTGAGTGGGGCATTCTACAGCCCCAGAAACGAAGGTAACCTCTCATCAGGAAACACCTTCAATCCGCCAAGTCTCAGGTCTGTGTGTGTGTGTGTGTGTGTGTGTGTGTGTGTGTGTGTGTGTGTGTGTGTGTGTGGCGGGGTGTGTGGTGGCGTGTGGAGCTTAGGGGATGTGGTTGGGGAGAGTGGCATGTGAGGATGAGGTCGAGAAGTAAAGAGGCTTCAAAGGAGAGTTACCATATGATCCAGCAACCCCACTGCAGGGTATAGATGTGGGAAAGATGAAATCTCCGCTTCGAAAATATACAAGTACCGCACCCCTCCTCCACGTTCCTAGCAACACTATTTGCAATAGCTGAGACCCGGGATGAACCCAAAGTCCCATGAGTGGACGAAGGATCTAAAAGGATGCGTTGCATAAATATACCGTAGAATATCACTCAGCCATAAAGGAGGATGGAATATTGTCATTTGAGGCCACATGGATGGAACTAGAGTCCATCAAATTACGTGAAGTAAGTCAGACTGAGAAATATAAATATTATATAATATCACTTCCGGGTGGAATCTAAAACATAATAGACATGAATCTATGGACAAAACAGAAACACACTCCACAGACATCGAAAACCAACTGACGGTTATGCGAGGGGAAAGGGAAGGCTGGAGGGATCAGTTAGGAGTGTGGGATTAACAGATACACGCTACTGTGTATAAAATAGAGAAGCAACACGGACTTGCGGAATAACAGGGAACGATCTGCAATGTCTTGGAATAACCTATGAAGGAAACTAATCTGAAAATACAATATACATACAAACCGAACGACTGTGCTGTACACCCGACCTAATACAGGACTGGAAATCAACTACACTTCAACGACAACGACAACAACAATGAAGGCACCAAAGGAGAGCTACCATATGATCCAGCAACCCCACTGCTGGGTACCTACGTGGGAAAGATGAAACCTCTACTTCGAAAGGTTACATGCACCGCCCCCCTCCTCAAGGACTTCTTAGCAGCACTATTTGCAATAGCCGAGACCCAGAATGAACCCAAGGGCCCATGAGTGGACGGTGGACTTAAGAAGATGTGCTGTAGAAACCTACCATCGCATATTACTCAGCCCCAATGGACGATGAAATACTGTCATTCGCAGCCACATGAATGGACCTAGAGTCTATCACACTGTGTGAAGAAAGGCAGATATAGAGCAAGATAAATATTATATGATATCGAATTCCAGGTGGAATCTAATACATAATTGACATTTGTCTATGTACAAAATAGAAAAACACTCTGCAGACATCGATAACCAAGTGACGGGTATGCATGTGGAAAGGGAAAATTGGAGGTATCAGTTAGGAGTATGTGTTTAACAGATACACGCTACTGTGTACAAAATAGAGAAGCAACACGGACTTGCTGAATAACACAGGGAACGATACTTCAATGTCCTGGAATACCCTATAATGGAAAATAATCTGTAAATACAGTATACATTCTAAACCGAATCACTTTGCTGTGTACTTGAAACTAATACGGTCTTAGAAATCAACTACACTTCAACGACAATGAAAACAACAATGAAGGCACCAATGGAGAGTTACCATATGATCCAGCCGTCCCCATCCTGAGTATGTATGCGGAAAAGACAAAACCTCTAATTGGGAAAGATACGTACACCTCAATGTTCATAGCAGCACCGTGGGCCATAGCCATGACAGGGGAAAAAATCCCAGGTGTCATTCCGTGGATGATTGGCTTAAGGAAATTTGAGATATAGATAGGTAGAGAGAGAGATAGAAAGATAGAGAGATCGATCGATAGATATCGATAGAAAAACAGATAAGAGAGAGAGAGATTTTCAATGTATTAAAATCAATCTCATGGAATATTACTCAGCCATAAAAAGCATGAGAGCTTGTCATTTGCAGTAACACGGATGGATCTAGCTAGCACCGAACCTCGTATAATAAGTCAGACAGAAGGACCAAAATACATATATGTGGAATCCAAACAATAGTACAAGTTAACCTCTGTGCAAAACAGGAACAGATTGACAGATAGAGAGAACAGCCTTACTGTTACCCAAGGGGAACGTGTACGCGAGGGATCAATTAGGAGCTGGTATTAGCGGGTACGAATAACAGGATTTATGGCACAGCACCGAGAATTATATTCAACGTCTCGTAATTACCTGTAACGGAAAGTAACGATCTATATGCGTATATATACACATGTATAGAAAAGATAATCAGTTTACTGTACCCCTGAAAATAACACAATAATGTAAATCAACTATACTTCTATTAAAATGAAAATTCAAAAATATAAAAATTAAAAATGAGGCCAAACGGACACACGCAAGGGCAGTACCCTTGACAAAGTAGGATTTGATGGTGCTGGGGGGTGGTGTCGCTAGGTGGGGTGCCAGTGGTGGGAGGAGGGCTTCAGGGGAGGGGGTGGTGTTTGTTGTTGGGGTGTTGGTGGTGATGGTGGTTTTAGTGGTGGGGGAGCGGGCGGGTGTTCGAAAAATATTTCGGCTGAGGGACGTAAAGTGAACATAGAGTGCACTCTGCCCTGATATTGTGGAATTCCTCTTTGGAATTCCTCGTGCAGGATAACGCTTTGGGGACACTCCTGGGGAGTGCAATGTAGCCCTCCCAGGGGCGGCAGCTTTTCGGTTCCTGGTTGAGCAAACACTGTGTAACTTTCCGAGTGTGGGGAGAGTGAGGCAGAGAGCGGGGAAGCGCGGTGAAACGTGAAGAGGTGGGGCGAGCGGGTGCCAGTGTAGGGTATTCCTTCCAGTGCACCGTGTGACCCCAGCGGGATCAGGGTAAGAAAGAGAAAAGGGACAAGGAAGGTGTGTGGGCGCGAGAGTGGCTGAGCCCGCAAGGCGTCAGGTCACGGAGGCTTGGCTCTCGGGGTTGGGGTTTTCGTCCCACGGAGGGTAGGGGGCGCCGGCGTGGGCAGGACAGGAGAGGGAAGGTGCGGCGGTGGGCTGCGGGTGGGAGCATGCTGTGGTAGGACAGGTGCCTTGAGCGTGGGAGAGGGGAAGCCTAGCTCCGCTGTGGGCTGCGGGACCAAAAGGGGACTGGGTCGCTGCATGGGCCGGGAATCGAACCCGGGCCTCCCGCGTGGCAGGCGAGAATTCTACCACTGAACCACCCATGCACCGATGGCCGCCGCCGCCCGACGCCGCCCCAGCGGCGCTCGCCGCCAACCGCCAGACACTGGTGGCTCGCTGCTCGCCCATGGACATCCGCTCCATGTGAGCAGGAGGCGGTGAGTGACCTGAAGGAGAGGCTCCGGGGGAACGGGGAGGACCCCCAGGGCACGGCGCGGTCGGAGGGAAGGAGGGACGCAGGGACGGAGGCGGACTCGGCCCAACCTGCGCTTCCGAATCTGCCGTCCAGGGCCGCCGCCAGACTGTCAGTGTCGCCGGAGGAAGCCAGGAACCGGACCCAGCCTGGCCTGCGCCCGAATTCCAGTCAGGGCAGGCGACGCGTGGCAGGTGCGGCTGAGCTCCGACGCTCCTCACAGCGACCGCCGGCCCTGGCCCAAAGTCCCTCTGGCGCCTGGCTTTCTCGCTCGTGCCGGGCGTTGGCGGGCAGCAGGCTGGAGAGGGGATGGGAGCTCGGGCTGTGAGGAGACAGCGAGTGTGGGACATGGGCGCCTGGGAGCGCCGCCGCCGCCGCCGCCGCCGCGCCAATGACCAGCGCTGTCTGAGCCTGGCTTCTGCGCTCCTGCCGGCCGCTCTCCCGAAGGGTCCCGCTCCGGTGCGTTGGTCGTGAGGAGGAGCACTTTGGCCGAGTGGCTGCTGGCTCGTGGACAGCCGTCTGAGGGAGCGCGCCGGGGTGTGGCTGGGTCCGGCCGGGGCAGCGGCTTCTCGCGTGAACATGCGCTGTGGCGCCAAGGTGGGTGAAAGAAGTGCCGCGAAGGCCTGCACTGCGAAGGCGAGGAGGGCATGTGTCCTGAACGGCAGTTTCCAGAGGGTTCCCCCTGGGCTGTTTCCGTGAGGCCGGCGCACAGGACTGGGCAGGAAGAGCAGCTGTGGCTGAGGAGGTCCTGCGTGTGAGAGGCGTCGTGTGGGTGTCGCGTCGAGGGGGCCGGAGTCTGGGGAGCTGGCAAGAGTGCGAGGCAGGAACGGAGTGTGAGGCGGTAGGGTGTTGTCCAGGCCCGGGACGGGCCGGGTGCAGCATTTGTTGGGCGGGCCAAAAAAGGCTGGCTTGTCAGGAGTGGGATTCGAACCCACGCCTCCAGGGGAGACTGCGACCTGAACGCAGCGCCTTAGACCGCTCGGCCATCCTGACGGCGGGCCTGGGCGCGTCGCCGCTCGGCTGGCTGGGACCCGACGCGACGCGGACACCGATGCCCTTGGCCCGACGCGGTGCTCTGCGCCAGGGGGCGGCCGTCCGGCTGCGCGACGGACCGGGCGCGCGCCGGCCAACGGGGCAGCGAGGCCAGCCGTCGCGCCCGGCTCCGCCGCCGCCGCCCCCTCGCCCACCCCTGGCCCGGGACCCAGCCGTGTGCCGCGTCCGGCCAGCTTCTGCCGCCGGCCGCGCCCACCCCTCCGCCTCTTCTCCCGGGACGTGGCACGGCGAGCGCCCACCTCCTCCTCACAGCCTTGCTTGAGCTCTCCGGCCCCCTCGGGCCCCCTCCTCCCGGCGCGATCCTGGCGTCGGGGGCTATAGGCAGCGCGCACTGGGAGTTTCCAGCGCCACGCGGATCCGTGTCCCTGGCGGGGTCCCGGGCTGCCTCCTTGCATGACGCGTTTGGTGTGGTGTCGGGTCGGGTCGGGTCGGGTCGGGCACGTGGCGGGCGCCCGTGGTGGGCAGAGGGCCGAGGGCAGGGGGTAGGCGACTGCAGGCAGCCGGAGAGCAGTCGGGCGCCCGCGTGGCCGCCGCCGTCCTCGTTAGTATAGTGGTGAGTATCCCCGCCTGTCACGCGGGAGACCGGGGTTCGATTCCCCGACGGGGAGGCCACACGCCCCTTTTTGGTGGCTGGCGCCGCTCTCTGTCCAGCCGCCTGGCCCCAACGGCCCTTCTTCTCGTCCCTCCGCCCTCCAGCGGGGCCTGCCCACCCTCGACCGCCTCCAGCCCTCCACCCCTGCAACCCCTTGCCCGTCCTCCTCGCCGGGCGCTCGGGCGCCACGGCCGAGCGAGGGCCTCCTCTCGACCCCACAAGCGCCCGACGACTTTGCGGCCCGCCCACAGTGGCTGCCGCAGTGGGCTCCTTGCGACGCGACGCACACCTGCACAGCTTCACGGCTGCCGGGAAGGGTGTGGGGCGGATGAGTCCCGTCCCCTTTCGGTGCCGGGGAGTGGCCTCGCCCAACAGCCGTTGGAGAAGGGCTTTGGCGAGCGGGGAACCAGAGGTGGCGTGCCCGCGGAGGGGTCGGGCCGCGGCGTGCAGCCGAGGGCCCGGCAGCAGCAAGGCAGCGACAGCGCGCCCCCACCCCGCCCCCCGCCCCAGAAGCGTTCGGGCCGGGGGCGAGGGCAGCTGCGTAGGGCTGGAGCGCTTGAGGCGCCCGGGGCGGCCGACGGTGGCGCCTGACGCAGCGCAGAGCTGCTGGCGGACGGGGCGTCGGGGCCGGGCTGCGCCCGGCCGCCGCAGGGGCAGCGGCGTCGGCGGCGAGACCGCGCTCCGGCGAGCCCGGGGCCGGCGTGTCGGGGCGGCCCGGGCTGTGCAGCGTTGGTGGTATAGTGGTGAGCATAGCTGCCTTCCAAGCAGTTGACCCGGGTTCGATTCCCGGCCAACGCAGCGGGCCCATCTTTTGCCGAGCTCCACGGCCGGCCCTCCCGCCCGGGGCCCGTGAGGGAGAGCTGGGAGCTGGGCGCAGAAAAGAGGGAGCTAGGTGGCCTGCGGCTTCTCGCGCGTGTGCGGGAAGGAGGCGCGCAGTGTTTTGAGGGTGCCAGCAAGCAGGAAGAACGCTAGGGCACGTGGCTTGCCAGGGGCGGAGGGCGGCTGGACGTGGAAAGGCCAGGCCTTGGCGCCAAGGCAGCGCCCAGTGGCTGGGTCGAGCAGAGGCAGGCCCGACGCGGAGCCCGACGCTCCCTGGTGGTCTAGTGGTTAGGATTCGGCGCTCTCACCGCCGCGGCCCGGGTTCGATTCCCGGTCAGGGAAGCATTTCTTCTTCCTCTCCGCCTACCAACCTCCCCAGCGCGTCCACAAACACTCCGCCCCCACCCCACCACCACCCCCCTTTTAGCCCACGCGCCAAGCCAACTCGTCCGCTCCTTCTCCCCCGCCCCGTGACCTCAGCGCCCCGACAAGAGCCACCCGGTACCCTCCACCTGCAGCCCCAGGCCCTGGCGTGCAACCTCCACCCTCGTGCCCCGCCAAAACTTTCGGCCTCGCGCGCCCACCCACTCGAGGCCTTCGGCGACGACTCCTGCTCCGACGCTTGCCCCAGCCCCAAACACGACTGGCCGGCGCAGCCGTGGCCACGAGCGTGCTTGGACTCTCAAGCGGCACTGCTTCCGCCACCACAATCCTCGCGGCTGACAAGCCACCCTCTCTTCCCAGCTCAGGCGGTGGTGCTGCTGCTTGTGCTGGTGGTGCTGCTGGTGCTGCTGGTGCTGCTGGTGACGGTGCTGGTGGCCGTGGTGGACAGGGTGCTGGCGATGGCGCTGCAGGTTGTGGCGGCGGCGGCGGTGGTGGTGGTTGGCGGCATCACTGGTGGCCGCGTCGACGGAAAGCGGAAGGCGCGGGAGAGGGCCCTCCGTCTCCAAGTTGGGCCACTTGCCGGGACTGGCCGTCCCTTACGTCTCCTTTCAAGCCAGCGACCAGTCCCGATGGCTTACCTGCTGCGTGCCAGCTCCTGGGCTGCCCTCGAAGCCCGTGGGCCTGTCGTTGGCCTTCAAGGACGCGGGGGTCTTGAACCGCGCAGGGGAGCAGACAGGCTGCCGGGAGGCGGAGGTGTGAAAAGGAACCTGGCCACGTGCTTGTAGTTGGTCGAAAGGGCAGTGGAGGTGAGAAAGCAGGCAGAAACCGGATGCCGCCCGGGAAACTTTAGCTATGCAAGTGGCAGGGTGTGGAGACAGATGCGTGGCAGGGTGGACTACCAGCCAACATGGTATTCGGATTGCATTACCGGTACTCTCAGTCCTGTCACAGAGAGGCAAGAACGTTACCGACGATACCTCCCCCTCCACTAACAGCAAACACACACACACACACGCACACGCGCGCGCGCGCGCGCACACACACACACACATACACACACACCAGAGTCACACACACACACACACACACACACACACACACATGCACCCCTCACCTGGCTATGACTTCTAATATTCCCCATTCCCACGTTACTATCTATTATTGGATGGACTCCATCCCTCTCTTCAGCCTGTCTTCACCTTCTCCTATGGATTCTGGCCATGGTGAATCACCGACCTCGGTCTCCTCTCAGGCCAGGCTTGGGCGCGTCTGTCAGCAAAGGGTTTGGTGTGCGGTTCACAGCTTGTTTCCTTCAGAGGCAGAGTGGACAGCCGATGAGCTGCAGCGTTTGGCGGCAGCAGTATAGTCGCTGGATTTAGACCAAGCCGGTTCCCCTGTGGAAGGGAGCCCCTGTCGGCATATGGGTGCATCCCATCACCGCAGGCGCTTTTGTCAACGCCCTTGTGGGTGTGTTCGGGGTGAGTGTGGGTGGGCGAGAGTACGGGGTGAAGGTGTTTGTCGCCGTGGTTGGGGGCCACACCACGAGGCTTAGGGAACGGAGCCAGACGACCCCATAGAGAAGGGCCGGCCTTGAGCCTCGGGTTGGGAGGTGGCAGGACGAGTCCAGGGCACTGGGTGGAGCGCAGGTGCGAAGGAGAGGAGTGGGGCTTGCGGGGAACTGGCTAGGAGAGTAGTTGGCCACTCAGGCAGGGGCTCTGCCGAAGCTTGGGCCCGCGGTTGCCCTTGGCCCCCCAATTGCGTGCGGTGTGCGGGTGGGTCCGATGTAGGGAAGAGGGTGGCCATGGAGTAGGAGTGGGTCTGAGGAGCCCGTGGGAGGCCAGGAGTGGCGGAAGTGAGTCTTCTGCACCGGATGTGTGAGAGAGGGGCTGGGGAACTAGGGGCTGGTGGCGGGTAGAGGGGAGCGAGCCTGGAGTCTTCGAGGAAGGGCAGATAGCAAGCAGGGGGGGTGAGTGGGCTGTGGTACGAGGACGATGGTGGGAGAGGACCCCAGCGGGGCGGTGGGTGAGAGGGCGAGACAGGTGGGCTGTGCTTTGAGGTGGTCAGGCTAACCAGGGGGCTGGGGCTGGGGCAGCAGTGTAGGAAGCAGGCAAGGGAAGGAGAGAAACAAGGATAGGAGTCAGAGTCTAGGCGAGGTCTGAATTGAGTGGGGCATTCTACAGCCCCAGAAACGAAGGTAACCTCTCATCAGGAAACACCTTCAATCCGCCAAGTCTCAGGTCTGTGTGTGTGTGTGTGTGTGTGTGTGTGTGTGTGTGTGTGTGTGTGTGGCGGGGTGTGTGGTGGCGTGTGGAGCTTAGGGGATGTGGTTGGGGAGAGTGGCATGTGAGGATGAGGTCGAGAAGTAAAGAGGCTTCAAAGGAGAGTTACCATATGATCCAGCAACCCCACTGCAGGGTATAGATGTGGGAAAGATGAAATCTCCGCTTCGAAAATATACAAGTACCGCACCCCTCCTCCACGTTCCTAGCAACACTATTTGCAATAGCTGAGACCCGGGATGAACCCAAAGTCCCATGAGTGGACGAAGGATCTAAAAGGATGCGTTGCATAAATATACCGTAGAATATCACTCAGCCATAAAGGAGGATGGAATATTGTCATTTGAGGCCACATGGATGGAACTAGAGTCCATCAAATTACGTGAAGTAAGTCAGACTGAGAAATATAAATATTATATAATATCACTTCCGGGTGGAATCTAAAACATAATAGACATGAATCTATGGACAAAACAGAAACACACTCCACAGACATCGAAAACCAACTGACGGTTATGCGAGGGGAAAGGGAAGGCTGGAGGGATCAGTTAGGAGTGTGGGATTAACAGATACACGCTACTGTGTATAAAATAGAGAAGCAACACGGACTTGCGGAATAACAGGGAACGATCTGCAATGTCTTGGAATAACCTATGAAGGAAACTAATCTGAAAATACAATATACATACAAACCGAACGACTGTGCTGTACACCCGACCTAATACAGGACTGGAAATCAACTACACTTCAACGACAACGACAACAACAATGAAGGCACCAAAGGAGAGCTACCATATGATCCAGCAACCCCACTGCTGGGTACCTACGTGGGAAAGATGAAACCTCTACTTCGAAAGGTTACATGCACCGCCCCCCTCCTCAAGGACTTCTTAGCAGCACTATTTGCAATAGCCGAGACCCAGAATGAACCCAAGGGCCCATGAGTGGACGGTGGACTTAAGAAGATGTGCTGTAGAAACCTACCATCGCATATTACTCAGCCCCAATGGACGATGAAATACTGTCATTCGCAGCCACATGAATGGACCTAGAGTCTATCACACTGTGTGAAGAAAGGCAGATATAGAGCAAGATAAATATTATATGATATCGAATTCCAGGTGGAATCTAATACATAATTGACATTTGTCTATGTACAAAATAGAAAAACACTCTGCAGACATCGATAACCAAGTGACGGGTATGCATGTGGAAAGGGAAAATTGGAGGTATCAGTTAGGAGTATGTGTTTAACAGATACACGCTACTGTGTACAAAATAGAGAAGCAACACGGACTTGCTGAATAACACAGGGAACGATACTTCAATGTCCTGGAATACCCTATAATGGAAAATAATCTGTAAATACAGTATACATTCTAAACCGAATCACTTTGCTGTGTACTTGAAACTAATACGGTCTTAGAAATCAACTACACTTCAACGACAATGAAAACAACAATGAAGGCACCAATGGAGAGTTACCATATGATCCAGCCGTCCCCATCCTGAGTATGTATGCGGAAAAGACAAAACCTCTAATTGGGAAAGATACGTACACCTCAATGTTCATAGCAGCACCGTGGGCCATAGCCATGACAGGGGAAAAAATCCCAGGTGTCATTCCGTGGATGATTGGCTTAAGGAAATTTGAGATATAGATAGGTAGAGAGAGAGATAGAAAGATAGAGAGATCGATCGATAGATATCGATAGAAAAACAGATAAGAGAGAGAGAGATTTTCAATGTATTAAAATCAATCTCATGGAATATTACTCAGCCATAAAAAGCATGAGAGCTTGTCATTTGCAGTAACACGGATGGATCTAGCTAGCACCGAACCTCGTATAATAAGTCAGACAGAAGGACCAAAATACATATATGTGGAATCCAAACAATAGTACAAGTTAACCTCTGTGCAAAACAGGAACAGATTGACAGATAGAGAGAACAGCCTTACTGTTACCCAAGGGGAACGTGTACGCGAGGGATCAATTAGGAGCTGGTATTAGCGGGTACGAATAACAGGATTTATGGCACAGCACCGAGAATTATATTCAACGTCTCGTAATTACCTGTAACGGAAAGTAACGATCTATATGCGTATATATACACATGTATAGAAAAGATAATCAGTTTACTGTACCCCTGAAAATAACACAATAATGTAAATCAACTATACTTCTATTAAAATGAAAATTCAAAAATATAAAAATTAAAAATGAGGCCAAACGGACACACGCAAGGGCAGTACCCTTGACAAAGTAGGATTTGATGGTGCTGGGGGGTGGTGTCGCTAGGTGGGGTGCCAGTGGTGGGAGGAGGGCTTCAGGGGAGGGGGTGGTGTTTGTTGTTGGGGTGTTGGTGGTGATGGTGGTTTTAGTGGTGGGGGAGCGGGCGGGTGTTCGAAAAATATTTCGGCTGAGGGACGTAAAGTGAACATAGAGTGCACTCTGCCCTGATATTGTGGAATTCCTCTTTGGAATTCCTCGTGCAGGATAACGCTTTGGGGACACTCCTGGGGAGTGCAATGTAGCCCTCCCAGGGGCGGCAGCTTTTCGGTTCCTGGTTGAGCAAACACTGTGTAACTTTCCGAGTGTGGGGAGAGTGAGGCAGAGAGCGGGGAAGCGCGGTGAAACGTGAAGAGGTGGGGCGAGCGGGTGCCAGTGTAGGGTATTCCTTCCAGTGCACCGTGTGACCCCAGCGGGATCAGGGTAAGAAAGAGAAAAGGGACAAGGAAGGTGTGTGGGCGCGAGAGTGGCTGAGCCCGCAAGGCGTCAGGTCACGGAGGCTTGGCTCTCGGGGTTGGGGTTTTCGTCCCACGGAGGGTAGGGGGCGCCGGCGTGGGCAGGACAGGAGAGGGAAGGTGCGGCGGTGGGCTGCGGGTGGGAGCATGCTGTGGTAGGACAGGTGCCTTGAGCGTGGGAGAGGGGAAGCCTAGCTCCGCTGTGGGCTGCGGGACCAAAAGGGGACTGGGTCGCTGCATGGGCCGGGAATCGAACCCGGGCCTCCCGCGTGGCAGGCGAGAATTCTACCACTGAACCACCCATGCACCGATGGCCGCCGCCGCCCGACGCCGCCCCAGCGGCGCTCGCCGCCAACCGCCAGACACTGGTGGCTCGCTGCTCGCCCATGGACATCCGCTCCATGTGAGCAGGAGGCGGTGAGTGACCTGAAGGAGAGGCTCCGGGGGAACGGGGAGGACCCCCAGGGCGCGGCGCGGTCGGAGGGAAGGAGGGACGCAGGGACGGAGGCGGACTCGGCCCAACCTGCGCTTCCGAATCTGCCGTCCAGGGCCGCCGCCAGACTGTCAGTGTCGCCGGAGGAAGCCAGGAACCGGACCCAGCCTGGCCTGCGCCCGAATTCCAGTCAGGGCAGGCGACGCGTGGCAGGTGCGGCTGAGCTCCGACGCTCCTCACAACGACCGCCGGCCCTGGCCCAAAGTCCCTCTGGCGCCTGGCTTTCTCGCTCGTGCCGGGCGTTGGCGGGCAGCAGGCTGGAGAGGGGATGGGAGCTCGGGCTGTGAGGAGACAGCGAGTGTGGGACATGGGCGCCTGGGAGCGCCGCCGCCGCCGCCGCCGCCGCGCCAATGACCAGCGCTGTCTGAGCCTGGCTTCTGCGCTCCTGCCGGCCGCTCTCCCGAAGGGTCCCGCTCCGGTGCGTTGGTCGTGAGGAGGAGCACTTTGGCCGAGTGGCTGCTGGCTCGTGGACAGCCGTCTGAGGGAGCGCGCCGGGGTGTGGCTGGGTCCGGCCGGGGCAGCGGCTTCTCGCGTGAACATGCGCTGTGGCGCCAAGGTGGGTGAAAGAAGTGCCGCGAAGGCCTGCACTGCGAAGGCGAGGAGGGCGTGTGTCCTGAACGGCAGTTTCCAGAGGGTTCCCCCTGGGCTGTTTCCGTGAGGCCGGCGCACAGGACTGGGCAGGAAGAGCAGCTGTGGCTGAGGAGGTCCTGCGTGTGAGAGGCGTCGTGTGGGTGTCGCGTCGAGGGGGCCGGAGTCTGGGGAGCTGGCAAGAGTGCGAGGCAGGAACGGAGTGTGAGGCGGTAGGGTGTTGTCCAGGCCCGGGACGGGCCGGGTGCAGCATTTGTTGGGCGGGCCAAAAAAGGCTGGCTTGTCAGGAGTGGGATTCGAACCCACGCCTCCAGGGGAGACTGCGACCTGAACGCAGCGCCTTAGACCGCTCGGCCATCCTGACGGCGGGCCTGGGCGCGTCGCCGCTCGGCTGGCTGGGACCCGACGCGACGCGGACACCGATGCCCTTGGCCCGACGCGGTGCTCTGCGCCAGGGGGCGGCCGTCCGGCTGCGCGACGGACCGGGCGCGCGCCGGCCAACGGGGCAGCGAGGCCAGCCGTCGCGCCCGGCTCCGCCGCCGCCGCCCCCTCGCCCACCCCTGGCCCGGGACCCAGCCGTGTGCCGCGTCCGGCCAGCTTCTGCCGCCGGCCGCGCCCACCCCTCCGCCTCTTCTCCCGGGACGTGGCACGGCGAGCGCCCACCTCCTCCTCACAGCCTTGCTTGAGCTCTCCGGCCCCCTCGGGCCCCCTCCTCCCGGCGCGATCCTGGCGTCGGGGGCTATAGGCAGCGCGCACTGGGAGTTTCCAGCGCCACGCGGATCCGTGTCCCTGGCGGGGTCCCGGGCTGCCTCCTTGCATGACGCGTTTGGTGTGGTGTCGGGTCGGGTCGGGTCGGGTCGGGCACGTGGCGGGCGCCCGTGGTGGGCAGAGGGCCGAGGGCAGGGGGTAGGCGACTGCAGGCAGCCGGAGAGCAGTCGGGCGCCCGCGTGGCCGCCGCCGTCCTCGTTAGTATAGTGGTGAGTATCCCCGCCTGTCACGCGGGAGACCGGGGTTCGATTCCCCGACGGGGAGGCCACACGCCCCTTTTTGGTGGCTGGCGCCGCTCTCTGTCCAGCCGCCTGGCCCCAACGGCCCTTCTTCTCGTCCCTCCGCCCTCCAGCGGGGCCTGCCCACCCTCGACCGCCTCCAGCCCTCCACCCCTGCAACCCCTTGCCCGTCCTCCTCGCCGGGCGCTCGGGCGCCACGGCCGAGCGAGGGCCTCCTCTCGACCCCACAAGCGCCCGACGACTTTGCGGCCCGCCCACAGTGGCTGCCGCAGTGGGCTCCTTGCGACGCGACGCACACCTGCACAGCTTCACGGCTGCCGGGAAGGGTGTGGGGCGGATGAGTCCCGTCCCCTTTCGGTGCCGGGGAGTGGCCTCGCCCAACAGCCGTTGGAGAAGGGCTTTGGCGAGCGGGGAACCAGAGGTGGCGTGCCCGCGGAGGGGTCGGGCCGCGGCGTGCAGCCGAGGGCCCGGCAGCAGCAAGGCAGCGACAGCGCGCCCCCACCCCGCCCCCCGCCCCAGAAGCGTTCGGGCCGGGGGCGAGGGCAGCTGCGTAGGGCTGGAGCGCTTGAGGCGCCCGGGGCGGCCGACGGTGGCGCCTGACGCAGCGCAGAGCTGCTGGCGGACGGGGCGTCGGGGGCGGGCTGCGCCCGGCCGCCGCAGGGGCAGCGGCGTCGGCGGCGAGACCGCGCTCCGGCGAGCCCGGGGCCGGCGTGTCGGGGCGGCCCGGGCTGTGCAGCGTTGGTGGTATAGTGGTGAGCATAGCTGCCTTCCAAGCAGTTGACCCGGGTTCGATTCCCGGCCAACGCAGCGGGCCCATCTTTTGCCGAGCTCCACGGCCGGCCCTCCCGCCCGGGGCCCGTGAGGGAGAGCTGGGAGCTGGGCGCAGAAAAGAGGGAGCTAGGTGGCCTGCGGCTTCTCGCGCGTGTGCGGGAAGGAGGCGCGCAGTGTTTTGAGGGTGCCAGCAAGCAGGAAGAACGCTAGGGCACGTGGCTTGCCAGGGGCGGAGGGCGGCTGGACGTGGAAAGGCCGGGCCTTGGCGCCAAGGCAGCGCCCAGTGGCTGGGTCGAGCAGAGGCAGGCCCGACGCGGAGCCCGACGCTCCCTGGTGGTCTAGTGGTTAGGATTCGGCGCTCTCACCGCCGCGGCCCGGGTTCGATTCCCGGTCAGGGAAGCATTTCTTCTTCCTCTCCGCCTACCAACCTCCCCAGCGCGTCCACAAACACTCCGCCCCCACCCCACCACCACCCCCCTTTTAGCCCACGCGCCAAGCCAACTCGTCCGCTCCTTCTCCCCCGCCCCGTGACCTCAGCGCCCCGACAAGAGCCACCCGGTACCCTCCACCTGCAGCCCCAGGCCCTGGCGTGCAACCTCCACCCTCGTGCCCCGCCAAAACTTTCGGCCTCGCGCGCCCACCCACTCGAGGCCTTCGGCGACGACTCCTGCTCCGACGCTTGCCCCAGCCCCAAACACGACTGGCCGGCGCAGCCGTGGCCACGAGCGTGCTTGGACTCTCAAGCGGCACTGCTTCCGCCACCACAATCCTCGCGGCTGACAAGCCACCCTCTCTTCCCAGCTCAGGCGGTGGTGCTGCTGCTTGTGCTGGTGGTGCTGCTGGTGCTGCTGGTGCTGCTGGTGACGGTGCTGGTGGCCGTGGTGGACAGGGTGCTGGCGATGGCGCTGCAGGTTGTGGCGGCGGCGGCGGTGGTGGTGGTTGGCGGCATCACTGGTGGCCGCGTCGACGGAAAGCGGAAGGCGCGGGAGAGGGCCCTCCGTCTCCAAGTTGGGCCACTTGCCGGGACTGGCCGTCCCTTACGTCTCCTTTCAAGCCAGCGACCAGTCCCGATGGCTTACCTGCTGCGTGCCAGCTCCTGGGCTGCCCTCGAAGCCCGTGGGCCTGTCGTTGGCCTTCAAGGACGCGGGGGTCTTGAACCGCGCAGGGGAGCAGACAGGCTGCCGGGAGGCGGAGGTGTGAAAAGGAACCTGGCCACGTGCTTGTAGTTGGTCGAAAGGGCAGTGGAGGTGAGAAAGCAGGCAGAAACCGGATGCCGCCCGGGAAACTTTAGCTATGCAAGTGGCAGGGTGTGGAGACAGATGCGTGGCAGGGTGGACTACCAGCCAACATGGTATTCGGATTGCATTACCGGTACTCTCAGTCCTGTCACAGAGAGGCAAGAACGTTACCGACGATACCTCCCCCTCCACTAACAGCAAACACACACACACACACGCACACGCGCGCGCACACACACACACACACATACACACACACCAGAGTCACACACACACACACACACACACACACACATGCACCCCTCACCTGGCTATGACTTCTAATATTCCCCATTCCCACGTTACTATCTATTATTGGATGGACTCCATCCCTCTCTTCAGCCTGTCTTCACCTTCTCCTATGGATTCTGGCCATGGTGAATCACCGACCTCGGTCTCCTCTCAGGCCAGGCTTGGGCGCGTCTGTCAGCAAAGGGTTTGGTGTGCGGTTCACAGCTTGTTTCCTTCAGAGGCAGAGTGGACAGCCGATGAGCTGCAGCGTTTGGCGGCAGCAGTATAGTCGCTGGATTTAGACCAAGCCGGTTCCCCTGTGGAAGGGAGCCCCTGTCGGCATATGGGTGCATCCCATCACCGCAGGCGCTTTCGTCAACGCCCTTGTGGGTGTGTTCGGGGTGAGTGTGGGTGGGCGAGAGTACGGGGTGAAGGTGTTTGTCGCCGTGGTTGGGGGCCACACCACGAGGCTTAGGGAACGGAGCCAGACGACCCCATAGAGAAGGGCCGGCCTTGAGCCTCGGGTTGGGAGGTGGCAGGACGAGTCCAGGGCACTGGGTGGAGCGCAGGTGCGAAGGAGAGGAGTGGGGCTTGCGGGGAACTGGCTAGGAGAGTAGTTGGCCACTCAGGCAGGGGCTCTGCCGAAGCTTGGGCCCGCGGTTGCCCTTGGCCCCCCAATTGCGTGCGGTGTGCGGGTGGGTCCGATGTAGGGAAGAGGGTGGCCATGGAGTAGGAGTGGGTCTGAGGAGCCCGTGGGAGGCCAGGAGTGGCGGAAGTGAGTCTTCTGCACCGGATGTGTGAGAGAGGGGCTGGGGAACTAGGGGCTGGTGGCGGGTAGAGGGGAGCGAGCCTGGAGTCTTCGAGGAAGGGCAGATAGCAAGCAGGGGGGGTGAGTGGGCTGTGGTACGAGGACGATGGTGGGAGAGGACCCCAGCGGGGCGGTGGGTGAGAGGGCGAGACAGGTGGGCTGTGCTTTGAGGTGGTCAGGCTAACCAGGGGGCTGGGGCTGGGGCAGCAGTGTAGGAAGCAGGCAAGGGAAGGAGAGAAACAAGGATAGGAGTCAGAGTCTAGGCGAGGTCTGAATTGAGTGGGGCATTCTACAGCCCCAGAAACGAAGGTAACCTCTCATCAGGAAACACCTTCAATCCGCCAAGTCTCAGGTCTGTGTGTGTGTGTGTGTGTGTGTGTGTGTGTGTGTGTGTGTGTGTGTGTGTGTGTGGCGGGGTGTGTGGTGGCGTGTGGAGCTTAGGGGATGTGGTTGGGGAGAGTGGCATGTGAGGATGAGGTCGAGAAGTAAAGAGGCTTCAAAGGAGAGTTACCATATGATCCAGCAACCCCACTGCAGGGTATAGATGTGGGAAAGATGAAATCTCCGCTTCGAAAATATACAAGTACCGCACCCCTCCTCCACGTTCCTAGCAACACTATTTGCAATAGCTGAGACCCGGGATGAACCCAAAGTCCCATGAGTGGACGAAGGATCTAAAAGGATGCGTTGCATAAATATACCGTAGAATATCACTCAGCCATAAAGGAGGATGGAATATTGTCATTTGAGGCCACATGGATGGAACTAGAGTCCATCAAATTACGTGAAGTAAGTCAGACTGAGAAATATAAATATTATATAATATCACTTCCGGGTGGAATCTAAAACATAATAGACATGAATCTATGGACAAAACAGAAACACACTCCACAGACATCGAAAACCAACTGACGGTTATGCGAGGGGAAAGGGAAGGCTGGAGGGATCAGTTAGGAGTGTGGGATTAACAGATACACGCTACTGTGTATAAAATAGAGAAGCAACACGGACTTGCGGAATAACAGGGAACGATCTGCAATGTCTTGGAATAACCTATGAAGGAAACTAATCTGAAAATACAATATACATACAAACCGAACGACTGTGCTGTACACCCGACCTAATACAGGACTGGAAATCAACTACACTTCAACGACAACGACAACAACAATGAAGGCACCAAAGGAGAGCTACCATATGATCCAGCAACCCCACTGCTGGGTACCTACGTGGGAAAGATGAAACCTCTACTTCGAAAGGTTACATGCACCGCCCCCCTCCTCAAGGACTTCTTAGCAGCACTATTTGCAATAGCCGAGACCCAGAATGAACCCAAGGGCCCATGAGTGGACGGTGGACTTAAGAAGATGTGCTGTAGAAACCTACCATCGCATATTACTCAGCCCCAATGGACGATGAAATACTGTCATTCGCAGCCACATGAATGGACCTAGAGTCTATCACACTGTGTGAAGAAAGGCAGATATAGAGCAAGATAAATATTATATGATATCGAATTCCAGGTGGAATCTAATACATAATTGACATTTGTCTATGTACAAAATAGAAAAACACTCTGCAGACATCGATAACCAAGTGACGGGTATGCATGTGGAAAGGGAAAATTGGAGGTATCAGTTAGGAGTATGTGTTTAACAGATACACGCTACTGTGTACAAAATAGAGAAGCAACACGGACTTGCTGAATAACACAGGGAACGATACTTCAATGTCCTGGAATACCCTATAATGGAAAATAATCTGTAAATACAGTATACATTCTAAACCGAATCACTTTGCTGTGTACTTGAAACTAATACGGTCTTAGAAATCAACTACACTTCAACGACAATGAAAACAACAATGAAGGCACCAATGGAGAGTTACCATATGATCCAGCCGTCCCCATCCTGAGTATGTATGCGGAAAAGACAAAACCTCTAATTGGGAAAGATACGTACACCTCAATGTTCATAGCAGCACCGTGGGCCATAGCCATGACAGGGGAAAAAATCCCAGGTGTCATTCCGTGGATGATTGGCTTAAGGAAATTTGAGATATAGATAGGTAGAGAGAGAGATAGAAAGATAGAGAGATCGATCGATAGATATCGATAGAAAAACAGATAAGAGAGAGAGAGATTTTCAATGTATTAAAATCAATCTCATGGAATATTACTCAGCCATAAAAAGCATGAGAGCTTGTCATTTGCAGTAACACGGATGGATCTAGCTAGCACCGAACCTCGTATAATAAGTCAGACAGAAGGACCAAAATACATATATGTGGAATCCAAACAATAGTACAAGTTAACCTCTGTGCAAAACAGGAACAGATTGACAGATAGAGAGAACAGCCTTACTGTTACCCAAGGGGAACGTGTACGCGAGGGATCAATTAGGAGCTGGTATTAGCGGGTACGAATAACAGGATTTATGGCACAGCACCGAGAATTATATTCAACGTCTCGTAATTACCTGTAACGGAAAGTAACGATCTATATGCGTATATATACACATGTATAGAAAAGATAATCAGTTTACTGTACCCCTGAAAATAACACAATAATGTAAATCAACTATACTTCTATTAAAATGAAAATTCAAAAATATAAAAATTAAAAATGAGGCCAAACGGACACACGCAAGGGCAGTACCCTTGACAAAGTAGGATTTGATGGTGCTGGGGGGTGGTGTCGCTAGGTGGGGTGCCAGTGGTGGGAGGAGGGCTTCAGGGGAGGGGGTGGTGTTTGTTGTTGGGGTGTTGGTGGTGATGGTGGTTTTAGTGGTGGGGGAGCGGGCGGGTGTTCGAAAAATATTTCGGCTGAGGGACGTAAAGTGAACATAGAGTGCACTCTGCCCTGATATTGTGGAATTCCTCTTTGGAATTCCTCGTGCAGGATAACGCTTTGGGGACACTCCTGGGGAGTGCAATGTAGCCCTCCCAGGGGCGGCAGCTTTTCGGTTCCTGGTTGAGCAAACACTGTGTAACTTTCCGAGTGTGGGGAGAGTGAGGCAGAGAGCGGGGAAGCGCGGTGAAACGTGAAGAGGTGGGGCGAGCGGGTGCCAGTGTAGGGTATTCCTTCCAGTGCACCGTGTGACCCCAGCGGGATCAGGGTAAGAAAGAGAAAAGGGACAAGGAAGGTGTGTGGGCGCGAGAGTGGCTGAGCCCGCAAGGCGTCAGGTCACGGAGGCTTGGCTCTCGGGGTTGGGGTTTTCGTCCCACGGAGGGTAGGGGGCGCCGGCGTGGGCAGGACAGGAGAGGGAAGGTGCGGCGGTGGGCTGCGGGTGGGAGCATGCTGTGGTAGGACAGGTGCCTTGAGCGTGGGAGAGGGGAAGCCTAGCTCCGCTGTGGGCTGCGGGACCAAAAGGGGACTGGGTCGCTGCATGGGCCGGGAATCGAACCCGGGCCTCCCGCGTGGCAGGCGAGAATTCTACCACTGAACCACCCATGCACCGATGGCCGCCGCCGCCCGACGCCGCCCCAGCGGCGCTCGCCGCCAACCGCCAGACACTGGTGGCTCGCTGCTCGCCCATGGACATCCGCTCCATGTGAGCAGGAGGCGGTGAGTGACCTGAAGGAGAGGCTCCGGGGGAACGGGGAGGACCCCCAGGGCGCGGCGCGGTCGGAGGGAAGGAGGGACGCAGGGACGGAGGCGGACTCGGCCCAACCTGCGCTTCCGAATCTGCCGTCCAGGGCCGCCGCCAGACTGTCAGTGTCGCCGGAGGAAGCCAGGAACCGGACCCAGCCTGGCCTGCGCCCGAATTCCAGTCAGGGCAGGCGACGCGTGGCAGGTGCGGCTGAGCTCCGACGCTCCTCACAACGACCGCCGGCCCTGGCCCAAAGTCCCTCTGGCGCCTGGCTTTCTCGCTCGTGCCGGGCGTTGGCGGGCAGCAGGCTGGAGAGGGGATGGGAGCTCGGGCTGTGAGGAGACAGCGAGTGTGGGACATGGGCGCCTGGGAGCGCCGCCGCCGCCGCCGCCGCCGCGCCAATGACCAGCGCTGTCTGAGCCTGGCTTCTGCGCTCCTGCCGGCCGCTCTCCCGAAGGGTCCCGCTCCGGTGCGTTGGTCGTGAGGAGGAGCACTTTGGCCGAGTGGCTGCTGGCTCGTGGACAGCCGTCTGAGGGAGCGCGCCGGGGTGTGGCTGGGTCCGGCCGGGGCAGCGGCTTCTCGCGTGAACATGCGCTGTGGCGCCAAGGTGGGTGAAAGAAGTGCCGCGAAGGCCTGCACTGCGAAGGCGAGGAGGGCGTGTGTCCTGAACGGCAGTTTCCAGAGGGTTCCCCCTGGGCTGTTTCCGTGAGGCCGGCGCACAGGACTGGGCAGGAAGAGCAGCTGTGGCTGAGGAGGTCCTGCGTGTGAGAGGCGTCGTGTGGGTGTCGCGTCGAGGGGGCCGGAGTCTGGGGAGCTGGCAAGAGTGCGAGGCAGGAACGGAGTGTGAGGCGGTAGGGTGTTGTCCAGGCCCGGGACGGGCCGGGTGCAGCATTTGTTGGGCGGGCCAAAAAAGGCTGGCTTGTCAGGAGTGGGATTCGAACCCACGCCTCCAGGGGAGACTGCGACCTGAACGCAGCGCCTTAGACCGCTCGGCCATCCTGACGGCGGGCCTGGGCGCGTCGCCGCTCGGCTGGCTGGGACCCGACGCGACGCGGACACCGATGCCCTTGGCCCGACGCGGTGCTCTGCGCCAGGGGGCGGCCGTCCGGCTGCGCGACGGACCGGGCGCGCGCCGGCCAACGGGGCAGCGAGGCCAGCCGTCGCGCCCGGCTCCGCCGCCGCCGCCCCCTCGCCCACCCCTGGCCCGGGACCCAGCCGTGTGCCGCGTCCGGCCAGCTTCTGCCGCCGGCCGCGCCCACCCCTCCGCCTCTTCTCCCGGGACGTGGCACGGCGAGCGCCCACCTCCTCCTCACAGCCTTGCTTGAGCTCTCCGGCCCCCTCGGGCCCCCTCCTCCCGGCGCGATCCTGGCGTCGGGGGCTATAGGCAGCGCGCACTGGGAGTTTCCAGCGCCACGCGGATCCGTGTCCCTGGCGGGGTCCCGGGCTGCCTCCTTGCATGACGCGTTTGGTGTGGTGTCGGGTCGGGTCGGGTCGGGTCGGGCACGTGGCGGGCGCCCGTGGTGGGCAGAGGGCCGAGGGCAGGGGGTAGGCGACTGCAGGCAGCCGGAGAGCAGTCGGGCGCCCGCGTGGCCGCCGCCGTCCTCGTTAGTATAGTGGTGAGTATCCCCGCCTGTCACGCGGGAGACCGGGGTTCGATTCCCCGACGGGGAGGCCACACGCCCCTTTTTGGTGGCTGGCGCCGCTCTCTGTCCAGCCGCCTGGCCCCAACGGCCCTTCTTCTCGTCCCTCCGCCCTCCAGCGGGGCCTGCCCACCCTCGACCGCCTCCAGCCCTCCACCCCTGCAACCCCTTGCCCGTCCTCCTCGCCGGGCGCTCGGGCGCCACGGCCGAGCGAGGGCCTCCTCTCGACCCCACAAGCGCCCGACGACATTGCGGCCCGCCCACAGTGGCTGCCGCAGTGGGCTCCTTGCGACGCGACGCACACCTGCACAGCTTCACGGCTGCCGGGACGGGTGTGGGGCGGATGAGTCCCGTCCCCTTTCGGTGCCGGGGAGTGGCCTCGCCCAACAGCCGTTGGAGAAGGGCTTTGGCGAGCGGGGAACCAGAGGTGGCGTGCCCGCGGAGGGGTCGGGCCGCGGCGTGCAGCCGAGGGCCCGGCAGCAGCAAGGCAGCGACAGCGCGCCCCCACCCCGCCCCCCGCCCCAGAAGCGTTCGGGCCGGGGGCGAGGGCAGCTGCGTAGGGCTGGAGCGCTTGAGGCGCCCGGGGCGGCCGACGGTGGCGCCTGACGCAGCGCAGAGCTGCTGGCGGACGGGGCGTCGGGGCCGGGCTGCGCCCGGCCGCCGCAGGGGCAGCGGCGGCGGCGGCGAGACCGCGCTCCGGCGAGCCCGGGGCCGGCGTGTCGGGGCGGCCCGGGCTGTGCAGCGTTGGTGGTATAGTGGTGAGCATAGCTGCCTTCCAAGCAGTTGACCCGGGTTCGATTCCCGGCCAACGCAGCGGGCCCATCTTTTGCCGAGCTCCACGGCCGGCCCTCCCGCCCGGGGCCCGTGAGGGAGAGCTGGGAGCTGGGCGCAGAAAAGAGGGAGCTAGGTGGCCTGCGGCTTCTCGCGCGTGTGCGGGAAGGAGGCGCGCAGTGTTTTGAGGGTGCCAGCAAGCAGGAAGAACGCTAGGGCACGTGGCTTGCCAGGGGCGGAGGGCGGCTGGACGTGGAAAGGCCGGGCCTTGGCGCCAAGGCAGCGCCCAGTGGCTGGGTCGAGCAGAGGCAGGCCCGACGCGGAGCCCGACGCTCCCTGGTGGTCTAGTGGTTAGGATTCGGCGCTCTCACCGCCGCGGCCCGGGTTCGATTCCCGGTCAGGGAAGCATTTCTTCTTCCTCTCCGCCTACCAACCTCCCCAGCGCGTCCACAAACACTCCGCCCCCACCCCACCACCACCCCCCTTTTAGCCCACGCGCCAAGCCAACTCGTCCGCTCCTTCTCCCCCGCCCCGTGACCTCAGCGCCCCGACAAGAGCCACCCGGTACCCTCCACCTGCAGCCCCAGGCCCTGGCGTGCAACCTCCACCCTCGTGCCCCGCCAAAACTTTCGGCCTCGCGCGCCCACCCACTCGAGGCCTTCGGCGACGACTCCTGCTCCGACGCTTGCCCCAGCCCCAAACACGACTGGCCGGCGCAGCCGTGGCCACGAGCGTGCTTGGACTCTCAAGCGGCACTGCTTCCGCCACCACAATCCTCGCGGCTGACAAGCCACCCTCTCTTCCCAGCTCAGGCGGTGGTGCTGCTGCTTGTGCTGGTGGTGCTGCTGGTGCTGCTGGTGCTGCTGGTGACGGTGCTGGTGGCCGTGGTGGACAGGGTGCTGGCGATGGCGCTGCAGGTTGTGGCGGCGGCGGCGGTGGTGGTGGTTGGCGGCATCACTGGTGGCCGCGTCGACGGAAAGCGGAAGGCGCGGGAGAGGGCCCTCCGTCTCCAAGTTGGGCCACTTGCCGGGACTGGCCGTCCCTTACGTCTCCTTTCAAGCCAGCGACCAGTCCCGATGGCTTACCTGCTGCGTGCCAGCTCCTGGGCTGCCCTCGAAGCCCGTGGGCCTGTCGTTGGCCTTCAAGGACGCGGGGGTCTTGAACCGCGCAGGGGAGCAGACAGGCTGCCGGGAGGCGGAGGTGTGAAAAGGAACCTGGCCACGTGCTTGTAGTTGGTCGAAAGGGCAGTGGAGGTGAGAAAGCAGGCAGAAACCGGATGCCGCCCGGGAAACTTTAGCTATGCAAGTGGCAGGGTGTGGAGACAGATGCGTGGCAGGGTGGACTACCAGCCAACATGGTATTCGGATTGCATTACCGGTACTCTCAGTCCTGTCACAGAGAGGCAAGAACGTTACCGACGATACCTCCCCCTCCACTAACAGCAAACACACACACACACACGCACACGCGCGCGCACACACACACACACACATACACACACACCAGAGTCACACACACACACACACACACACACACACATGCACCCCTCACCTGGCTATGACTTCTAATATTCCCCATTCCCACGTTACTATCTATTATTGGATGGACTCCATCCCTCTCTTCAGCCTGTCTTCACCTTCTCCTATGGATTCTGGCCATGGTGAATCACCGACCTCGGTCTCCTCTCAGGCCAGGCTTGGGCGCGTCTGTCAGCAAAGGGTTTGGTGTGCGGTTCACAGCTTGTTTCCTTCAGAGGCAGAGTGGACAGCCGATGAGCTGCAGCGTTTGGCGGCAGCAGTATAGTCGCTGGATTTAGACCAAGCCGGTTCCCCTGTGGAAGGGAGCCCCTGTCGGCATATGGGTGCATCCCATCACCGCAGGCGCTTTCGTCAACGCCCTTGTGGGTGTGTTCGGGGTGAGTGTGGGTGGGCGAGAGTACGGGGTGAAGGTGTTTGTCGCCGTGGTTGGGGGCCACACCACGAGGCTTAGGGAACGGAGCCAGACGACCCCATAGAGAAGGGCCGGCCTTGAGCCTCGGGTTGGGAGGTGGCAGGACGAGTCCAGGGCACTGGGTGGAGCGCAGGTGCGAAGGAGAGGAGTGGGGCTTGCGGGGAACTGGCTAGGAGAGTAGTTGGCCACTCAGGCAGGGGCTCTGCCGAAGCTTGGGCCCGCGGTTGCCCTTGGCCCCCCAATTGCGTGCGGTGTGCGGGTGGGTCCGATGTAGGGAAGAGGGTGGCCATGGAGTAGGAGTGGGTCTGAGGAGCCCGTGGGAGGCCAGGAGTGGCGGAAGTGAGTCTTCTGCACCGGATGTGTGAGAGAGGGGCTGGGGAACTAGGGGCTGGTGGCGGGTAGAGGGGAGCGAGCCTGGAGTCTTCGAGGAAGGGCAGATAGCAAGCAGGGGGGGTGAGTGGGCTGTGGTACGAGGACGATGGTGGGAGAGGACCCCAGCGGGGCGGTGGGTGAGAGGGCGAGACAGGTGGGCTGTGCTTTGAGGTGGTCAGGCTAACCAGGGGGCTGGGGCTGGGGCAGCAGTGTAGGAAGCAGGCAAGGGAAGGAGAGAAACAAGGATAGGAGTCAGAGTCTAGGCGAGGTCTGAATTGAGTGGGGCATTCTACAGCCCCAGAAACGAAGGTAACCTCTCATCAGGAAACACCTTCAATCCGCCAAGTCTCAGGTCTGTGTGTGTGTGTGTGTGTGTGTGTGTGTGTGTGTGTGTGTGTGTGTGTGTGGCGGGGTGTGTGGTGGCGTGTGGAGCTTAGGGGATGTGGTTGGGGAGAGTGGCATGTGAGGATGAGGTCGAGAAGTAAAGAGGCTTCAAAGGAGAGTTACCATATGATCCAGCAACCCCACTGCAGGGTATAGATGTGGGAAAGATGAAATCTCCGCTTCGAAAATATACAAGTACCGCACCCCTCCTCCACGTTCCTAGCAACACTATTTGCAATAGCTGAGACCCGGGATGAACCCAAAGTCCCATGAGTGGACGAAGGATCTAAAAGGATGCGTTGCATAAATATACCGTAGAATATCACTCAGCCATAAAGGAGGATGGAATATTGTCATTTGAGGCCACATGGATGGAACTAGAGTCCATCAAATTACGTGAAGTAAGTCAGACTGAGAAATATAAATATTATATAATATCACTTCCGGGTGGAATCTAAAACATAATAGACATGAATCTATGGACAAAACAGAAACACACTCCACAGACATCGAAAACCAACTGACGGTTATGCGAGGGGAAAGGGAAGGCTGGAGGGATCAGTTAGGAGTGTGGGATTAACAGATACACGCTACTGTGTATAAAATAGAGAAGCAACACGGACTTGCGGAATAACAGGGAACGATCTGCAATGTCTTGGAATAACCTATGAAGGAAACTAATCTGAAAATACAATATACATACAAACCGAACGACTGTGCTGTACACCCGACCTAATACAGGACTGGAAATCAACTACACTTCAACGACAACGACAACAACAATGAAGGCACCAAAGGAGAGCTACCATATGATCCAGCAACCCCACTGCTGGGTACCTACGTGGGAAAGATGAAACCTCTACTTCGAAAGGTTACATGCACCGCCCCCCTCCTCAAGGACTTCTTAGCAGCACTATTTGCAATAGCCGAGACCCAGAATGAACCCAAGGGCCCATGAGTGGACGGTGGACTTAAGAAGATGTGCTGTAGAAACCTACCATCGCATATTACTCAGCCCCAATGGACGATGAAATACTGTCATTCGCAGCCACATGAATGGACCTAGAGTCTATCACACTGTGTGAAGAAAGGCAGATATAGAGCAAGATAAATATTATATGATATCGAATTCCAGGTGGAATCTAATACATAATTGACATTTGTCTATGTACAAAATAGAAAAACACTCTGCAGACATCGATAACCAAGTGACGGGTATGCATGTGGAAAGGGAAAATTGGAGGTATCAGTTAGGAGTATGTGTTTAACAGATACACGCTACTGTGTACAAAATAGAGAAGCAACACGGACTTGCTGAATAACACAGGGAACGATACTTCAATGTCCTGGAATACCCTATAATGGAAAATAATCTGTAAATACAGTATACATTCTAAACCGAATCACTTTGCTGTGTACTTGAAACTAATACGGTCTTAGAAATCAACTACACTTCAACGACAATGAAAACAACAATGAAGGCACCAATGGAGAGTTACCATATGATCCAGCCGTCCCCATCCTGAGTATGTATGCGGAAAAGACAAAACCTCTAATTGGGAAAGATACGTACACCTCAATGTTCATAGCAGCACCGTGGGCCATAGCCATGACAGGGGAAAAAATCCCAGGTGTCATTCCGTGGATGATTGGCTTAAGGAAATTTGAGATATAGATAGGTAGAGAGAGAGATAGAAAGATAGAGAGATCGATCGATAGATATCGATAGAAAAACAGATAAGAGAGAGAGAGATTTTCAATGTATTAAAATCAATCTCATGGAATATTACTCAGCCATAAAAAGCATGAGAGCTTGTCATTTGCAGTAACACGGATGGATCTAGCTAGCACCGAACCTCGTATAATAAGTCAGACAGAAGGACCAAAATACATATATGTGGAATCCAAACAATAGTACAAGTTAACCTCTGTGCAAAACAGGAACAGATTGACAGATAGAGAGAACAGCCTTACTGTTACCCAAGGGGAACGTGTACGCGAGGGATCAATTAGGAGCTGGTATTAGCGGGTACGAATAACAGGATTTATGGCACAGCACCGAGAATTATATTCAACGTCTCGTAATTACCTGTAACGGAAAGTAACGATCTATATGCGTATATATACACATGTATAGAAAAGATAATCAGTTTACTGTACCCCTGAAAATAACACAATAATGTAAATCAACTATACTTCTATTAAAATGAAAATTCAAAAATATAAAAATTAAAAAT
Source organism: Camelus dromedarius (assembly GCF_036321535.1). NCBI lineage: Eukaryota > Metazoa > Chordata > Mammalia > Artiodactyla > Camelidae > Camelus > Camelus dromedarius. Next base: position 11,231,170 of record NC_087458.1, on the reverse strand, counting down.
GAGGCCAAACGGACACACGCAAGGGCAGTACCCTTGACAAAGTAGGATTTGATGGTGCTGGGGGGTGGTGTCGCTAGGTGGGGTGCCAGTGGTGGGAGGAGGGCTTCAGGGGAGGGGGTGGTGTTTGTTGTTGGGGTGTTGGTGGTGATGGTGGTTTTAGTGGTGGGGGAGCGGGCGGGTGTTCGAAAAATATTTCGGCTGAGGGACGTAAAGTGAACATAGAGTGCACTCTGCCCTGATATTGTGGAATTCCTCTTTGGAATTCCTCGTGCAGGATAACGCTTTGGGGACACTCCTGGGGAGTGCAATGTAGCCCTCCCAGGGGCGGCAGCTTTTCGGTTCCTGGTTGAGCAAACACTGTGTAACTTTCCGAGTGTGGGGAGAGTGAGGCAGAGAGCGGGGAAGCGCGGTGAAACGTGAAGAGGTGGGGCGAGCGGGTGCCAGTGTAGGGTATTCCTTCCAGTGCACCGTGTGACCCCAGCGGGATCAGGGTAAGAAAGAGAAAAGGGACAAGGAAGGTGTGTGGGCGCGAGAGTGGCTGAGCCCGCAAGGCGTCAGGTCACGGAGGCTTGGCTCTCGGGGTTGGGGTTTTCGTCCCACGGAGGGTAGGGGGCGCCGGCGTGGGCAGGACAGGAGAGGGAAGGTGCGGCGGTGGGCTGCGGGTGGGAGCATGCTGTGGTAGGACAGGTGCCTTGAGCGTGGGAGAGGGGAAGCCTAGCTCCGCTGTGGGCTGCGGGACCAAAAGGGGACTGGGTCGCTGCATGGGCCGGGAATCGAACCCGGGCCTCCCGCGTGGCAGGCGAGAATTCTACCACTGAACCACCCATGCACCGATGGCCGCCGCCGCCCGACGCCGCCCCAGCGGCGCTCGCCGCCAACCGCCAGACACTGGTGGCTCGCTGCTCGCCCATGGACATCCGCTCCATGTGAGCAGGAGGCGGTGAGTGACCTGAAGGAGAGGCTCCGGGGGAACGGGGAGGACCCCCAGGGCACGGCGCGGTCGGAGGGAAGGAGGGACGCAGGGACGGAGGCGGACTCGGCCCAACCTGCGCTTCCGAATCTGCCGTCCAGGGCCGCCGCCAGACTGTCAGTGTCGCCGGAGGAAGCCAGGAACCGGACCCAGCCTGGCCTGCGCCCGAATTCCAGTCAGGGCAGGCGACGCGTGGCAGGTGCGGCTGAGCTCCGACGCTCCTCACAGCGACCGCCGGCCCTGGCCCAAAGTCCCTCTGGCGCCTGGCTTTCTCGCTCGTGCCGGGCGTTGGCGGGCAGCAGGCTGGAGAGGGGATGGGAGCTCGGGCTGTGAGGAGACAGCGAGTGTGGGACATGGGCGCCTGGGAGCGCCGCCGCCGCCGCCGCCGCCGCGCCAATGACCAGCGCTGTCTGAGCCTGGCTTCTGCGCTCCTGCCGGCCGCTCTCCCGAAGGGTCCCGCTCCGGTGCGTTGGTCGTGAGGAGGAGCACTTTGGCCGAGTGGCTGCTGGCTCGTGGACAGCCGTCTGAGGGAGCGCGCCGGGGTGTGGCTGGGTCCGGCCGGGGCAGCGGCTTCTCGCGTGAACATGCGCTGTGGCGCCAAGGTGGGTGAAAGAAGTGCCGCGAAGGCCTGCACTGCGAAGGCGAGGAGGGCATGTGTCCTGAACGGCAGTTTCCAGAGGGTTCCCCCTGGGCTGTTTCCGTGAGGCCGGCGCACAGGACTGGGCAGGAAGAGCAGCTGTGGCTGAGGAGGTCCTGCGTGTGAGAGGCGTCGTGTGGGTGTCGCGTCGAGGGGGCCGGAGTCTGGGGAGCTGGCAAGAGTGCGAGGCAGGAACGGAGTGTGAGGCGGTAGGGTGTTGTCCAGGCCCGGGACGGGCCGGGTGCAGCATTTGTTGGGCGGGCCAAAAAAGGCTGGCTTGTCAGGAGTGGGATTCGAACCCACGCCTCCAGGGGAGACTGCGACCTGAACGCAGCGCCTTAGACCGCTCGGCCATCCTGACGGCGGGCCTGGGCGCGTCGCCGCTCGGCTGGCTGGGACCCGACGCGACGCGGACACCGATGCCCTTGGCCCGACGCGGTGCTCTGCGCCAGGGGGCGGCCGTCCGGCTGCGCGACGGACCGGGCGCGCGCCGGCCAACGGGGCAGCGAGGCCAGCCGTCGCGCCCGGCTCCGCCGCCGCCGCCCCCTCGCCCACCCCTGGCCCGGGACCCAGCCGTGTGCCGCGTCCGGCCAGCTTCTGCCGCCGGCCGCGCCCACCCCTCCGCCTCTTCTCCCGGGACGTGGCACGGCGAGCGCCCACCTCCTCCTCACAGCCTTGCTTGAGCTCTC